>NC_084973.1:6627163-6976325 GCF_963691925.1 Scomber scombrus
TGCCAAAAAACCCTCTGGATCCATCCTCGCGGCCTGACGGAAAACTTCTCAACAGGCGTTAAAGCTGCTGAGAGGGGGCTTGGAGGTTGTGTAGTGTGCAGTGTGGTGTGTGTGTGTGCTTCAGCTTGTGCTTGTTTTCTATATTATTGCAAGTGCTTTCTGAAGCTTTATAACATCAGTAAATTGTAGTCATATCAGATTCGGTTTCCATGGTGGCTGTGAACTCCACAAACTGCAGCAAATGAGGCAATTCACCATTTTGACAAGACGTATGACACATTAAGTGGAAATGTTGCGCATAAATACAACACGAGCAACCTGGAGAGCGCATTTTCGATAGCACATATGCAACATAAAATAAAAAAACACAGCGAATAAAGCAACATCACTGTCTCCCAATTCCATTCAATATGGTGCGTGTGAGCAGGTTTTTAGTATTTGGTGTGCTCACACTGGAAAAGGTGACAGAATTAAGTGCATTATGCATATTAAAACACACTGTGGATGATGCAATGCACAAAGGAAACGGAGGTGCTGTTCACAGCTGCATTTTTAAATAAATTGCAGGTGGTGCTAAGAGGTGGGATAATGAATGAATAAAGCATTACATCTTTAAAAAGAACATTTCGCTTTCTCTTTGTGGATTTTAATTGGATGCTATAGATGTTTCAGGGTTGCAGTTTCAGGAACCCAGCATCACTTTCGAATCAAATCTTTCTTCGTGTAAAAATCTTGCACATTGTTGTTGTTTTTTTGTATTCTAGCTGCAAAAACAGTACATGACGATTAATGTATACTAAGCACTGTTTGCAATTACATTAAGTAAGTGGTATGAAAATGGAGGCTTCTAGGGGACATAACAAACTAATGAACATGCATGAATATAAATTAGGAAAAGACTAGGTGGAAATCTCTCTCATTAGAATCACAGCTTTAAAACTAAAATAAATTCTTGGCTTACTTTCCAGCATCATTGACAGGTGGCCAGCTTCAGCCACACTTGAAGGCATGTTTATCAGTTTTTAGTGTCCCCAGGAAACTTGTACTCTGTTGTAACTCTCCGTCTCCGTCTTGTTTACGACTGACAACATTTCTGCATCTTTTTTTTTTTTTAAACTTGTGTTTTCCATTTCTTTATGTCGAACATGTGCTTTTCTTATCTCTCGGTGCTTTGAGCCATCTTGGCCACCCTATATTTCCTCCTCACAAAGCGAGACTGCTTTATAGAACAGAACGAGATTGCTGTGTTCTAGGAGAGCTTGAAAATCTTCAAAATAGGAGACAGTTCAATGGGTGAAAGATCAGTGAAACAAAACCGAAAAAGGATTTCTGTTACTTTTATCCCTTTCTCCAGAAAGCCAACGAGAAATAGAGACACAACACATGAAGGGGGAGGATAAACAACACATAGAGGGAGGCAGCAGTTCATGTTTTTGGTGTTAATCTCAAGAAATAGTAAAAAAAAAAAACACCAGTGACAATGGCAAAAAAAATCCATGTAAGTGACAAAGTATAAAAATCCTTGGCATTTGTGAGTGTGTGTGAAGGTGAATAAGTGATAGACAGAGTCACCGTGTCATTTTTAGTCCACAGCTGTACACATTGCAGTGTTCCTCAGCATAGACACACACACACACTCACTCACTATTTTGCAATTTCTCAAGCAATCCTTGATAATGAAGCGATACCAATAATAATGCAAGCACGTATTAACCGAAAGCATGAAAACATAAGGTTTATATCACAGTGACCCTGCACCCTGCCACAGTCCATTTACTCTGACGTTCTTGTAAACAAGTCTCTTCCCTTCCTTCTTTTTCTAAACATCAGCCTGTCCAGCTCAGCCCTGCCTCCCGCTGTTTCCCTCCAGCACACACTCATATGTCCACACACACACACACACACACACACACACACACACACACACACACACACACACACACACACACACACACACACACACACACACACACACATGCTATACCCATCTGCCTCTGCACTCCAGACCTTGCATCTGGCCTACCGTGAACCATATCTCTGTTCAACACAAACATACACAGTGTGAAGCATCAAAAAAAAGGGGGGGGGGGGGGGAAAGAAGAGTCGGGGTGATTCTGTTTATGCGGCATCAGGACACAGAGGGCATGACTGGTGATGTGAACTTCTCCCTTCAGCTTGGCGGGGAGAGCAATGACACACAGACCAGTTTGAAGACAAAGCGAAAACTAAAGCAAATCTGCCTCTAAGAGAGATTTTTATACAGAAGAGAAAAAAGGCAGAAGATGTACAAAATCAGTGGGATTGAAAAGGTGGTTGTTGTGAAAATGATGCCTCAGTGGGAAGCCGGTGCATCAATTGTTGTTCAGCAAAGGATATAACAAAAAAAAAAGCCTCTCCCACCATATAAAACACATTATTGTTAGCGAATTGTGATCCGTGCGCTCTCACAGCACCACATGAAGCACGAGCACAGACTGAATGCTCTCTGTGTGTGTCCCTGTACATGAAGCTTTGGAGTTACATAATCAGAAATCATCCCATTATCACAAGAGTTTACCGTGCATTCAGCTGCTCGCCATGTGGGATACCGTATCTGTTGCATTGACGTGATGCATGTGACACCGAGATGACAATTAAACACACGCGCCCGCACAAACATACACACACACACACACACAAACACACACACGTAAACAGAGCGAACCAGACAGGAGACATCTGGTGCAGTGACCATGTAACGGCTATGATGCAATGTTGGCTCTTTGGTGTCAAAACACACAATTTCTGTGTGTTTCACATATGTGCACTCATGCAAAAAACACATACACTGACACAGATAGTTAAATGTCCAGCGGCCGGGCCATGTGCATGCAGCATATACAGTATAAACACACACATGCTGAGTAACACATCAAAGTTTTTAAAAAGTCCACCTTGGATTCCAAAACGATGATATGACATTAAAAGCTGCTTAGTGAACCATGCGGTCATGCTATGTGTGTGTAGAAGCATGCCTGTTTACATGTGTGGTATGATGCATGTGATCCTTTGTCTTGCGTGACTGTGTCGTTTTTTTGAGTTTGTGTGTGTGTGTGTGTGTGTGTGTGAGGAGCATGAGGAGTGTGTGTGTGTGTGTGTGTGTGTGTGTGTGTGTGTGTGTGTGTGTGTGTGTGTGTGTGTGTGTGTGTGTGTGTGTGTGTGTGTGTGTGCGAGGAGCATGAGAAGTGTGTGAGGAAAGATGGGAAGGAGGCTGGCTGTCAGGATGTGAAGTCCATTGTCTGTCTGACAATGAAGAGATCGAGTCGGCAGGAGCCCTGTGGCTCTCTCAATGGAAGCATTAACATCTGGGGCCACAGGGCTGCGGTGTGTGTGTGTGTGTGTGTGTGTGTGTGTGTGTGTGTGTGTGTATGTGTGTGTGTGTGTCCTTTGTTGCAACTGTCCTGGATAAAACTGGATTTTAAAAAGGTTTTTCCCCCCAAAATTGGGAATAATTCAGATGTCAGAAACATGTTATTCAACAACCAATTTGCTTTTCCTCCTTTTCAAAAATAGGACATATCTCCTTGTAACCTGCTTCAGTCAAACATAATCTACTCTGTGTGTTCCTCTCAAGGATTATGTCTATTTTTAAAGGTCTGTGAACTTGATTTTCGCAAAATAAAAGGTGAGGTAAAGTGAATTTGGGTAGGATTATCCTCTGCTACATCCCCTCCGCACCGCAAATGTCAGCTTGCGGCTCAATGCTAATGCTGAATACTACCAGTATATTACTTTCATCAATCTTTGGCAAATTATATGCTGACATACACAAACGCGGCAATGCACCAGCCTTATGAAAAAAGGAAATCCTGTGATAAACTTTATGAAGAAAATACACAAAGCGCTAAGTGGATCTTCGAGCACAATCACACTCAAATAAAGTCATCCTCCACCCACCCCATCCGCCCCCCCACATGGCAATAACACCACTTTACTAACTTCTCCCACAACACTTTTCAAGGTCTTGTAGGTTCATACCCCCCCCCCCCCAAAAAAAAAAAAAAAATCTGTACTGTCTGTCAGTTAACTGGCAGTGGCACCATACAGCTTGTAAAAGAAAAGAAAAAAGAAAAGGGAAAAACAGGCAACCCCCCCCCCCCTCTCTCTCCTCCTTCTCCTTCTCCACCTCCTCCTCCTATCCCATTAAACCACCACCTTTTTAAACAACTCTTGCTCGCTGTCCAGAGTGTCCATCTCCTCCTCAGTAATTACAACAATCACTCAACTGGAGCTAATACTTCATTAAAAAGCCACACAAAAAATAAGAAAATAAAATCAGAAGGGGACAGCACTCTAAAGTAATATCTCAAGTCAGTGGATTATTGTCACCATGAGAGCTTAATTTTTGGACTTTCAGCTGAGCATGCAGGAAATGAAAGCAGCTATTCAAGAGGTTCATTGCTCTTATGGCTGGCACTGGACTTGGATGGAGGCTGTCACACACACATATATATATATATATATATATATATATATATATATATATATATATATATATATATATATATATATATATATATATATATATGAATGACAGCTACGAGTGAATATATATGACAAGAAGCTTTTAAAAAATCATACGTTTTCAAGCAGGATGTCATGGAAATGCCTCTAAAATAATACATATATTTACTGTAACTCTTTGACATTTTCCAGAGCATGTCTATAATCTATAAACTCTCAGTCCAAGCAGATAAAAATAGAAGTCAGGGATATTATATTGATTCCACATGAGATAAGAAACACAAGCAAAGCAAAGCAAGGTCTTTAAAAGTTCACACACACACTCCAGACTTAGAATTATTACAGCCAATTATGATCATATGAAGTGATTTCAACTCCCAGGGAAATAACTCAAGCATTTTGCAGCATGAGGAGGATATTACGAGTACGATACAGCACACATTTAGACAATATAAGGCTCCATTTCTGGGCTGATTTTAAAGCAGCAACACACTGGAGATACACACACACTATACAGTGAAACCCCGGAGTTGATCCCCGTCCAACAGCTCCTGACCGCAGTGCGCTGTGTTTACACTGCGCGAAATGGAGATAAAGTTGCACTGCATCGAGCCCCGAACGGACAACCTCCCAACACATAGAAATGATCTGTGTGTGTGTGGGGAGGGAAAAAAACATCACGTCGTATCTCCAAACGTCCCGATACCCAAAAATAAAAAAGAATTCCCAAGGAAAAAAAACGATGGGGGCTTCGTGGCAACAGTTGGAGATCCGGAGAGTCGGGATTTACCTCTGCTTCCTCTGTCTACTTTTAATCCAGACCCAACAAACACTGCAGCCTCCATGGCGATAAATAACGGCTCCAAACTTACCTTATTATTACGCTGATGGTGCTGATGATTACAGGCAAAGCATCCTGCGCTTTCCTCTCCCGTCTTTCTCTGACGACAGATCCAGGATCCTTTTTCCTCTGTCTCTCTCTCTCTCTCTCTCTCCTTCTCTCTCCCTCTCTCTCTTCTTCTCCGTTATCTGATTTGTTTGTGTATATGAGTTATAAATTATTCCACATCCTCACACCCATTTCACACTGATTCGTCCCGGGTGTCTCCTTCTCTTTCTTGTCCTCCTCTCTTGTTTCTTCTGTTATTTAAAAAAAAAGGTTTGGACCATAAGGAAAAATCAAGCCATATGATCCTGTCATTCAGTTTCTACACAGAGGAACTGGCTCTCCGCGCAACTCCCCTCCCAAGGCTTTGTAACACGAAACCAGAGGAGGAGGAGGAGGAGGAGGAGAAACGAGGAGAGGAAAAAAAAAGAAAAAAAGGGAAAGAAAAGAAAAGAAAGCGTCAATTTAATCCACTATCTGGGACGAGCTTAGATAGATCTACACGCCTCTATGTCTCACTGCGCAGAAGTTCCAGCAGTCTGGAGCAAAACAGACAGATCGGAGTGGTCGTGGCGCTGCGTCTCTGTGCCAATCTCCACTGGAAATGATGCGTGTGTGTGTGTGTGTGTGTGTGTGTGTGTGTGTGTGTGTGTGTGTGTGTGTGGTGCGTGCCGCTGCAGCGTGTGTGCGCCCCCAGCCTACTCCTGCAGTACGCATCACAGCAGGGACCAGAGAGGATTTCAAAAAAGGCACACAAACAGTTCCCCGCCCATTACCCTCACTGAACAAGGGCCCCTGACACAGGCGAGCCCCCCCTTCAGCAGCCATTAACCAACTTGATTAAGACCGTTTCATTGTGTGTAAAGTGAAGGTCTGTTTTGGCAAAGTGGTTCCCAACCTGGGGTCTGACCTGAGACACTCAGAGGTCCTTTTTAACAGGGGTCCCCACAGTCAAATGAAAATTTGGTCTGTGTCTGGCAGGTTAAAGAGCCCCATTGTTAGGCTTGAGGGTCTGGTTCACCTCCACTTCCTGCCCTGCGGAAGTGCCAGTGAGCAAGGCAGCATTACCATCATTAGCTTTAATTAAGTGTTAAAATGAATTGAGCTGAAGTAAACAAAGTGAAGAGATCAATATGATGGTTTAATAATTAATAATATGAGGATCTAAGCATCTCCTCGACATAACATCATTATTTAATCATCAAATTTACCCAAGAAATAACATTTTACCAGCTTTGGTCAAATCTACCCCAGTTTCTTTCTCTCATGAAGCACCATTACTTCCCATTTTAAGAGCTCAGCATCTCATTTCCACCTAAAAAATAAACACCTGGCAATCTTTGATAAACCCAGAAGGTCTTTTATTAATACTGACGGCTGTTATGAAGGTATTTCCAGAATCCTTGAAGACACGCCTAACTATCCAGATGAAACAAATAGTCAGTTGGATGCGAGATAGAAATGATTGTAGTTGTGTTTTGTTGATGGTAGCTGGAAATTACACACATCCTTGCTCCTTTCTGAAAACACGAGCAGACCATTAACGCGTTATTATGAATGAAAACATGAAATATCAAACACCCATGATCACACATACTGTAGAACTGATATTTAAATGTTTAATTCTGGTTGTAAAAATTGAGCAAATTGGTGTGTTTTAGACTGATTCTAATTACACAGAATAAACAGCAGTGTTATTAGACTTTCTTGTTTTTTGCAGTGTCTGTTTATTGATTGTGCTCAGAATAGGTGCTGCTGCTGATTTGCTGCTATATTCTTGAACGTGGCGTCAGTAAGAGGCTAAATATATGATACAGGATAAATAAATCATCCTGAGCAGAGAGCATAAAAACATATATAACACACAAGGCATGGGATTATGCTCCACAGATTAAATCTACAGATTAAAGGGCAAATATTAGAAAAATAATCTGCATGGTTTGGCATAGAGAATGTTTTTGTCTCGGTGTAAGTATTGATGTAAGCTACAAACACCGTGGGGCCTTTTAACCCCGACACAAATCAATAAACTCAGACTGACGTAGGGCGTGTTCCCAAAGGCTGCATATCTGCTGTAATTTCTATCTGCTGGAATACATTCAGCACTTTGTCTGCTGTTTACTGCTGTGTGTCTAGCACCTCTCGGCTGATGCTAAATTGCTTGCACCGGCTGAATTTACATGCTGTCTGATAGGAATGCTATGAGGGATAGTTGCCCAAATCCTCACGCAGACAGATTAACAAATAAACAAGGCTGGAATTATAATGCTCATAATCTTGCATATACATCAGGTTGTAGACGCTCTGGCACAGATTTGTATGGTTTGAGAGTTAATGAGTTTGGATTTAGGACACTAATTTGGAGTCAGACTCTTGCGCAGTGTGTTAAAAACAGCTCGGTGATGAAAAGGAGAAGTAGCACGGCCTCAGGCCACATCAAGGGAGAAATGTGGGTTTCATGCTAGAAAGTGGCGCTCAGTATGGTGAATATGGTCTTCGAGGAATTTAAATAAAGAGAGAGTAGCATTTTTAAAGACGCACTCATGAGCAGAGCTTGACCTCCGATCTATATTTTCAGTGTCTATCCCACTGAATAACTCTTGAAAATGAAAAAGATTAAAATTAATTTGGAGGGATTATTTGCAACCAAGGTTGGATAAAATAGACTTCAGATGTATTATGTGAAGAAGCAGTCATGTGTGAAGTTCCATGCCTGACCTCAAGTTCAATTTGTTATTGATGTACTGTGCTGCCTATTCAGCAGCCGACGTGGAGGAAATATGAGTTTCAGCGTGCCCGACAACTTTATATGGTGTTTTTACTTGTTCTTTTTGAAAGTTGACTCAATTTCCTATATGCTGAGCCAGTTTCACAGCCTCCAGGCCTGTAAAAGCCATTCGGATCATACTTTAGAAATCCATGGTGCTGATCTTGACAATAGTACACCCTCTCTGCTATGCTTGAAATGTATAAATTTGTCCAAAAAGCAGCCCCAGCTTCTGTTTCTTGTTGATATACGACCAGTGCATTCAATCTTCGGCGGCTTTTAGCTGGGCGGTCAAAAGTATGTGTTTGAGCTATCATAAAAGTGCATTCAGAGTCAGGCTGTCTCTCTGTCTCTCCTTATTTTTAATCTTAAAAAAAAATGTTTTTCATTTCATGCCAAACGCTCCGGAGTTTCATTCACACCTCCACTCCTATGAGTGCTTTTTTCTTTCCCCTTTCTTTTTTTGTTCGAACACCTGCAGTGGGCGTGAAGGAGCACTCAATTTGTCAGCGTTTTGTTTATCAGTCAATGTAGAGCCGTCAACAGACTGAAAGCGAAAACTTTCTCGCATACAGCCACGCTAGGGCTTTGAGCATGAGGCCTTGAGAGTCTGGAGGCATAAATTATAGGCTAATGGCTGACAGAGCGGCAAAGAAAGATAGCGTCTGATAGCGAGTCAGCAGCTTGGCACTCTCGCTTACTGTGTTTTTCAGAGCATCTGATAAACAATAACAAGGATACGCAAGTAATTACAGCATTCCAGAAGGATGTTCTCCTTTTTTTTATGCAGAAATTAATTTGAGAGGATAAAAAGATGCAGATTTGCATTTTCTTTTCAGGAGAGCTTCAATAGATCACCGGATGATTAGAAAGTCTTTAAATAAATCACAGGTTTCTTCTTTAGGTGCATTAGACTGCAGTGACTTAACCTTCCTTATAGATGACTGAGCATCTATTGACTGCCTCGCCGACAGACCGCAGTATGTTGGACTGCACGATTGTGTGTTGGGCACCGCAGGGGACCATCCTCGCTCGATTCTTGTTCATCTTCCACACATCAGGCTCTGGCCACAACACAGGAAACTGTCATTTGTGCCATCAGTAGCCCAATCGGCTCAGTACAAACAGAACTGAGTAGCTGCTGGAACAGTGAACATCCAGGGAGTAAACACAGCTGGTTGTTCAATCTTATAAATACCTCAAATGAAAACTGGACCGGACTTGACTAAGGAGATTGAAGTAAAGCCAGCTATCTGGACTTTATAGAAGAGGTGGGTCAGATGAGGACAATGGCTAAACTCCCGGCCATCACGGAAAACACCTCCAAGCTCCTACAGGAATCCCTGAATGCCACCAAAGGTCTTTTGTCACTGCTGCTGTTAGAATATTCAATCACCAATGTTCTCAGTGGACTAAATCAGTTTGGTTTTTCTGCTAGCATGGCTATCGGCAGAAGGCACTTTACCTACCACTGCAATCTCCTCACTTCCGGTGCATTCCAGTTGTACTCGGAAGTTGGAATTTCTGAGTTCCCAGTCAGAAATTTCAACTGGAATGCGTCAGATTTCCAACTCAGAAAGTCGAACGAACCTCACAAGCCCCGATCTCAAAATCCAAGATGGCCTCCCTGTGCATCAACAGTGTTAAAGTTGTAGTAATATCCTGTTTATTAGCAGTTTTATCTTATTTGTGTCTCATTAAATCAGTCGTACACACAGCACTGTCCAACTACTATCTGTGGACATGTTGCTACGATGTTTGTATGCAGCAAAATGCGTTTTTATCAACTGGTATTGCTATCAGTGGCTAACCTGGCTAAACTGGTTTTCTGACTTCGAATGACACAAACTTGGGGGTGGTGTCATTCGCAGCTCCGACTTCCAACATCCGAGGTAAATGGAACGCAGCATTCATACGTGACTTTACTTTGTGACTATTTTCTCACAATATCCTAGCAACTACTAAAGTTACAATGTGTGTTGCTGTATGTAGTTTTTAGTTCCTGTTACTTGAGTCTTTTCTTGCTTCAGTAGCCGACTTTCTCTCAAAGGAAAAACATACAGACATAAAACATTGACAGTGTTCAAGCAGACATCAACCTGGTGCAGAAAGCGGCTTAATCCACCCTGTTAGCTTTTGGGATGGTTTGTATGAGGCTGGCTCAGGAAAGGCAGCTCTTCATATAGTAAACGTAGGAGGGATTAACTCTAGTGATTCACAATTCAGGTCAATCTTCCCTGGCAACAACAGAGAAAGAGATTTCGCTGGTATTGATGGGAACTAAACCCTAAAGAGAGGCTGCTAAAGGCAGGACAGGAAAAAAAAAACCCCTCCTTTCATATATATCCTCAACTGGTGCACTCAAAATGCATCATCATTGTTTTAGCTCCACTTCTGGATCTGTCCCAGAACCTGCTGGTACCAATGTTGAATGAGTGGCGAGCAGCAATAGGAACATCATTGAGTGCATGTCTGGCTGATGTAGAAAGCAGGCCAGGCGGCCAGAAAGTGGGGTAAAGTCTCATTACGAGGCAGAGCACAGGTCACCTCCCATGAGCCTCTGCTCTCTTTGCATCGCTCTTCTCGGCTTCTCGGCACAATGAGACTTTGGGTTTATTTTGGCTGAGATCTATACTGGGAGACTTGTGAAACAGTTATTCTGAGTAATTACATCATTTACCTCGTGTTACCTTTCATTGTCAGTTGGAGCTTTTAATAGCTCCGAGACATTCACAGCTTTTTTTAATCATCGCAGGCGGATGTTAAAATATGTTAATGTGCTGTAGACTGTTGTCATCTTGTTGTCATGCTATAGACACTAGGCTACATGTTTTAGATCCTGTTACAGCTTCATTAAATACTTACTGTTTCACTTACATAGATATGTATCATATTCTCCTCTTCGTGATAAGTATTTATCACCTTGACCATTGCAAAAAAGACTACATTAGTCAACTTTAAAATACAGACACAAAATAAGATGACAGAGCATGTCTGAATGGAGCAAATCTAACAAACATCAAACAGCTACATTTCAGGACTCTTTTGCCCCCTTTCTGAAAAATCTGAATCTGCTAGTGAAACAAGACCTCAAGAGATGGACCGATATATCAGTCAACCGATATTGACCTATCACAGATATATCTATATAGGCTTATATGATGTCTGATGTGTATTTTTTTTGTTATGTGTTTTGTTATTATTTAGTTAGTTGTAGCTAGTTATAGTTGTTGGGTTAGGGCCCAAAAAATCTAGTATCAGTCGGGCCCTAGTCAACACCCCAATAAGTTTAATTATAGTCTGTCTGTATGTTGTTTTATCCTGACTAACACTATATAGGGGCAGGTGGGGCGGGTGGATGGGAGTTTGATTTCAGTTTGTTTTCATTTGGGTTTTTTTTATATATATATACATACACACTTTGTCTGGAGTGGCACTGCTTTGTCTGTAAATACACAAATTGAATTAAATAAATCCTCCATATGACAGACATTAAGGCCAATTAAAATAGACACAACTGACCTTATAACAAAATTAGGATAGTAGAGCATTGGCAAGATCGTAAAGGAGACTGAAATGAAAAGTAATGAATGGTTTCAACACCCAGCAGTGGCAGTTTGATTCTAAACGGCGGAGAACCGAAGTTGTCATAATCAATCTAAAGGTCTTTTCGCAACGTTAGCTTTTTGACAGAAAACCGCTTTCAGCCGCTGCTGATCTGTCACATTTCATCTCATTGCAATTTCATGGGTAAACATTTGTGGAACGAAGTGGAGAAATCTCCTGTCTTCATCTGAAATGAATGGCCCAAATGTTTCATTGCCTCTGCAATCGCCTGGTGGTTAATATCTATTGAGATGAGTGTATTAAAGCATGTCCCATATGATGAGTAGCTCTCTCCTTCTCCTGACGGAAGAAGGAAATTACAGTTCAACAGAACATCATTTCATTCAACTTGTATATTCATTAAAACCAGATAGGAAGCGACAAGCGGCTTTTTATTCAGGGCGTTTTTAGAATGGAAAAAAATTAGTCTATTCATTATCACTTCATAAACATCTTCATCTTTTTTTGGTCTGACCCGGAGTTGAAATAGTGGCGTTTAATTAGAAACGAAAGAAACCTGGCCCGCTTTCATTAAAACAAGGTAGTTCAGTTTAGGAGTGCTTTCTCCTCCACTAGAAAGGAGCTTAATTTTCTTAAAAGTTGGGGTGAGGGTTGGAGGATGGATCAGCTTGATGACAGAGATAAACCACGGGTCCAGCCCTAAGTTTCTTTCAGTTAATTTCACAAAGTCACCAAGCTATAAATCAGTGTTGGATCTCTGTTTAATTTGGATATCTTCATAGATTACCTCACTGCTCCTTTTTCTCTCTTGATGGGATAACACAGGCTAATTTACTGCCTTATGTGAAGAAGAATAGATTCAGAGGGTTATTAAATTCCACTGGAAACTGTAAAAGTGGGATTTTTTCCAGTCCCTTAGCGTGAGTGTGCTGCTTGTCAGCGCAGAGGGGAAAACTGCTGAGGGAGGCAGGGTTGGGGCCCCTGGGACCCCTGTATCTCTCTTCTCCTCTCCATCTTCTACGCCCCTGGCCCCCTTGCTGGCTTATTATAATAAACAGCAGCGAGCCCCCTCACTTGCCCTCAGCTCCATCACTCTCTTTGCTGTAAAGTCTGCCTGATGAATCTTCTTCAGCTACGCATATGCAAACACGCTGGCAAACACGAGAGAAATTATACATGGGCAGCTTAACTCCTACACTGTTCTGTTATTTTAGAGAAAGATACATGGGAATGGGCTCTGGTTATGCCTGCATTTTGATACTCATTTGGCAAGCCAAAAGTTCGTCCAGCGTCTAAACAACCCTCGGTTTAACAAAATAGAGCCCTTTTTTTTCTCAAAGGCCATTTTCTGCCTGAGGCTTGTTAGTGGTTGGCTATGAATGCACATCATTCGCATCCACTTGTTTGCACTGAGAATGATGCTGCGAATGTTGAATACGGCGAGCTCTTCTAAGTCCAGCTTAGAGAATGAACTGTGATTGTGCATTTTTTACCAGTGGCTTCATTCCACACCGAGTTCATGATCAGATTTAACAATACCAAGAGTGTACAGCCATGCCAGCAGCTCTGTCAGGCTGTATTTATGCATATATTTATCAGTTGAACTATTTACCACATTCACCATCTCAGTTAAGGGTGTTAGCATGGTAATATTGGCTATTTGGCGATAAATACGACTAAGGTTGAGGGGAATTTCATTAGTTTTGAGAGTATTTGGTCAAAAAACAAATCAAAATTTTGACCTTATGATGGCATTACATATAAAGTTAGATGATGACTAAAATTATCACAGTTCATCCTCAGGGGAGCATGAATAAACCAAATATCATGCCAATCCATCAAACGGTTATATAGATCATTCAAGGCACACAAAACAAGAATGTGACACCAAAGTTGTCAGGATGCTTCACCTGAACAATCCAGTCCAATCCATAGATAGAGCGATATTTCCTTGGATAGGTGAAAATATAAACCTGCTGGTGGCATCCTGGCACTGGATGAAAAGTCAGGGGACCATCAAACTCCTTTGGATTCATCCTTTGGGGAAAATGAATGTCTGACAATATTCTAATGGCAATCAATCCAATTTTTCAAAAATTTCCAGTTAAGAACAAAGCCGGTGAACCAACAGCCCAACTTTGGCACCTCTAGAGCTTTGCTGCTAATTTTGTGCTTTGATGGTTTAGATAAAATACAACATGTGCCTAACATGCAGATGGCATTGAGTTATTTCCTGATCATCGAGGATAACGGCTCGGTAAAGGCATCCGAGTGCGAGCAACAGGGCACAGAGGATTACAGTCCCGCCGCATTGCTCGAAACAAGCTTATTTTTTTGTGTGTTTTTTTCCACCACAGTGCCATCTAATGCAATCAGCCTTCAATCAGTGTTCAACGGTGAAAATCTAATCACACTGGTTTGAGGTTTCAGAAAGCCATCTGCTTTAATCCAATTCTTGACAAATATCCCTGTCACAGCGCTCCCTACGCCGCCGTAACAACTACCCATTTCGACGGGCTAATCTTACAGGTTCATCTTGTTAGGGATGAGACAGATGAAGGGTTGACGGTGTTTGAATGCTGGAGACAGCCGGTAATACCTCCCACACCCTCGCCCATCCCACCCGGGGCATTTTCCACTGCTGTGACCCTGGATGGCCCCTCGAACGCCTGGACAATGACAGACAGACACTCAGCTTCTCTCCGCTTGCCAAAGCCCTCTGCCTTACACCACATCTTGCATTCTCTGGAGCCGAGGCGTAGGAATGCCTCTCCGAGGCATCTTTGCAATCCTAAAGGGCAACTCGCTCAGCCGTGAAAAACAGTTGAAATACTTACTCTTGCCATAAATGCCCATAAGCTAGGCAATCTTTCATGCTTTATAATGTTGTCTCCAGCAACACGGCAACACTGAAGGCCTCTGATAGGGAAAACAAAAGACAAATGACTGACTGTGGCCTTTTCCAATCTATCAATTTCTTCTAGGGCTCTTTGTCCTTCAAGTAGAATGCTGCATGTGGGCCTGGCTGTGCGCAGCTATGATTGTATCGCCCTGAAAATGCCTTGGACAGTGTTTGAACTTGCTCAGACACATTTATTTTCGATGACCTTTAGTCAAAACCACCTTGACTGAGATGTTTCCAGGGTCCAACCTGACATATCTGTTTCCCCCTGTTGCAAATTGAGCTTGTCAAGCTCTGGGAAAACTCTATCAAACACTCCTGTATTAGCCAAACTGAGCTGTTTACAGGCAGATGTGGCATTTTAATGGAGCTCCATAGGATCGTTTAGTGATATTTAGCATTTCCTGGCACTCCGTAGAGCCACTGGACTGTCTCCATCCTGCTGGGTAAGTGAGTAGACTGTGGGCATTGGTTAGAAACTTAAGACCCATTGTTAGAGGAGCCGTTTAAATACCAGCATGTTGTTAATACCCCCACACGCTGATTCACACATACTGCCTCCTCACATGCACACGGAAGCACACATGCACGTCAACACACCTACCTTTGTGCTCTATCTCCCAGAAATCACCACTGTTGTTTCCAATGGGTTCTCTGTCTGCCAGTGTGTGTGTGTGTGTGTGTGTGTGTGTGTGTGGAGCAGGCGGTACAGTATAGAACAGGGCAGTCCTTTCTGGTAAGAGAGGTGAATTGTGCCGTACAGTTTAACCCTCACTCCCCCAGTGCCACCCTCCCATGGCAATCCCAATAAAACCTGGATTATTTTTATAAAACGATGTATGGCTACTGACTTTACAAGCTCCCCCCTCAGCTCCCGGGTGAGAGAGAGTGAGAGAGGGTGGAGCAAAGGGAGGAATAAGGGAAAGAAAAGCCGGGTCAAAACCGCTCGTGCCTCCAAAAGGGCAGCATATCCAAAAAAATCGTCAATGAAGGCCTTTTCTGCTGGGAGGAAAAATAAACACCCAGGACTGATCCTTTTTCTTTTGCTTGTGCTTGTGTCTGGTTTTTTACAGAAGGCACTACTGTAGCTACAGTATCACACCCAAACCTGGTGGCTTTTCACCGCGTGTCCTGCCCACCAACATCCTCTTAATCTTATGGAATGTCAGCTTCAACTTTTTTTTGGTTAAAGTGGACTTTATAGACGACAGGAGATGGAAAGAAAATTTCAAAATTTCAAGAAACTCGCACAAACTACACAGTGTTACAACTTCAGAGATAACACTATAGTTTCAAATGAGAAATGAAAGAAAAAAAATGCTTTTATTGAATCCTTTATCCAAAAACTTCCTCTGACATGTCTTCATATTTGTTCTCCACTTTATGGTAGAAGAGTCCACTTTGCCTGAAAGCATTTCCAAGTATTTGATTTTGTGAGCATATTACATGAACACTGTTTGCCAACTCAGTTTGGTTTCTCTGATCATTCACAGGAGAAGCAGTTGATTTATTGCAGATTTTAGCTTTCACAACAAGCAACTGCCATTGAGGAATATGGAGCAATGCGCCAGTTATTGTTACTTACAATTACTTGGATCAGTTTCAAAAGCTATATATTGTTTAGCTTATTACTGTCTTGGAAGTGTATTATTTTTAAAGCATGACTGTATTACCTAGCTGTTATAAAATTGCAACCTCTTATCCTTGAAAATTGGGACTGAACTTAATTTCCCTCCCTCCTCCTCCTACTCGCTCCTCGATAAAATCAAAGTTGAGCGAATATTTCCTCCAGGCGAAGCCAACTTTTGTGCCATTTCTCATCTCGGCTCAACGCAATATGCAGGAGGAAGATGACTAATTCTATGAAAATTAACCAGGGCAACTGAAGGGGTGTGGAGCGGAGGGGGTGCGTGAGTGGGATGTATTTCCTGGATAATTCAACTTTAATCTTCTAATTAAAAAGGGCGATAACAAAAAAGTAACGACTTATTTTTTTGTGATTTGGTAACTGTAATGTGGCATTACTTCAAATTGAAAGTTGCCTCACTGCTTTGTTGGGTGGTTCAGTTGAAAAAAAAAAAAGGCAGGGACGGGTTCGGGGTGGAGGCAGGGGGGCTGCAGGAGCTGCTGCATCAGCATGTGTGCAGTAATGTGATAGCAAGGCCTGGCCGCACAAAGAAAACACAACCAGCTCTCTAACAACCCTCCCAGTAAGACCCTGAGAGGAGTGGGTGGTTGGGGGTGGGGGGGTGGGGGGGCTGGGCAGCAACGCTTTAGTAATTATGCTGCCTTCAAATGCTGGTGGAAATATTGTAATTTTAGGTTGAGCGCATATGAGAAACCCAACAAAATTGTAAATATGAGTGCGAAAATGCAGAGATGTGACCTTTAGATGGAATAAAGCAGAGACGCTGTGCCAACACCTGCTGGCAAATATGAGGTAGCTTTTAATTTAGTGCCATATGTTCCTACTTTTCATTTCAGTTGTCACTTTTTTCATTATATCATCAATTGTACTTTTGATAGCCTATATGTTATCTTGCTGAAACACAATGTTCTATTATGCTGTTTGATTTCTGAAATACACAAGCCTCAGGCAAACATATTTTGGCTACGGTTCCAGTTTTTCTTTCTTACTTACTTTCTTTCTTCCTTTCTTTTTGGTTAACCAAAACTTGATTGCTGTTATAGTGTGAGTCTTATTTATGACTGGAAGGAAAGGTTTATATGAGGCACTTGAAGGTAGATTTACCCTGCTTATAAAACCAGTCCTGTGCCACATTCAAGTCAGTTGCATTAATGATTTTGAAAGTAGGTGGCTTGGCATTAGTAAAGTTTTACGTTGCTTTTATTTGCTCCGCATGATGGCATAAGCGGTGCCAGATATTTTTCTGTGTGGGTCAAGTTCAAGGCTTAATTATTCATTGGTGGAGTTGTAGAATTCATGAATAAACAAGGCTTGGAAGGGGGCATGTGACTTTTTAAAAATCACTTTAAAAAGTTATTTCAGTTTCAACATATGCCACCAAAAACACTTCTGATGATTTAAAAGCAGGCTAGCTCTCACTAACAACTCCATACAACATTGCATTTCTGTGTACAGTGCCACAGTCCTTCTAGCTTCTGAATAGCTAACACCACTAACAGCAGTACTAAGACGGAGAAGCACTGAGTGTAACATGTCACAGGTGGTCTCATCTGTAGCTTTCCATGTCTGCCTCCCTTTTCTCCTCTTGATGAGGTGGGTTGATGATGAAATGGTGCATTTTCATCACACGGCTAGTGTGCCAAAGCAAACCAAATAACAGTTTATCGATTTCAGTGCACAGAAGGTTGCTATGGCAATTTGGTGCACTTTTGGACTGGATCAGAAATACTTCATGTTACAGCTTATGACTTTCTATAAGAGAAATATAAACAAGAGATATTATAGAAAATAGAAAATAAGAAATATGTAAAATTAGTGCATGTACTATGAAGGGAATGGGAGAAGCAGCAGCTGAATAAATTAACTCTCACATGTCAAACGTGATATTTTTTTCATTGGGCTGTGAAGGGGGGTTATAGGGACTAGATAGGGCTATGCATGATCGTTTCACATGTTGAGTTACGAATTTAAAATTCTTCCAGCACACTCAAAATATAAAAACAACAGTGAGATGGGTTATGGAAGAAAAACATGTGCTTAAGCTGTTATTTTACCGTGGAACTGTAATTATGAAGCATAAAGCACAAACACATTTGCTCATATTGAAACAGCGATGCATTTTGATCTGTGTTGATTAAATTAATTACTTCTAATTTCTGTTGTTGTCATGATTTCCATGCTTGCCATCTCTGCACATTACTAGCTTCACAGTAAATTCCACCCTCCTTCGCTAATTGCACTCTAGCATTTTCATATTCAATCTGTTTAATGTCTTCCAATCGTACTGTTTTACCCTTTTTTCATCCAGTCCAATTGCAGCATTTCTGTTGAAGGTGGCATTGAGTTGCAGCTTGAGCTCTGTGGGTATGTGGGGGTGGGGAGGGTGGTCAGGCCAGGACAGATGTGTTTAAGCTGGCAGGGAAAGTAAAACAGAGGAGGAGGAGGAGGAGGAGGAGGAGGAGGAGGGGTGGAGAAACTTCCCCCAAGGCCCTGCTGCTTTCATCGAAACACTTCCTCGTTCTGAACTTAAATCCCCCCTTCTGTCACTCCCTAGGGTGGTATCCCCTCACCAGGATCGGTTACACACCATGTGACGGGAGGGCATTGTGCTGGTGTTTTAGAAAAGCGGACTTCTCTTGTAACTCAGCGTGTAGAGACCCTGGATAACGCAGCACATATGGGACAAATCGGGTCTATGACTGTGTGACATAACGGCTCCATGTGACTTTTCTCCCCACTCTCTTATATACACATTTTCATACTGTGTGTACACATACACACACGCACGCGCACACGTGTTTCGGACACACAGATCTCTGCACAGACTCTGGTGGGATCAGGTGGTGATGAGAACAGAGCATGCGACTCTCCACTGGCGACCTGGATATAAACAACACGCACGGACACACACACACACACACACACACATACACACACACAGTGGGCGCTTTGTGAACAGTTCAAATTCTGTCCAAATGCTATAATAAACACGTAGCGCTGACACACATACACACACACACCTCCCTATGTTGTGTTTTCTATTTGCCCTGATCCAGTTGGGTAGAAAAGGAAGGAAAAAAAGGAAAAAAAAGCCTTTTGAAACCTGAAACTCTTCTCCATCAGCAGCCCCTGTGCTTGCTCCCCTCTACCAGGCCAGGAGCAGAGCAGCAGCAGCAGGAGAACACGGGCCTCTGTTGTCTTAGCCGGAGCCCTTTGGATACATTTAAACTCCTTCTCCCAGCAGACACAGCAGCATAGAGCCCCTGTTGTACTGAGGAGCATGTGAAC
Source organism: Scomber scombrus (assembly GCF_963691925.1). NCBI lineage: Eukaryota > Metazoa > Chordata > Actinopteri > Scombriformes > Scombridae > Scomber > Scomber scombrus. The sequence continues at coordinate 6,646,725 of NC_084973.1, forward strand.
GCACTGCTGACTTGAGCGTGGCGAGCAATGTGACTTGTTACTGTAACAAGGTTGGTCTGCGCTGACAAGAGTTGCGCTCGTGTGTGCGTGCATGTTTGCATATCCGAACATATTCATTATGTATGTCTCTGCATAGGCAAATACAAAAAGAACAGAAATAAGATGCATTTATATACAAATCAGATGAAATGATTCACACCACTTTACATAGAAAAGTGTCTTTTTTTTAATCATTTCTCTGTCTCCAGTATAACAACACCACAAACTATAGTCTCAAATAATTATACAGTCAAGTCAATTCCTCTCTGAAACAAACTGAACAATATAAGATATACAAGTACTTTTGCACTCACTCTATATTATGATGCATCCTTGTTTTGTACAATTCCTTTAAAAAATTGAAACATTTTACAAAAACAATTTTCTCCCAAATCGATTTACAGTTTTTTTTCAATGCAGGGACAAACACTGGAAAACAACATCATCTAAGCTGTAGCCTCATGTTGCTGTTTGAACTCTTGTTTACATCAATAATATCTGTAAAAATAGGCTCATACTTTCAATTATGATCAGATGAGTGGCTCTATGGAGAGATGGTGATGTCAGTGGTTGACTGTAGTTCAGAGTGAAACATCAGCAGGTTGAATATGAATTTGAATCTTAATTACTTTTATGATTTTCTGATAGGATAACTGTACATCTAATTAAAAATTAACTTTTTTTTGTGTCCATGTAGTTTGGTGGTTTTTTATGTATGCACGTGCCTAACAGTGATTGTGTATTGGGCTCAGAGTGCTGCCAAAACGCAGGTCACTGGCACACAGTACTGCTGCTTACATGGGTCAATGATGTTTGTTTGTGTCCATGTGGTTTAGTCAAATTTAAAGGGGTTAAAATTTGAAAATAAATGTATGAATAACTTGCACACATTATTGTTTTGTGGACCCAGCATAACATTTCTGCTTTTAATCCATTTTGAGAGAATAGTTTGGCATGATCTTACAATACAACTTTTTTATATTAAATAAAGGTAATGGAATACAATTGTTATAAATATTTAATCTGGGGAATCATGTCAATCAGAAACCATTTACATTTTATATTTTATGTAATTATTTGTGCACTTAAATACACTGTAGGTGGATAATATAATATATTTACTTTTGTGGTTACACCATTTGACATTTTCAGGAGCATTCAGTCTTACTTTTGGTTAAAAAATGGTGCAAAATCTCATTTCAAATGACCAACAAAAATACAAAATGTACATTTAAACAAACCTGATGCTGCTTTTAAAACTATTTTGGAAATTTTTTTTAAATTGCTCATCTTGCCAACCCTCATTTGTCACTGACCTATATACAGTACCAGTCAAAAGTTTGGCCCATTCAGTTCAATTCACTTGAATGACAAAGTGTGTCCAAACTTTTGACTGGTACTGTACACACACACACACACACACACACACACACACACACACACACACACACACACACACACACACACACACACACACACACACACACACACACACACACTTACATATATACTCTGAATAGGAGTTCGAAAATGTGCCTCACATTTTCTTTGTACAATTAGGTGAGCTCAGATCCACGCTTAAAATAATGAAAAATTACTCCACCAAGTCTTTTACGTAACGCTGCATTCAATCATTTAATAAAAACAGTATTCACTTATATGAAACAGCTTTTACATGGCACATTTTTATCTCAGAGCTGCCTGAATATTAATTTGAAAGTGGAGAAAAAAACCAACTTTCAATCTAGTTAGAATAACCTTCAATGTCATTTAGTTTTGTCTGCCATGTGAGTACGCCGGGCTTACGGAACTCATCGCGCTGTCAATCTCAAAGATAGCTCTATGTGAGGAGCTTTTAAAGTCTGACATTGTGGGCCCCCACTGAGACAAAATTGAGACAGCTGTGCCCCTCAACAACCCCCCCATCTGTCTCAACCCCCGGGCTAATTTAAAATTTTAATAATTGATTTTTTCGTCTGTATGTCCACTGGTTTTCAACACAGGAGAGTGTCTGTGGACTAGGAATATAATATTTGAGCATTAGTAATATTAATATGAATACATATACTGGTAGAAAATATTGCAGCGTGAAAAAGGTTCATATTGGAAATACAGTTTTCTCAATGCTTTGGGCTCCCTCACTCCTTCAATTTACACACTGTGCCTTTACCATACTATGTCATGCACTTTATTGTCTTTGTTTCTATCCTGTACATGACCGTGCATTGCTTTACACGCCATTTCCATATCTGCGTGCATCTACGTGTCTCCCTCAGTGTAAAATTTGTCTACATCTTCAATATGTTTTGTTGGACGATGAACATTTGTCACATCTGGAGGTCCTCGGTGGCCCTCGGGAGCTGCGGGGATCTGCTTAATGCACGGCAGCTACTGGCATCCCACTCATCTGCTGTGGAGTGAGCGGGCATAAACAGGAACCCCTGGGAGCCGGTAATATGTTAAACGATCTAACTCCAGTCCTGCTCAACCTTATCCAGCCATGCCATGTGAGAGATGAACGCGATGTGCGTTTGTGTGTGTGTGTGTGTGTGTATGTATGTGTGAGTATTATGAGCACTGCCTTGAGATGAAAGACAGTAAGCCAAGAGAAAAAACGATGGAAAAAGAGAGAGAATGCAAATTACCAACATAGGACTGGATGAAATCGACTGGAATTGCTCCTTTGGTGTGGCGGGCTAGGCAGAGCTGCGAACAGTTCAAAGACGGTGTATCAATCACTCCAGGCTGTAATGCCACCACACACACACACACACACACACACACACACACACACACACACACACATATATATATATATATATATATATATAAACATAGATATGGTGTGATCACGTCTATATACACAGATAAAGGTGGAGGTGTGTTTCAAGTAACGCAGGATCAGAGAGTAAGTGATGGCTGCCGGTGAGAAAGAGCCAGGCTGAGACTTATCTGCTTGTCCTCCACCTGTTCAACTACACCGGAGGGAGTGGAGCGAGATAGAAAGAGCACAGGAGATATAGAGAGAATGAGGGAATAGGGGATGAAAAAAAAGAAAAGAAAAATATACACACCCATATGTGGAGGGAGAAAAGAAAAAAATCTCAGCACTAGAGAGTGAAATGGAGAAAGAGGAAGAGAGCCACGGGGAAAGAGTGGCAAAGAACAGATAATGGCTGCACAGAGAGATGCGGAGAAAGAGAGAGATGGTGAGGAGGGCTATCTTAGCAAAGGGGAAGAAGGCAAAGAAAGCTCATGAAGCAAAGAAAGAGAAAAGGGTCGAATGAACAAGAAAGATTGCAACAGAGGAAGAGATAGACAGCGAGGGGAAGGTGGGCGGAAGAGAGACAGAGAAGTGGATGTCTCAGGCCATTTCCTGTGATGATAGCCAGAGGCTTATTTTTCAGCTCCCTCCAATCACCCCACCCCACCCAAATCCACCACACTCCCATCTAACAGCTCCTCTGCCACCCACCAGCTCCCAGCCATTCGAATACACACACTAACACACATTAACACACACTGGCATACAATTTGATTGCGGTGCGTTAACCTCTTGTCTGGCTACTGTAAAATGCACGGCGGCACGACAATAATGAAGTCCGGGAGCAACACATGTTTCTCAGCCCATTCAGCCTCGTTCAACAAGTGACTGCTTGAAAATAATTACATCTCATTTTATTCATTGTCAGTGAATTACCTGCTTGAGTGGCCGTGCACAATGGCACCCCAAGATGTGGATACATGGGCGGGGCTGGGGCCGTCGGCTGGGGAGTTTGAATGTGTGTGTGTGTGTTACCATGTTAAAATGTATGTTTGTGTGAATGGCTGCATTGAAATTTTACTTGTCTGAGTGCGTCACTGTGTGGGTATGTCATTGTATATTCTGTGGATATATGATGCCAGCACACACGCACATAGACAAGCACACATGCGCCTCCATGTTATAGTTTTTGTAGTTTTAAAAGATATCTTTTTTTTGATGGCTGAATTGAAAATTGGCGCTTTGAAAAAATGTTTTATTGCTGAGAATAAAAGATGGTTGATCCCACTTTCATGTTTTTTTTTTAGCTAAATAAAAAGCTACTGCAAGAAGACAATTAGCTTAGCTTATCACAAAGACTGGAAGCAGTGGGAAACCTGCCTGTCTCTGTCCAAAGGAAACAAAGTCCACCTCGGAGCTCCTCTAACCCAAAGCAGCATGTGGATCAGTGACAAGTAAGGGTTGGCAAGTTGAGCATTTCAAAATATCTTAAAAAATAGTCTTAAAAGCAGCATCCGGTTCGGAAAAATGTACATTTTGTATTTTTGTTGGCTTTATATCATATGAAATGACATTTGCACCATTTTTTTTTACCAAAAGTAAAACTGAATGTTCCTGAAAATGTCAAATGGTGTAACCACAAAAGAATGATATTAAATATTTGATCCACCTACAGTGTATTTATACAAATAATTACTTCATTAAAATTCCCCATATTAAATTTCATATTTTTAACAACTGTATTCCATTACCTTTATTTAATATAAAAAAAGTTATAATGTAAAATCATGCCAAAATAGTTGATGTTTTATTGAGAATTTGAGGGTTTTTAAGCAAGTTGAATTATTTGTTACAAAGTTTTTATGGATGGATTAAAATGGATTAAAAGAATGTGTGCAAGTTAGATCCAATACACAATCACTGTCAGGCATGTGCATAGATAGACCTTAAAGGGGATTTGAGTACCTGCCATTTGGCCTTTTAGAGTGAAAGTGGCTTTTTTCTGGGGTGCTTTTTTAATTCAAGTAAATACATTCCTGTATTCACACAACCATCTGACATGTCATGTTAGTGTAGACAGCTGTATTGAGTAAAATAAAACTATACTGTCAGACTCTTTGGAGAAGACACGCCGTAAAAATCACTAATTTAGATACCATAGAGTGTCTTGTTTGTTGACTCTGTACAAAAACTGACATTTTGAAGATTAAACACTTTATCTTTTTGACAACATTTATTCAAGATACTGTTAATCCACTTTTCAGACCCTTTTTTCGTCTATATGACATTATACTGTAAATTCATCATGTTTATCAGTCATACACTCAGTCAATCTCCTGTCAAGCTCTTGGTAGGGGGTTGAAATGATTTTCTCTGGCACTTAGCATGCTTCATCCTTTATTGTTGAGCTCCTTATTGTGACACTATGACATCATCGGCTGGCTCTGGAAAACACACCCTATTAACTGACCAGAAGATACTACTACATTAGCTTTGTAACATTAATGCACCATAATGCAGCACTGATGTAACAGATTGTCTCTGTAAGCACTTTCTCTATTTAAAGAGCTTCTGTTGAGAATATACAATTATAGTCATTGAAAATAATACAACTGCCACTTTTTCAAATGTAATTTCAAAATGATTGAGTAATAAAAAACTGATCTTATTATTTGGACCAAGTCAGTATTTCTTGGCCAGGAGCGGTAACTTCCTGCTGCTGCCGTACAGTTAGACTAGCTAGCCATTTCCCTCAGCTTCCAGTTTCAATGCTAAACTAATTGAACTGGCTGCTGGCCGTGGCTTCATATTAAACAGAGCGGTATTGATCTTCTCCTGTAATTCACAGCAATAAAGTGAATAAACCTACTTCCCAAAATGTTGCACTGTTCCAATAAAAGGAGGAGATTTGAACTGATTTTCACCTGTTTTTTTATTTATTTTCCGTCACACCACGAATTTGTTGTAAATTCCTGCAGCAGCAGAAGACTAATCACTTCAGTTTAGGTGCTTTTGTGATGTTGACAGCTCAGGAAAAGCCTAATAGAATAGGAAAATGTTGCAATGCAAATGAGATGCCCCACTTATCAGATTTCAACTTGTAGACACACATTTGTGGATTTCTTTTGAAAATAATGAGCCCAAAGAGTGTATCCTTTCCATTGAATCTATGTGTGTGGGTGTGTGTGTGTGCATTTGTATGCATGGGTACACAATACGAGTACCCCATTACATCCATCCTTTGTGTGTGTGTGTGTACAATATGAAATATTTGTGTGAGCGGTGGGCTGTTTGTCCAGACTAGTGGAGAGCAGACGACCGACTAAGGGGAGAAGATGTAGCTGTAAATATTTAATGTCATCCATTGCGCTATCGTCGCCCTGCATTAGACTTGAGGCTGATATGAACACCTGACTGTTATGACCGGGCAGCGTCAGACAGCATTTGGCCGGCAGGCAGAAACCGAGAGAAAGAAAAAGAACGGGGGAGAATAAATACTAGAAAATTGCTCTGTCCCTCTCTCTCTCTCTCTCTCTCTGGATTTATTTTGTTTGTGTGAGAGAGAGTGCAGAAGCATAATGGTTCAATAAAGTGTGCAATAAAATGCCAGGAAGAGGTGTGAGCTGTAACTTGACTAAAGCTGTGGCAGAGTTGCTGCATCTTATCTGCAGCTAAAACTTGCTAATTTCTGACTGGATACTATAGATTTTTTGGATAAAAATGAGCAAAGTCTGATAACTGGTGAGATATGGGTGAATATTAAAAATTATTGATCACAGAGGTTGAAAAAAAGATCCTGAAAATAGAATATTTTGGGTGAGACTGTCTGACAGCTAGCTTATTTTCTTATTAGCATTTGTAGCTCTAAAATTTAGCATTTCTTTTGTCACTTTATGTAACATTTCTGGGGTTTTCTCTTGATATTCAAAGACAAATGAATATCTAGTATAGCTAGAAGGTGAAACCTGTGTGATTTTAACAAACTTTAAAAACTATTAATACTATAAAAAAGCTACTCCTTCCATGACCATTTACCACAAACAGCAGCGTTTCTACTAATGTAATCAGAACCTGGTGTCACCAACACTCTCCTCTGAAGTCATTTTTCAACTTTTTAGCTGTATCTGCTGTCTAAAAACATCTACACTGTTTTGTCCTCTCCATCCTGTTTTTATCAGAGAGCTAGCCGCCACTTTACTAGCTACACTCTGCTTAGCTATTGACGGTTGAGGACACTGATGCCATGTTGTTTTAAAAAAAGTTACTATCCTTACCTACACCACTCAGTAGCCTATATTATTGAATAAGGTTATGTTCTAAGGATTTTTAGTAATTTGGTTCATTACTAATGTCAACGTGTTTTGAATGAGGATTGTCACTTCTGGAAGTTCATTTCAGTTCTCTATTGGTGGTTTGTTCAAATACTTTGTAGAGTAGTAGAGCAACATTGTTTTAGTCAAAAATGCCTCAGTTTGAGGTTAAAGGTGGGTTGTTGTACTTTACAAAGTGTCTGAATTTGACACCCGAAACTGTCTTGGGTGTCTCCACAATTTTTCAGTTGGAGTTTTAGTTGTTTAAAATACATTTTACTTTGTGTTTGTTTTGAAAAGAAAATGAAGAAAATGGCAGAAAAGGGCTTGGTTTTCCTAAAATACAGCAGAGTTCACATCTTACCAAACCCTATTAATGGTGATACATTTGTGGTTTTGCATTGCCTCTGTTTATATGGGTGTGTGGTTCCATGTGTACACTAAGATCAAAATCATTATCGGAAAAACAATTATTTCTAAAGCCTATCAATTTCATTTTATAAAGAGATATACAGACTAAGCTTCTAAGCTATTAAAGCTGCTGTCATTTTTCTTTTTCTAATTGTGTGATGTTGGTCAGCGGTGGTACTAAGTGGTGTCTTTACAGCTGACTTTGGAACAACTCTCGTCACTTTTTCCCCTTGGGAGAAGCCTGGCTGTGTCATTCTCGATCTCTCCAGAACTCTGCTGCATCGATATGAACCCTGCTGGCTGCTTTCCCCTCCCTTGGCTGCAGTGGTGAGGCATTTGGAAAAGATGTTTCTATACTTGGGTTTCTACCAGTATCAATAGCAACATTATCGCTCCTTCTCCGCCTTCCATTTCTTGCCTCATCTCTCCATATGCCTTGCTTTCAGTTTTTTTTCTGTAAATTGATATTGCTGATGTGATGTGAATGTCATGAATTTTTTTCTCCTTTGCCTTTGGGTTTTCTTGCCTGACCTAGCAGTTTTTTTCTGTGTCCTATATCAAGTTGTCAGCCTTGGCTGTCCACCATTGAGGATGCTTGCCCTCGCTTGCCCATCTGTCTCTGTCTTTCTTACTCTATTAATCCTGCCTTCTCTCTTCCTTCTCATCAGTTTTGAACATTCTGGTATTAATCTACAGTCAACAGTGACCAGCCAACAAAATAAGTGCTTGTAAACCTTATTTTACTGGCCAGTCTTTGTCTGCTTTTCACTTTTTATTAACAGCAATGAAATTATATGAAATCACTCAAATAAAACAACCAAAATAACAGTTATTACAGAAATATCACTCTCTATAATGAGTAGTGAACTCTTTACATTTTTCATCATATTTAATAAAGATTTCAAACATTTGACCTACAAATCCTTACTGCTTTCTATTCTGAATTGGTAACAAAACAATACTTTCATTGCAATTTAACCCTTTATACTTAATATCCAATTAAAAAAACTATTAATGCTCTGTTAAGCTCCTGTCATGAGTAATTTTTAACACGACAGGGTGAATAGGTTTTATTAAATTAAAGCCCAAAGCTGTTTTGACCTTCCACTATGAATAGACAATACAAAGGTTTTCTAATATTTCCAAAGTGCTTTGGATTTCATTATTTTTGAGGACTCTTGCGTCCAGAGAACAATCCAGTGACTGCACACAATGCTTGGCTCACTCCTTCTCCTTTCTTCTCTCTCATTCTCTTATTTCCTTCTTTGCTCTGCCTCCTCATTCTACCATTAGGTCAGTCACATTATTGACATTTCTGCCAAAGAGCTGCACAAATGCAGTTTCAAACACCAGTAATCCACAATCCACCCGCCCCCCATCCCTCTCTCTCTCTCCCTCTTCCTCTCTCTCTTTTTCTTTCTTTTTTCATTTTAGACAATGGCTGGCCGAGGACAGACAATGTACAGCTGTCATCTTGCAGCCCTCCCCTCCTCCCTTGACTCCACCTCCAGTAACATCTGTTGTGTCCACTCAGGCTTTGGGCATGGTGGTGAGGGGGTGGGTTTCGAGGTCAAACCAATCTCTATGCAGATTGTAATGACTTCCTGTGTCCATCCACCCCCCCCCCCCCCCCCCCCCCCCCCCACACACACACACACACACACACTCATCTTCTTCCTCCTCTTTCTTTCTCAGTGGAGCTCCCAGGGCGCTGCTGGGAAGGATGTCTGAATGTTGAATAGGTCTCTGTTACCAACAAATTGTGTTCCAGCAAGATTCCCAACACCCTTATCACATTGGAGGAGCCTGCAACCAACTCATGCAAACAAATTACATACACACATCAGTGGCATAAACAGAACATGAATGCATGCACAAGTTGCTACTTATGTGCACATCCCTGTTTAGAGACACCCCAGTGCTGCAGACAATGAGCCATAAGGCTTGGACTAATCACATGAAGTGTAACTAAGTACACAGAGTTTCAGTTACTGCCACATGGTCAAGACCAGCAATTTAAGCCACTTTAACCATGAAGTAATCATCGCTACCAAACCAACTGAGTTTCCAGCTCCTCAAAGATCTCTTGGGATTTTCACGGGATGTTTGCAGTTCCAACATACCGCCAAAAACTCAACAAAATCCCACTGGAACATTTTCAAATACATGGCTGAAAGAATTCGGGCAGCTCTTATGGCTATGAGGAGTAGAGAAAGTGTAGTGTCATGTTAAATTCTGGCAGACTATGTCAAACATAGATTTAGGATAATGGGAATGGGACAGATGAAAAACCGAAACAAATTAGTGCGCTAGATTGGTAATTGCACAGTCAGCGGTGCCACAGTGCATTGGTCCACCAACACTGATAAAATCTAACCAACTCCAGTCATTCAGACATCAAAGTGGGATACGTAATGATCTCAATTACTTGGTTACTCTAGTGTGTCCAAAATTCTTGGTCAAAATAATTTGTAGGTTTGATTTTGACTGAGCTATTTTAAGCTACACTTGTTGTACAGCTCTGTGGGCAGTAATTTCTGTTTGTTGTTTGGTTGGTTACTTGGTCCATGATCAGGATTGGGAAGGTTCCTTTGAAAATGTAATGGGTTACAGATTACTAGTTACTGTTTATAAATGTAATAAGTAATGTAACTATTTCAATGACCTAATCAAAGTAAAACTAACTGTAACTTATTATATTATTCTATGATTACTTTTCTAATTCTCTAACAAATGTTTCAAAAAAAGTCAAAGGTCTGACATGGGCTAAATTGGTAATGTGTACCATTTTCATAAATAACTGTAATATAATGACACATTTTTCTCAGTAACTTTGACAGATTTCAGTTACATTTATTGTGTAATTACATTACATAACACTGTTACATGTAATTAGTTACTCCCCAATACTGTCCAAGACTTTGGTCCGGGCTGAAATATTCCTCAACTATTAGGTGGACTGCCATGAAACTTAGTACAGGGTCCACAGAGGATGAATCCTGACTTTGGTGATCCCCGTAACTTTTGAAATATATCAACAACTATTGGATGCATTGCCATTCAATTTTTTGCAGACATTTATGACACCCTCAGGGTAAATTGTGATAACTTAATTTGATGTTTTCAAAGGTGAGGAACATGCCATTTAGCCTAACTGGTATCATTGATTGAAAGCAGAACAAAGGAAAAGATAGACTAGCATATATTGAATGAACCTGCTTGGCCCACTGACTCCGGTCAATCTTTAAATTAGGAATTAAAGTGAATAAAAGTAGGATTGTACTGTTGCTGAACTGCCAAACCAAATTTGCAAGTCAATGTTTGCTAACTTTGCCAGCCCGTCTGTAATGTTGACTTGTGAATAAAAGGATACCACAGTCTCAACAAGTGCCGTTTACTTTGTAGGCCAATAGTAAATAACAAAACGTAGTTTCAGTAACAACATTGTACTGCATACTATGTAGTAGCCATCTTGGATTTCTCTAAATCTGCGTATAACAGTACTGACTTCACAACAGTGCCACCTAGTGGTATAAAGTAGCAAACAATATAAATGAGGAACACAACTCCGCCCGCCTGACAATAGCTCGCTAATCGGACAGGATTTGGCTGTGGAGATGGGACCTCTGTGAAGGAGCTGAATCAGAGTTGGCTCCTTTTACTGTAACTTTGCTATCAACAGGGCTGCCAACTCTGACTCATTGACCGTAACACTCACACAATTAAAAATGTTCATGTGCTCTCACGCCATGCATGAAAAGAGGACACTGACAGCGCACGGACAGCCAAGACAGAGCACCATGTAGCAGTGAGTTACAAAGAACATCAGGGTGAAAGAGAGAAATATACACAAATCTATTATATTGTAATTTACTCCCATGCATGCTGTTCAGAGTAATCTCAGTCAGCGGCTCTCCTGGCAGCAGCACAGCGTCTCTCCCTTTCCTTTCATCCTGTAAATATGAAATAGCAATTCTTCTAATAATCATTCCAGTCCTGATTCTCCCAATTATAGTGTTCTTGACGCACTCTTTGCTTTCATAGCATCATCAATCTAACTAATCTAGACTAGTGCAGGTAGCTGTTTCTTGACTAAATGCAAGAGGTTAGGTATTGTAGAAACACAGGAAATTAATTATCAAAGGCCTCATTCCTCTTTGCTTTTCTATCTTTGCCCTTTCTCTCTGAGCTCTACCTTTTCTCTGTCGCTGTTCACTATCTATATGACCATCTTAAACTAAACACAACTGTGTTTTGCTCACAGACTGCAGAATTTCCAGGCAATGATGTTGTTGATGCTGGAGGCTATGTGTGCTGGACCAAGCGGGTGTCACGATAGGCACAGATCTCACCATGAGGTCAAAAGGCATGTGGGGGAGGAGGGGAATTTATGTCTTCAAATGTGAATGGATGTGGCTGTTCCGTGCTGTTTTTGCTGTGATTTAGTGTAATATTTTTTGCATTTGGACGTGACTTGACACCCCAGGCCAGTCAGCAGATGAATCACTGGAAACTGTCCCACCTGTCCTGAGGCTCAGTCCAGGCCTGGTCTCAGCTGTAATGTGTCTGATGCTAATTAGCAGATGCTAGCACACTTACACATTAAACCAACATTTTTAAGTGACAAAGTAAACACGCTAAACACACTTGCATTTTTCATTATATTAGCTTGCTGACGTTCACATTTCACTCAAATCAGTGGTGTGCTAAAATACAGCCTCATAGAGCCACTAACATAGCTGGAGACTATGTTGTTTCTACTATACATCTAACTATCTTGAAATCTTGAAAATATTAAATAACGTCAATCAAATGTGCTTTACGAAACCTATTTCATGGTGTAGAACTTTACTGAAAGAGCAACTTCTAAGGCTTGAGAGTCTGAACTCCTACCAAAGGTTAGGTCATCAAACTGTTAAATGCCTATGTTGACCCAGCTGATGATGATGGTTTTTAGTGAAGCATACTCTAATTTTACTGTTGGCACTTGATGTATTTATGTATCCGTTGATGTATTATATCACGTCTGTGTGTTTATGTCTGGGTCTTTTTCCCTGGCCACAACACAAATTTCCCCTCAGGGACAATAAAATTTGAAGTTGAAGTTGGTCACAACCGCACATCTAGTCTATTCTTACTAACAAAAATTCACAAACATTTCAATAAAACCAAGGTAAAATAAGATCTGTTCATGTGAATGTTGCATGAATGAGTCCCCACACACATACACATCCTGTACTGTATAGTTACATCCAAAATCAACACCTTCTCAATCTGCTCCCGTGGCATTTCCTCAGTCAGAGAGGGGGTGTTTTTGCTCAAACTGCCATCTAATTAAGAGAGAAATGAGTGAGCCACAGGGTTCTGGCTCGACTTTGAACATTATCATCTCTCTTGCAGATACCCTTGGTCGCCTCTTATCCTCTAGGAGCCTTGTATTTGGTTGTAGCGATGTATGATCCCTTCCATTTGTCTGTCTGGCTAATCAGCCTGGCCATTCACGTGGAGATGGCAGCTATCCACCAAGGCGACCCAGGAAGGGCGACCCGCTCATTACCATGACTCTTAATCAATCCCTCCTTCTCTTTCTTTTATTTTACAATTCTTTGCTTTCGTATAGCGGCGCCTTTCTTCTTTGGGTTCTTTTTCTTCATTTTCATTCTTACTCTGGCTCCATTTCTCTGTCTGGCTGAAAAACCACAGAGGACCTGCCAGTTCTTGAAGCCATTCAGCTGCATCTTATGAGTCTGCCTCCGAGTCCCAGCTTGGTGGGGGTGAAGCGGAGGACACCATGTTACATTTAAGTTAACAGGCAGAGCTGCGGGACGAATCGCCATGGGCCTTTTCTATTGAGCGGCCACGATTGCTTAAGCAGAACTTGAACAATGAATGACTGGTGACAACATGGAAATGATACCACTGCGTTTACTGGTTAGCCAGCTGTGATGGTTGACTGTAAGTGGTATTACTGTCTCACGTCTGCCACAGCAGCGAGCGCCTATTAGTACGCCATAAAATATGCTGCTGCTGCTAATGGTGGGTGGAAGATGATGTGCATGTGAAGACTATGGAGTTAGATGTGACTTTATGATGTCATTCACTTGTCCAATGAGTTAAAGGTCAGATACACCCAAAGACATACACATATGCAGACACACGTACATTTATGGAGCACTGCTACATTGTGTGTGTTGTGTGTCACTGGCTATGTGGCCCTGGCAGAGGCTTAAACTGGGCACGGTTGTCTGGTGCTGCCTGAGGACTGTAGGCTGTCAGCCATGACTATCAGCGAAAGCCAGTTTGTCTGCCTGCGTGAACAACTGTACAGTACATGTATGTGTATGTGCAAGAGAATAATTATGTCTGAAAGATGTCGACTCCTTACAAAGAGGCATTACTGTAACTAATCTGACTTTTATCAGCCACTATTGGTGACAAAGCTACTCAGGCAGGCAACAATAATAATCACATTTTCCACAATAAAAACAAAACAGCAGGATAATTAGAGCTGAGCAGAAACACAAACATCAGGTGATGAGGAAATATATTTCGCTGGAAATTATAGTGCTCATTTTTTTGAAATGATAACCCATTTTCCCAAAACTGTCTCTTCCCAACATCCCCCTTCCCCCCCTTCCAAAAAAGCCTGAAGTGCTCAGGTGTAATTGCAGAATATTAATAAAAAAAGCATCAATTAAAAATATCACTTAATTACATTTCAACAACTGGACAATTGAGAAATACAGTATCTAATAATCACACTGTAACTTACAGTATGTCAGTGTGGAAGCACAACAACAGAACAAGCAGAGTATTTAATGACTTTATAGCATGAAATTAGTATCAGCTGAATTTACAGTTCAGCACAGAGCTTAGGGGAACAATGTGGGTAGAAGGCTTAGAGTCTTGTTTCACATACTCAAATCATTTATGATATCAAGACTGAATTAAGCCCTTTGCAAGCACTTCCTTGGAAGAACTGGTGTTAATTGAAGAAGCAACTCAACCCCATCAAATTTATATTGTTGCTGGTAGCCTTGTAACTCTTAGCTTCTTGAAGGAGACTTTTTTCATTTCATCAACGTCTTTATTCAAACAGCATTGAGCTGAATCAAAGCCCAATTTTTCAAGTTATGGGTTTTACACGTTTTCAAATATCGCACAAAGCATCCTATAGGACAATTATATCATTCAGTAAAGCCATCAAGCCATCATTTCTGTCACTTGTGATGTTGGCCTAGTCTAATTTACCCACTTTTTAGGAAAAGGCCTATCTTTAGAAGTATCCATAGATAATGTACAGCAATCAGAACAATGCATTTCAAAGGACCAGTTTGACATTTTGTGAATTACAATTACCACCATATGTGATACAACTGTCATGTCTCTAGAGCCAAGAAGTCATTAGCTTAGCTTAGCATAAAGGCTTGAATTTTTCAACTGTCAATCTCACATAAATCTGACCGATACCTTCATTTTATGTGCGTAATCGCAGTGATTTTATATAAGGTTCTTAGCACTGGCAAAACGCAGGTGAACAAGACACTCTACAGTTACTGAACACATCCTGTGTCGACACTGATGAAAGACTGATGCTGCTCTACTAACATGCTGCTTTCACCGCATTGCCTGTGTAGACGTGATGTAAACTATGTCTACCAACACTGCAGCACTACAGTATACAAACTTTCAGAATGAAAAGTAGTTTACAGGAAGTTACGAACCTAATTCTTACCCAGAAGAAAAGATAGAAAGATGGACTCTCAATGTAAAAAACTAGATTATTAAAGACCCATAACTCAGCCTTAAAATTGTAATGAGATTACTTATGAGTAAAACAATACTTCACAATTCTCAATACTGTAAATGTCATATTTTACTTTACCTGCCAGGCTGCCATACCCTGTTTGCATTTGTCAAAAAGGAGGCAGTTGTACATCAGGAACAGGGTTTTACAATGCAAGCTGACACAACGCTCCTCATTTCTCCCCATCATACTGATGTACAATAGGCTGACAATCAATCTCTGCCTGTTTAGCATCAGTCAAGGCATTCTTACTACTCTCTGATTCATAACTAAACTCTGGAAAATAAGTAACGAGTCTTTGCTTCTGCTTCTCAAAAAGACAAACAAAACAAAACCAGAAAGCCCTTACATTATTAATTTGTCTTTTTTTTTCTGGCTAGAGAACCAAACATTTTTTGACGCATTCACGTCAGCTGTTTTCATAGTTTCTATTGAAAAATGATTCTGCAAGAAAACTTAGGGCGTTTTCAAACCTGTGTTGTTTAGTCTGCTTGAATCATTTGTTTTCCTCCTTGGTTAGATTCACTTTGGCAGATCTGAACACAGCAATCGTATTTGGGTGCGGACCAAAACAACTATAGAGACCCTTTGAAGGAGTCTTGGTCTGATACATAACAAATAGTGTACCGATTCGTTTGTGGTGGGAACATGATCCAAGCTCGATTTGACCCAACTACTAGACGTTGGCTCCCATAGTCTTTATATACTGGGATGCCGATGAGTGAAATCAACAGTAGCTAACGGCGAACTGGAGAATGAATGGAGCTCTGACGTGGACTAGTGCAACAAAGTACGCAGCTTTCTTGACATTTGGGCAAGTACTGTAGAACTTCAGGTCCTTTCTTTCTCTGTGCTTGTTCCTGCTCTGGAGAAAACTAACCAATGAGAGGAGAGAATGTTCTCATGTGGCTTTTGATGATGAATTTTGGTTTGCTCAGATTTTATGTGGGAAAGGAAACTGAAGGGGAAAATGCAATGAGTCAGTAAACTAAATATAGGTTTAATAATGCATTAAAAGGAATGTAGCTCACTGATATGTAAATGTATCATGTAATGTTTGTGTGTGTGTGTGTGTGTGTGTGTGTGTGTGTGTGTGTGTGTAGACACAGCAGCGTGTCACAATGGGAAGGCAGGTAGCATCAACACAGAAGAAGAGGACACTCATAATTGTTTACTCCACAGGAAACAAGACTAGGTCATAACGCAAGAGGGCTTTTAATTTGAAACAATAGATACAGGAATTGGTGGTGACCAAACTCCCAGGAAGTGTGCCAGACTTTGACTGAAGCTAATTTGACATTGGACCTTTCTCAAAACCAAGTACGCCAAGATTAGACTTGCATACTTGCTAGTGTGGACTTAAGTTGGACTCAGGAGTATACACTTCTGAGGAAGGGAGGACGCAAAACAATCATTCTGTTACTGGAACAGCAGCGTACTTGCTGACAGCAGCAGTTCAGTTTCCACTATCTGACTGTGCTGTAACAAAATAATCAACTCAAAGCTCCACTAACACTTTTTTTCTCACAAAAAATAACCCCATTGACAGAGGGATGATGTTATTCAGTCTTTAATGTAGCTATAATAAAAATCTTAACTGTTATGTTATTAGGAGAACCTATGGTGGTCATGAAACTCACCAAGAACATGAAAAACCCTCTGTAGAGCCATTGTTTGGTTTGTCCATTCTGGGCTACTGTAGAAACATGGTGGTGCAACATGGTGGGCTCCATGGAAGAGGACCTGCTCCTTATGTAAATGTAAAGGGTTCATTCTAAGATAACAAAAACAATTCCTATTTTCAGGTCCTTATAAACTAACCAAAACTGTAAATGGTCACCTCAAAAAATATTAAAACTTCATAAAGTGACATATTAAGAGCCCTGCAGCGAAAATAACAACAGCTTAATCTCTGTCGAAATGCAGAGCCCTCCTTCGACTGCCTTTTCTCTGAAGATGACAGAGAAAATTTCCTTTATTATAGGCATTATCTGAATAAACTGACCACTCGCTGAGAATCTCAATGGTAAATGGGTACACATTAACAGTACTACAGTGAAAATTACAACTTAGAGCTTTACTCTGCCAGTTGGGGTGAAGTGCATTCGGGGATACTTATCTCTGGCTGCCTTCGGCCGACAAATGGTATAGCTTCACTCAATCACTCACTCAGTGACAGACATTCACATTAATAGACCTGGCCCATGCTGTTGCAGTCCAGCCATAAAAAGAGGACTGAGAAGTTTCTAGGGGGCGGACAAGCAGCCACTGCCTTAATTCCTAGCTGTGAAAGTGTGTTCGCCTCTCTGAAAGTTGTAAAAGTCTCTCTTAACCGGCCATGACTTTGTAATATCAGGAGAGGTGAAACAAAGACGAAAACAAGGAAAGTGATGAGGAGAGGAAGCTATAAAAAAGGACAGGAGATGAGAGCAGACAAGACATAAACAAGGTGACGAAAGACAACTTGACAGGAAACAAGAAATGATGGGAAGGAGGAGAAAACAAGGGGAGAAGGGACAAAAGGAAAGATGTGGAGAGCAGAAGTGGATGAAGAGAGGAGTGAGCTGCTGTATCAGTGCTATACGTCCCCCTACAAGCAGTTAAAGTGTAAAGGGGGATTAGAAAACGCAGAAAACTAGGTTGGAGGATGAGTACTGAATTAGAACAGGACCCCTGAGAAGGAGGAGAGAGGAGACAGGCGAAGGAGGGAGGGGGAGGAGGACGAGAAAAGGGAAGACGTGGAGCAGGACAGAAATAGAAGACAGGATGAGACACCACACAGACGGGCGGAAGAGGAAAGACAGAAATAGAGGGGGGGGTAAAAACGGATGGAGAGAGGAGAAGGCAGCAGCGGTATTAGTGATGAGTAGGGTGAAGAAGAGAGAGAGAGAGCGTGAGAGAGAGATAAGTAGCTAACCATCACAGGGCACATGCAGATGTGAAGTGAGTTATAGCCCTGAGACATGGATTTACACAGCACCCACTGTGAGTATGTGTGTGAAGTCATACACACTCACTCCACATTTTAGGGCAAGAAGCCGGTGCCTACACAAGTAAACCATTAAAGTCTAGGGGGTAAGGTTTTGTTAAAGGGGCACTCCACTGTTTTTATATTATATTATATATGAAGTTCATTTTACGACACATAATACATTTAAAGTTGTAAAATGTCTTCTGGGGTTCTGCAGTCATGTTTCCAAGTGTGAAAAAAACTAAACAAAACACTTTTTAAGAAGTGGGTATTTAACAGGAGGAAGGGGGCAGGGGGGTCTAATGAAAGAGACTATTAAGTTGAATTATGGGAAATGAGGTATCCACCCTCACTAATGACTCAAAGTTTGGATATGTTTTTATTTTTTATTAATAGAAGAATAAGAATAATAATGATAATAATTATAAAAATTATAATAATAACTTTTTTTGTAAATACATAAATTAAAAATGCAGCTTTACAACAAAAATAAATGACATACACCAAGTGTTTCACATTAAAAAGAACATAAAAGGAGCGAAGAGCAATGTTAAAAACAATAACAGACAAGAAATAAAAACATTGTGATATAAAATGGAATATAAGGATAAAAAACCCCAATACAAATAGTTGATAGTAAAGTAGCTAAACAATAGAATACAAATAATACATATAATCAAACAGTAAAAGGCAAAAGAGAAGATTTAAGTCAAGTTTTTAGCTTTTTGTCTATTATATACTGTAAGCTTTTAGTATATTATTTTAACTCATGTAAAGTGTCAGTACCCCAGTATGAGTACCCTAAAAAGTGCTATAAAATAAATTATAATTATTATTATTACCATCCTTCTTCTTCTTCTCCTTCTTGTTGTTCTTCTTATTATTATATATCTCCGCCTTTACACTTAAAAATAAATCCCAATTGAGTGTATATTTAAACTAAACGAAAATGTCATATACCCCAGAATGTATCTCTTTATTTGCATTCATATACAGTATATTTATGTTTTTAAAAAATTGAAATGTGTACATATAGGTAGTCGAAACTTCACAAAGACAGTTCTAGTGTTCAATATTAAGCTGTCCAATACCTGTCCAATAACTGTACAAACTCAATTCAGCTACAATAAAGTTGTCTCAAAGTTTTTATTTTTTAATTGAAATGATCTTCCAAAGATTAAACGTTCAAAACACTACAGAGACATCAGTGCTGCTGGTAAATTACCAAAGAGGTCGGAGAGATCGGAGCATTCTCTCTGAGCAGACTGGGGATGTTGACCTCGGAGCAGCTTGCAGAACTCCTTCTGAGATGACTGACCGGCTAATGGCTCCTCACATTTTTTGAAAGTGAAAGTGCATCTTCAAGTATGGAATATTTTTTGATAACTCAGTCACATATTTTAAATCCTCGTGGTTCATTTCTCGCCTGAAAAGGAAATGTCAAAGTGTAATTTAGTCATAAAAGAAAAATTGAAACAATCTGGAGTTTGGCACACATCCTGCATCATCGCTCTGGTTAATGTGAAATGGGTGCTGGGATACTTGTCAACCCCAAGTTCATATAAAAGTCAGCTCCCCAAGCATCATCAGTAAAATTAAGAAGGGGGGGGGCAACAGAACAGAACTTGGCTGGATGTAGACTTCGACTTGGAACAGTACTTGGTTTGTGACTGATGATGTTTCACAAGGCCAAGTTCTAACACATGTACTGACAAGAACAGAGATTGAGAAAGGCCTTCGGATGCTGCAGAAACTCCCTCAACTAATCAAAGATCTTCATTGGACTCAGCTGCTGCTAACATCAGTTGCTAGCTGCAGCCTGAATCACACTAAGGCTACAGGTGGCTGTCTGTGGTAATATCCGTCATGGTCACACACTATTGTATATTTAAACATGACATTACATTTGCATTCACTGTTGGAAACAAGTCTCAAACATTATGTTCTAGCCTAAGGTAATTGTTTTTGTCAATGTAATTATTCCATGGACAATTAATGATGTGAGCCTCTTTCGAGTTGGTTTTCTTTACACCTCCTTACAAGAGATATATATTTTTTATTCTAGAAATCTGTATAAAACCATGTATTCTCAACATATGTGAATTTATGTGTAATTTTAGATGTTAGATAAAAGCCACAAGCGCTGGGTTCAGGCCAATGTTAGGGTCAAGGTGAGAGCTTATAATCTCTTTGGAGAAGGTAAGGTTACAGTAAGTCTCCAGAGGAATAAATGCAAGTCAATGCAGTGTCCTCCCAAGTGACATAAACAAGCCTGTGTGTGTGTGTGTGATAGAGAGGGAGAGAGATGAGAAAATAAAGACAGGAAGAAGAGAGGTATACAAAGGTAGTCAGGTTACAGTGTGTGCAAGTCTGCAGCTGTGTGTGTGTGTGTGAGGGAGAGAGAGAGGGAGAGAGAGCATATGGGTCCACAAACACCCTTTTTTGTGCACACAGACAGTGAGTGGCCTTTTTTTTTTTTTTCAGAAAGCACAGCACTCTCAGCTTTTAAAGCCATTAACTGTCGGTGAATGACGAGGTCAAAGTGGAGTAGTTTGTAGCAGAGCATAAAACTGCAGACAAAAAATGAACAGTAAGTATGATTTTGAGTGGAAGTGTAACTTCACATCTACACCCCCCCCCCCCCCCAGTCCCAATAAAAAACACGAGACAACAAGACAACAAAACACAAACTGGTGGTTTGTGGCACTCGGATGTTACTGGGGGATTTCCAGTGGGATCTGAAGTGTCTTCATGCTGTAGAAAGAGCTCAAAGTTAATTTCCACTGAAGTAGAAATGAATCAAATCAGAGGCACAAAAAGAAAACAGCTAAAGGTTTGATTTTTGGATGAAAGAACGCAGCAACCTTGAAAACAGAAGTAAGATGCTTGTCCCCTCCCACACAAATGTTTCATGCATGATAAACAGATTTTTTAAACTCAATAACAATATCGATATTTGAAATTTTGAAAAATATGATAAACAAAAAAAACCCCTATAATATATAAAAAAAACCAACACAATATATAGTTTTAAACATGAACACACACATAAGGATCTTTTAAATTATTTTTCATTAAAGATTTATTAATAAGAAGAACAATTGTACAACATTTTACTGCTGAAAAAACCCCTGTAATGGCTAATGGTTCTAAATGACCTCGAACATAATGTGTTACTGGCATTTCTATACTGCAAGTTTTTGTTACTTTCTTGTTGCCAGCAGCTTTTCAGACACTGATATATCTGTGATAAGCTTAGGTATATGCCAATGTTGTAGTCAGGCTGTAATAATTATATACTGTAGGAGAGTTGACATGAGAGACTGACAATAAATCTTAAGCAGTTGATGCTCTTGTTTTAGTAGCACGCTATATGCATCCATATGCTATGATGAATATTGACATGCATCATGCCCTATATCTAAGGTGAGCTGCTGTGCATGTCACTCATGGCTGTGCTGTTCTTGTTTTAGCAACATACAGCATGCTAATTTGTAATGGTGTGCCACTTTAAATGTCATGGTATGTTGCTGCTAATAGATTGTTGGTATATTGATGTTTAGTGCCACATTAGCACCGGCATTCCAGTATACTATTCTAGTGCACTGACAGGGCCTCCTTTACATGGCATGCATGGTGTTATAAATGATAGTCAATTCCATAACCACAACATTATATTGAAAGGCAACTCTCCCTGATGTAATAAACACAAATACTTGTCGGGGAGCTAAACCAGCAGTGCTAGTCATTGCTACTATGTATATGACAGTAAAAATCATCATCTGACATTAGGGAGTGGTATATGCCAGTGTAACAGGGGTGAGATACCATTTATGATCGCCATATGCCAGTGGCACATGGGACAGTACAGTGTGGCATGGCTAGTCATTTATAACGTGCACACAGATAAGCGATGGCATATGCCAGTAAAAATCGGTATGTGCCAGTGGGAAGTGGTACGTGACAGTGGTACAGTACTGTTTCTTATTGCTGTAAGCCAGTAGAATGGCAGCGTACCAAAAACAATGACACAGCACTTAGAATAAGCACATGACATACCACCATGGCAACAGTGACACCCCATCAGCTGCTTTTTGATCACTTGAATTAATTAATGATCAATTAATGATGTATTAGTGATGTATTTTTACAGGTATTCAACATCAGTTTCTGTTTTTTCAACATCTGCCCACAAGTCAATATTTTGCTAAATTGCTGTTCACTGAAACCTTCTTTGATGCTGGAATTTCATATTTCCCTTTCAACTCCACTATTATCCAGACTTTCATCCTATTATAAGTGTAGACAGATCTTGATTACTGACTCGACATAAATCGACTGGACAAACTCTTATCAAATTAAAGTGTGCATGTGGATCGATCAGTGCTTGTCTGAGGAAAAGCAGCTGAGAAGCTCTTTTTAAGAGAGCAACATCCTGCCGGTGCCAGCAAGAGGATGGCTGGATTTATAGCGTCTGCTATTACTATGCAGGTGGAAGTCCTCTGGCTCCATTTCTAGTGCATTTGTGGTAGTGTGATAAAATCATATCTGGATGGAAATTCAAAATATACCTGCAGTATAACTGGGAGCGTCTAATGTGTCTGCGGTGCTTGTTAGTGAGCCTGTACTGTAATGACCTTGCTCTAGTTTATGGTGTTTTTTAGAATACCACTCTCACCATATATTGTATTTCTCTACAGAGTATGTTCTATATATATTGGGTTATTCTTCTTTTTTATAGGAAAATTAGAAATGAGACGTTTCAAAGAAAAATATATCAAGGTGAAACACACAGAAACATAGCTGAGTTGGATTATACTGCAGTCTGAAAACTCCAGGAAACCACTGAGAGATAAAGAAACACACACAGACACAAAGAAATCACAATCCATTCCCCATTCCAAAGCAAACTGGCAACATGACAACAAAGGAGCAAAAGGAAATAAATAATGAGAATGCGGCTGGATTTACTTGATAAAATGCCAAAATGTACAATCACTGCAAAACAACTCCCTGCCACCTACTGAGAACTGGAGACGAACAGAAGACGTTTTTTTAAAAATGTATTTGTGCATATTTTATTTATTTACTTTATTTATTCAGATTCAGTTTCTTATGTTGTGCATTGTTCCAGCTCTGATTATTGTCCTTACCCTCTCACTTGTGTGCTTTTTGGTAATCTCAACTTTTTGTTGAGCCCTTGCCAAATGGATTCTACTAAATGGATCTAATTAAACCGATTATGGAAGGCAAATGAACTGAATTCAATTTAACTGAGAAATGGAGGAAGAGCGAGGCAGTGGAGATAATCGTGAAATGCAGAAATAGAAACATAAGGGGAGAAAAAAAGAGCTCCGTAATGAATGTTACCCTGGGTGTTTAGGCCGCCGGCAGCACTGTTTTGTCCCTTGTGTCTGGAAGCTGAGTCATGGTGTCACCCTCAACAGACGAGCCACTGTGTGAAAATGACCCTGCCCCGCGTTTAGCACATGAACACACAACCACTTCTAAGGCTTTTACCATCCATCACCAGGCAACTGGTCATAATCATGATTGACGGTTATACTTAAGGGGTTTCCCCGAGAATTGAAGGGTGTGTGTTGTGTATGGGCGATGTCATCTCTCTCATTGTTCAGCATATCTCATATTTCATATCTTTTTTTCATTGGAATCCTTTTGCAGACAACCGTATCAGATATAACTTCTAAAAAAATACTGAGCAGGCAGGGCTATGGTGTCTTTTCAGCACAACAAGAAGATATACATCTCTGTTGAATGCATTTCTGTTCTCATGGATCATGCGGTTGAGAAAGATGGAAAAGTCACAGCGGTCGACACACGACAAAAGTAATGAGTCAGATGAATGTCAACGCTGCGAATACGTGGCCTTTGGTTGCCCTGACCTGCTAAGCCTGCAGAGGATCCTCTGTTTGTGATGAAAAGTAAGAAAAAGATGAAGGTTCAGCAGTCATGACACTGGAGTTTCAAACGTTATGTATAAAGCTGTTCTCTCAGTACATTTGAAATTGTCTGACCTTGCTTTACTAATGCTAAAATAACACTCTTTTCAGCACCTTACCTTGAGGGATAGAAACCTATTCTTTGACAGCACCATTCAACTAAATAAACCATGATTCCCAAACCTTAAAGCAATAGTTTGACATTTTGGGAAATACGCTTATCCACTTTCTTGCCTGGAGTTAAATGAGAAGATTGACTCTCTACAATGGTAATAATGTATTTAGGCATAGTGCTAACCAGTCATCTTCAGAGGATAAGGCTATAGTATTCCAACCACAGCTTAAATATTGACATTACAGAAAAGAAAGTGGACCAATGTCAGCAGCGGAAGGTCACATCAGACCATGGACCACAAGTTGAGGTGGACCACAAACTGGAGTAATGCAACACAAGTGTCCCGTTGAATTACACAAAGACAAAGTGAGTTTGTTACATTTTTCAATACTACTGTTAAATTTGTGTTGCTAAAATTGAGCTTTCTTGCCTGCCGAAAAGGAAAAAATCAGCACAGTAACTGCACTCTGCAAATTTGAGTGCTGAGACAGAACCTGAGAATGTGAATCTTCGTCTTTAGAGAGTCAGAAGATCCTTTCCACCCACCAGCTTTTGAACTGGTGCTGCCCTTAAATGTTTGTTTATATTTTCATACCTATTAAATACTTGTTCACTATGTTCACATTAATAATTATGTGTCACTTATGTGTCTGCTACTCTGTCATGTGGAGTTCCTCAGGGATTGATCCTTGGGCCTATTTTATTATTTTTTATAAATTCTAACATTTGGCCATTTGCTCAATTATTCCAGCCAAAATTCTCACCATCCTTCGGGACTGTCTAACTTGTATCAATGATTAGATTGGATGTCTCAAAATTTCAGTCTTAACTCAGAGGCCTGTTTGATTGACCGTGATGCTTTGCTTTAGAGGGTGCTCATTACGCTAGGTACATCAAAACCTCACAATAATCTTGGTGTTCTCTCTGAACAAAAACTGAACTTGGAACATCAAATTACTAAAACTTCAAGTTATATCTTGCAGTTGTACTGACTCAGGGTTTGGAAATTAATATTACAAAACACTTTCAGCACATTCTGTTTCTAGGAGGCCTTTAGTGAATATTGTATTAAATAACTTACAGTAATACACACAGAGGACAAACCTCTCTCAGATTAAATGCATTAATTTTACATTCAAGGCATGTACATGGTCTAAATAAAATGATTATGCCACCGATATATATAACTGGGTTGGAAATCAATATCAATTTTGCATCATAGTGCTCAGTATTGAAATACGTAGGTGACCAAAATATGTGATCAGCAACTGAGTCATTAGAGATGAAACAATTCCCACATCTTGACTACTCATTTACTGGGCAAAGTCTGCTAGCACTGTAAAGATAATACGGTAGACAGAAGACACAGTGGCTGATGGTTGGGAACTTCGGCTCAGAGCAGGTCAGGCGGTCTTGGCATTGAGGAGCTAACTTGGGCAGCTTGGCTCGGTTCTGAATGTTCTGTCAGTCTGGTTCAGAGGATGTTAAAGCAAGCAGCACAAACACACACTGTACAGCAAGGTGGAAACCGCCTCTTGATGTTTCTTTATTATTCACGATTGCTGAGCCGTTGAGCCCTACTGTTGCAGTTGGCCTCCCAGACTGTCTGATCAAGGACTTACTTCTGTCCCTTATTCTCATTTAAAATTCAATGTTGAATGTGTGTTTTCAGCTGTAGCCCCCACAGTTTCTCCTTGTATCTCCCATATATCTAGGTTGGCATTTTTATTCAATTTTTAACCTACTTTTTGTTCATCATTTTATCATTTTTCTGTTATTGGTTTTTTTCTTCTTTATTTTTGTAATGAGAATCTCTTTGCAACTATGTAAGCGCTATATAAAGTTATCATTATCATAGTTGTTGTTACTAGTCTACCAGTCCACAGCAAACGCGTCATTGGCGTCTTGTAAACACCTGCTCAAAGTTCCAGTTTACTGAAAATCTTTCCATGTCTGTACAAGACTGTGTCCCACCTGTCTTCAGTCATGTCTGGGCCCAATGACTCAGACATCAGTCTCGTTAAGGTTAATTAGAGGTAAGCAGCAGTATAATTCAGTGTAGCAAACGACAGATGCAAGCACAACTCAAACTTCACTCACTAAATCTTCCTCAGGTGCACAGCCCAAGCCAACAGCTTAATACTTAAAGAATAAACCAGCACACTGGAATATAGTTCAATAATATAGTAATATAGCAGATCTTTTTTATGATTAATAAGTATACTTTTTTGGTGCATTTCAGCACTAAGCCATCATCAGCAATTATTTCACCCCATAAATACACAGATGCCTCCACGCAAGCAATCAGACAACTCAACACACATTTACCACAACACCGACCAAAGTTTGTGCTTTGTATACATAATTATTGGCTATACATTTATATGTATTTCATATATCTGGTCAGTGATGTAGCAAACTTGATGATTGTCTGATTGCTTGAGAGAAGGCATTTTTATATTTAGGCTGCAGAGTTGAAACAAACACTGATGATGGCTTTGTGCTGAAATGTGTCAGTTTCCATCCGTCGCCCTTATACTCAACCAATTATAAGTGACCTGCAAAATTATAGTACAGAGTGCTGTTTTTTTCTATATATAATTAATTGGAGCTCAGTTTAACAGCAGAAGGCAGTGATTTTATCTCTGTGTAGGCATCATGCACTGCATTAATCTAACTTTTGCTTTGTTTCTGTGTTCTGGCTGCGAAGAGATCATACCAGTCCACAGAGAACACCTGATGGACAACATGCGAGTCCTCAAAAAGAACTGATGATGACGCATGCTTTTTAAGTTCCAATTTCTTGCACATCTTGTCCACGTGAGACTTTAATCCATGTTGGGGCACGTTTTGAAGGGACGCTGCAGTTTCCCAATATGTCAAACCTTTCTAAACACAAGCAGCCATACAAGCCATTAACAAACTTTGCCAAAAAGGAATTAAATATCTGATTAGATAATAAGAAAACAAAACAAATCTGACCAGACATTTGTTACCGACTTGTGGTGCAACAGACATTTTGGTCGATACCAAAAAATAATGAGATTTGACACCCAGCATATCAGACTGCATTAGGGGTTTCTCAGTTTTCATTACATAGACTGCCTCCTACATAAACTCTTCTACCAGTTTAAATTTTATGTTTATGCATCACATATATCAACAGCTTGCAAAAAACACTTTCAATGTGTGTAGTCAATGGCGCATAAAATAGAAAATGTGTCCAAAATATATCTAGAATGAATGTCATCTGTGTTGTGATTGAATATATTGAAAGATATCTCTGACCACAGTGCATGTGATATGTTGTTTTTGCATTAATGGATCTATTAATCATTGCCTTGAAGTGAGTGGGGTGTGGGGGGTGTGGGGGGGGTGGAGGGGTGGAAGTAGAGGTGTGCGGCGACACACAGCTCAGAGAAACCAATGAAGCAACTACGTGGCCCAACTCTCTGCTGCCCCGGCAACTGCTGCCATGGCAGCCGCACACCGAAATGATGGATGCACTCAGCTGATGGGGTGTTAATGTGATAAATGCCTCTGTGAATAACATGAGGACTACATAGATAAACAAACGTAAAGGTGACTCCCTCTGTCATTCTGTCTTTAGGAGTTGGGACACACACATAGAGACACTTCTATCTCCTCCTAGGGAACAGAAAGCTCTGTTGGGTCCATTTCCCAATCACTGGCAGTCAGTTTGATGAATAGCACAGGAGTAGTCATAAGTGGCCCCGAGAGCTTAACTGATCATAGGTCAGCTGTGCATTTCACTCCCGGTGATCAAAGCTCAGATTTAGGGAAGATAAGTTGATTCTGGGTTTGGCCCTCAAGGGGAGACTGATGCACTGCACCGACTGTCTGCTTCACCGCTGCATTTCAATTTCCCAGCAGGATCAGAAACACTGGCTCTTTCCACATGCATACCAATATTTCCTCAGCTGTCACATATGAACACTCATCAAGGTATTATTTCCAGGGAGGTAGTGGCACGTGTCAGAATTGTTGAATAAAGCACAGCGAGGCAGAAATCAACAAGAAAACTTTTGAATAAAGTTGACTGACTTGCATTCGAAACAAGTCAAAAACACCCGACGCCGCCTGTCAAACTGACTCACTGCTTTCTAGAAAATGTAATAACATTTTAGGGAGGACATCTTTGTGCAGTGTGGAGGTTGTTTTTGGCAAGGCGGTACTTATGGAAATCATAATGACCTTAAGGCAGCGGGTTAAAGTGCATTCTTATCACTCGATGCTGCCTCGCAATTACCACCTCCAAACTGATGCAATGGTAGACTTTTCTAGAATTCTTGTAAAATATGAAAAATGATTAAGCTTTTCTTTTTAGGAAGGCTAATTAGCATTGACTGATACATATGAAGATATTTTCCTGCTCAGTTTTGCTTCCCATCATGGTTATTAGTAAAACATAACAGTGAGCCTCAGTAAATCCAGGTGTTTTGAAGGGATTATTTGGAATAAAATGCTTAATTCATTAATCATGAAAAGCAAATACTAGTTGCTATTACTATTTGTGACATTAATATATGAGAACAATGTAATAAATGTGCTTCCAAAACATGAGATTTGTTGCGGTCTGAGCTATTCTACTTGCTAAATCTTTCTCTATGTGTGAGCTCAGTCCACGTGTTCGTTTTGATGAAAAAATAGGAGAAGAATATTCGGTCTCAACACGCTATTTATTTAACAGTAAATGTATAAAGCATATACAGAATTCCGGGTCAATTTACTCTCCCTGACGTCAACAGCATCTCTGTCAGCGTTCGTAAATTTCTGACTCCTATCTCTTTCCCTTGACCTTCTTAAATAGGAAAACAGAATGCAAATTGAATGTGAGTTGCGCCTTCTCCCGCTGGGCTGTAGGTCTGGCTTCATCCTTCATCTTCTGACTCCAGGATCTGTGACCTCCCTGTGAAAATCCCTTACAGGTGGTAAGGTGTGATTCCCGTGTTGACCCCTACAGAATCTCCAGAAATTCTGCGGGGGGTCTTTCAAGGGTTTGTTCCCATTGTCCAACAAAAGGTTAAAAGTTACCCATACAAACAATCCATATGTTTTCTGACCCTGTTGTTACCAGCTGATCAACAGATGGAGACTCAGGACTATGTTAATACAGTCACCCCCTTCCAATCACACCTCCGTGTGATACTGGTTCCCATGCTTTTCATGTATTCCTATCCTTATGACACACATCATGTTTTCACTGTTATACATTGTACCACATTTAACCATTGAAACAAACAATACAGTACTAAATCACATTATCTGATATTTTAGCATTTGACAAGTTATAGCATATATCTACAACTCCCCATTTTGGTCTCATAAAACATGAGACCACTAAACATTTCACATTTCATCCTTGAACAGGTATCACTTCTACCAGAATATTGTCCGCAGGCTGCTAAAAAGAAAAATGTGTTAATAATTCTCCATTTTGCTTCTCCTTGTGTTATCTGTGCTCAAGTCCTTCTTGGACAGTCTGTGGTTGATGGGACATTGACTCTGGGGGTTACAGCTCCAATCTGTTTTGAAAAAGAAAAGCTTAAACCAGAGCTATTAGTTGAGCATAGTATGGCTTGTCTAAGTCTGTTTCCTGATTTCTTGCTGTTTTGGTCTCTGCTAACCTTTTAATCAGAAACGCTCATACCATTCCATTTTTATTGGAATTGAATTTTTATTGTTACTTTCTCTATCATAATGCAGGGTTGCGTGGAGGGGGTCTGCGGGGGAAGCGTAGGCTTGTAGTTATCCCTCTTTGTTGGGGTATGCTTGGTTGGGAAAACCGGGTGTCTGCGTGGGCTTGTCTCCCTTGGGTTTCCCACAGCGTGCACTCCCTTTTCCAGTGCCCTGGTTGGCCGCATACGAAACAGTGTTTCTTTGCATCGTTTAACTTTTTCTTAGCGTCTTTTAATTGTAATGTCAACCGCTGTACTTGAGCTGCCAATATATTCTGCTTATCTTCATCTGTCCTGTGTCTTCCCATGTGGTGTATGTGATGTGAGTGCATTTCCCCGTGTGGAATTGGAAATCTTTCACTCATAGCACCCCTTATTTCTGTAGCATGTGGAGCAAACGCCTCTGAATCGGGTAGAGTCTTCGTCCCTGCAGTATTTTCGATCTGTTTAATTTCCCAAAAACTCAATTGTTTCCCCAATGATGCTCTCCAGTCTCCCAGTGCTAGTTTATGGCCTAATGTGTATTGACAAAACTTAGTCATCCATTTTCCCCCTCCCTCAGTGGGGGGAGGCATTTTATCCAGGATGCAATTCATATCAGTGAACTATATTAATTTCCAAATGAAAATAATCCTGCAATGTCCCCAAATAATTGTTCTTCAATGAAACAGTCTTCTGTTAAAAACTAAAAAAGAATAACCGGAAACCAATAGTAAAATTAAAACTTTTCAATCAGGATTAAAGACACTATTACTAGTGATAGATTAAACCAGAAATTTTGAGAATTATTATTATTATTATTTTTTTTTATTTTTTTACATACAACACCTAACACTCATTTCACCCACACATATAAGGAAGGGGGGGGCACAAGCACTCAGCTGGATCACACGCATGTGTGATCTGCCTTATCTTTACACACTTCCAGCAAAACAGCACACAAACTTTTTAACAATAACACAACAACAACAATCCACAAGAAACAAAAAGAGTGAGTTTTCCACTCACTAAACACTTTTTATCGGCTTTTTTACACCGAACGGACCCGGAAATAATCTTTTCTCCCTTTCTAAGCTTAGAAAAACACAAACAGACAAACAAAACTTCAACCATAAGCAGTGTGTGCCTTAAACCACACCTATGCACTTTTAAAATGTGGAAAAGTAACAAAATACAATTTCCACAGAATTTTCACATCAATTAAATCTCTATGATCCACCAAAAGTGAAATGCACGTACTGTGTCCTGTTTCAGAGGAGAGGAAAATCACAGGCATCTCTTAACATCACACCCACTAGGATGAGATAGAGGTTTCCCCAGTTACCTAATGTAGCTGCCCTGATCACAAGATGAAAATCGTTCCTTGAAACAGACAACAGATTGTGGCATTTTGGTGCAAACCTTCAAGTAATAACTTGGAAATTGTCTAAAACAGTAAACATAAAAAAAAAAAAATAATACACAACACTGCTTGGTTGAAGATTAAACAAATATTGCTGTACAACAAGGAGACAGCATACAAAAAAGTTCACAGTCACTCTGATCTTATCAAGCACATACTGTCTCTGAGTAACACACTTCAGCCAGGGGGTTTGAACGACACCTTCGTTCCGAGCAACACACCCCTTAGTACTTACAGTACTAGACACTGAATTTGAGTTACACCAAAACAAATGATACTATAACAAGAATGTTTTAACTTGTGTCATAAAAATCAGCTAGAGATCCCTTTATCCTCTCGCAAATTTCACACACAAGATGTTATTAATAATATAATAATCATATAAAGAAAAAAAAATGTATATAACGCGTGTGTATAGTATACTTAGTGTGCACATTTAATATATAACTGCAGCTACTCTCTAGGCCTACATTTAAACTAGTCTGTCAATCCCACACAGGAGATTACAGGAGCAGGGATCCCACCAACTAAAAAAGATTTTATATTTCACTGCATAATACAAA
This sequence comes from Scomber scombrus, assembly GCF_963691925.1. Classification (NCBI taxonomy): domain Eukaryota; kingdom Metazoa; phylum Chordata; class Actinopteri; order Scombriformes; family Scombridae; genus Scomber; species Scomber scombrus. Next base: position 6,678,766 of record NC_084973.1, read on the forward strand.
TCCTATTTCGTCAGTTTAAACACATATCACATTCATTCTCATACAACTGAAAATGATACATAGAGAGCGTCGATTTTATGAGAAATAAATACCCAACGGACTTTAAACCCACTCTCTTTTAATTTAGTGCGTGTGTGTCCAGCTTTCGTCAGGATTTAACCTCACGGGTGTTCAAAACCCACACGCTTTGCCAACTTTAGAATTTATGGAACTTAAAGTAAGTCCAAGGGCCTCTAACCCAACTTTAGAATTTATGGAACTTAAAGTAAGTCCAAGGGCCTCTAACCCAACCTTAGAATTTATGGAACTTAAAGTAAGTCCAAGGGCCTCTAACCCAACCTTAGAATTTATGGAACTTAAAGTAAGTCCAAGGGCCTCTAACCCAACCTTAGAATTTATGGAACTTAAAGTAAGTCCAAGGGCCTCTAACCCAACCTTAGAATTTATGGAACTTAAAGTAAGTCCAAGGGCCTCTAACCCAACCTTAGAATTTATGGAACTTAAAGTAAGTCCAAGGGCCTCTAACCCAACCTTAGAATTTATGGAACTTAAAGTAAGTCCAAGGGCCTCTAACCCAACCTTAGAATTTATGGAACTTAAAGTAAGTCCAAGGGCCTCTAACCCAACCTTAGAATTTATGGAACTTAAAGTAAGTCCAAGGGCCTCTAACCCAACCTTAGAATTTATGGAACTTAAAGTAAGTCCAAGGGCCTCTAACCCAACCTTAGAATTTATGGAACTTAAAGTAAGTCCAAGGGCCTCTAACCCAACCTTAGAATTTATGGAACTTAAAGTAAGTCCAAGGGCCTCTAACCCAAATTTAGAATTTATGGAACTTAAGAATCCATGGGCCTCAAACCCCTTAAAAATATTTTATGCTTTATACATTTACTTTTACTAAGACACTTGCAGTATAATGACAACACTAAATTTGGTATATCCAATTGCAGAACTTCGAAAAAAACAGGCGTCTGCTTACCTTGTATTTGTGGCCACTTGTTGTCACTAAAACGTGAGTTGTCTGCTGTTTTTCCAATTCTTTTCCGTGCTCCGTCATCTCTCCCTTTTCATCACAGTCAAGGGTCACCAATTGTTGCGGTCTGAGCTATTCTACTTGCTAAATCTTTCTCTATGTGTGAGCTCAGTCCACGTGTTCGTTTTGATGAAAAAATAGGAGAAGAATATTCGGTCTCAACACGCTATTTATTTAACAGTAAATGTATAAAGCATATACAGAATTCCGGGTCAATTTACTCTCCCTGACGTCAACAGCATCTCTGTCAGCGTTCGTAAATTTCTGACTCCTATCTCTTTCCCTTGACCTTCTTAAATAGGAAAACAGAATGCAAATTGAATGTGAGTTGCGCCTTCTCCCGCTGGGCTGTAGGTCTGGCTTCATCCTTCATCTTCTGACTCCAGGATCTATGACCTCCCTGTGAAAATCCCTTACAGGTGGTAAGGTGTGATTCCCGTGTTGACCCCTACAGAATCTCCAGAAATTCTGCGGGGGGTCTTTCAAGGGTTTGTTCCCATTGTCCAACAAAAGGTTAAAAGTTACCCATACAAACAATCCATATGTTTTCTGACCCTGTTGTTACCAGCTGATCAACAGATGGAGACTCAGGACTATGTTAATACAGTCACCCCCTTCCAATCACACCTCCGTGTGATACTGGTTCCCATGCTTTTCATGTATTCCTATCCTTATGACACACATCATGTTTTCACTGTTATACATTGTACCACATTTAACCATTGAAACAAACAATACAGTACTAAATCACATTATCTGATATTTTAGCATTTGACAAGTTATAGCATATATCTACAGATTGTATCCAATATGCATATTTTAATTACATGGCTTTACATGATGAATTTCATGGGTGCAAACCAGAGAGCAGAACGTGTGGTATGCATGACTATAAAGTGGTATGAAGTGGTTTTGACTTTTAAAGGGATGTGTAACCAAACAAGACAAAAGACAAGATGAGAGTGAAATAATAACAATAGTCAGAAAATATGAGAGAACAATTGATAAAGAATAAGGAATAAGAGGGTGTTTGGTACTAAATAAATAGAAAACATTTGGGATCTTGAAGCAGGAGCTTTTATATACACTATATTCTTAAAATGTGAAACAGAAAAAAAAAAATCTTATATGGTAAAGGCTTCTGATCTAAATTGTTGTTTCAGCACATTAACTGACCGTGAAAATGGCTGAACTTTATAGATTAAGTGCTTGAGAGATAGTTTATGTTGCTACCCTAAGTATTACTAATGGGAAATTCCTTCTACCCTTGACAGTAGAAGCTGATAGACAAATTATTTGTGTGCTTGTGGGAGGGCAGGATATTAGCCTGCAACTGAGCAACACAATGAGAAAATGCATAACATATACAGTATCTCATATGGGCTGTTGTGAAGTTATTAGTTCAACAATGAGATCACATTGGTCTCGTCTCAGACTCAAGGACAAAATAAGATGGTATTCTCAGAATGATCTTGATGATTTACAAGGTTATGAATATAGCCTTAAATGTATGTTCTATTCTTCTGTTGAAAAACTAAATTCTTAGTCCATACCTTCTTTATCATGCCCAGAGTACTGAGTGCAAACCTTGAGTGGAAGGCAGAGAAACAACCTAAGCCACTGCATTTAACACTACATTTATATGCTCCTCAATATTATAAATAACCATCAGTGAAAATATCAGTTTTTGGTAACCTAAACACTGAAATTTTAGGGACTTGAAAGAGACTTCCAGATAAAAAGTCGCTGTTGATAAAACATAGATTAGATTTTTGCTTTGCTTCCTCTTCGGTTAATGCCAGATTATAGGGATGAACCCTCTAATCCTTCAAACATATTACCCCTCAGCCAGGCCGTCATCATGCTGATTCTGAATGGAGACTTAACGCTGCTGGTGGCTGTGCTGGCATCAGTATCAGGAGCCAGAGGCACAGTGCTACAGGTGCATCTAATTAGGTTAATAATGAGTGCACTGATAAGTGATTAGCTCCTTAGTGGGTAAGAAAGAGGAGTCTTTGGTTTACTTGACAGGATTATGTGAACCAGGAGAGTCACCACTTGAACTTTAAGCTGATGAAATTGAAAAATCAAGGTGTGTCTCTTCCTTTCATTTCTACACTCATCATCATCTAAAGGTGTAATCATAATAACGCTTTAATCTGATTATAATTGTGTACCTATGAGCATACTGGATGTTGCCAGTGATTCATTTAAGGTTTACAGCATAAAACGTGTAGCGCCTGGTTAAGTGATATCACAGCTGACAAAGCCTCTTGATATTTACTGCATCTTCCCATTAAGAGGAGGATTAACTGAGAGAAATCACGTAATAATGCAGATTAAACGGTTTTCTGTCATGAGGTTCAGAGTTCAAAATCCTCATTCCTCATAGACATGCAGGCATAAACACATAAAGTTTGTACACCATGACTGAACCATATACTTTTACCAAGCCAATATATCAATGAATTTCTTCCATATTAGGTTATTTAGCACTTTACCCTGCTAATAATTAACAGGAAGTAGTATTCCCTTGGAGTAGCGAGGTGAAAATGTGGAGGAAAAAAAACAGTAGAGTTGCTGTGCTGTCGAAGACTTTCAATTAGCTTTTGTCTATTTTAATTAACACACAATTTTGACATAATATTTAAAATATGCTTATTGACCTTCTTTCCATGACATAGATGAGAGAAGATACCATTAAAACATGTACATTTAATATGACGCTCTAGCTAGCATCCAGTTAGCCTTGCTTGACACAAAGACTACTAAATAAGGGGAGAAATAGCCTGCTTAGCTCCAAGGCAAATCTGCCTACTGGTTCCTCTAAAGCTTACTAGCATGATATGTAGACATGACAAAAAATGTACATTATATCTTGTTTGCTTAATGAATACCAAATATTATTAGGCTAAGCTAAGCTAACTGGTATCTGGCTACAGGTAGGATATAAGGAGCCTGATCTCTCATAAATAAGTGACGGGGGCACGACTTCTTAACACTGAATTTTGTGATGGGGACACGTAATGTGTCAAATTAACGTGTCTCTGTCACGGAATCCTCTTTCGTGGTGGACACACGGATTCCCCGGTTCAACAACGTCACGTAGTGGGCGGTAATTAATACTGTTTCTTTTATTTAATCGTTATTTTTAATAGTCATTTAACATGATTTTTTGTTGTCTAAAAAAAAGGTTGTGTATGATATGACTGTCATTTTGGTGTAATGAGGTAGTTATTATATTTATTACCGCTGGACTTTACCTTTACGTTATTATAAAGGGAAATACTGTCCTCTTTTAGCATTTTACCACATGAATAATAATATAATCAATAGTTTTATAGGCTGTTATTAGAATGAACCGGGGAATCTGTGTGTCCACCACGAAAGAGGATTCCCATTGACTTTACATTGGTATTGTTTCCGTGATGGGGACACGTAAATTTGACACATTGCGTGTACCCACCACGGAATTCAGTGTTAACAGGGGTCGTGCCCCTGTCACGTATTTCTGTAAGATCAGGTTGGATATAAGAGAGGTATACGTCTTCTTACCTAACTCTCAGTAAGGAAGCAAATAAGGGTATTTCCCAGATGTTTTAGTTGTTTAACCCAAACTACTTTAAGCATAGTTTAATTGCCATAACAACAAGTTTTCCCTTACCTAAACCATACTGTAGTAGCAAATATTTTATAAAGCAAAAACACAATCTAAAAAACATTCACGTTGGATGTAAAAGAAAATTGTTACCTTCAAACAGAATCTGAGATTTTTCAAAATTGTCTAATATCGGTGTTGGGATTGTCAGTCTGTAAGGTTGAAAGAAAAAAACTGTCTTTCAGTATAATAATCACTTTTATTCGTATTAAAACAAGTCATAAAAAAGGTGCTTTCATACGGTCATATTGTGAGTTTAGAAAGATGAGGTTTAAACAAGTGTCAGTATATTTGAACAAGGTCCAACGAGGCCAAAACTAAACAAGAAAACTCTTCACAGAAACTGACTGCCTAGAAGTTAAGGATTTGACTGTGCTGACTTATTGACTCACTGATTTCTAAAGAACTTGAATAACTTTTTAGGGTGGAAATATTTATGCAGTGTGGAGGATGCTTTTGGCAAGAAAGTAGTTGCGTAAATCTGGCTATCATAATGACCTTAAGGCAGCAGGCTAAAGTGCAATATTATTACTTGATGCCGCCTTAAAATTGAGTCAGAGTGGACAGCTGAAGAATTACTGAATTCCAGCCAGCAGTCATTGCTTCACTAAAGGTATAATATGTAACCTTTCTGCATTAAACTATCTAAAAACCACTTGACCTATGTTATATATTTTGTTGAGTTGTGTACATTATCCCAAATGTTTCCAATAATGTTCAAACCCTTAGAAATCACTGGTCACCCGTCAACAACATCATATGCCCTTTACACCAGTGTCAGCTTTGTGGTTGTTCTTACCCGTTCTTCACAACATCATCAAACTCTTTTGTTGTTTGTCAGTCTTTTGTTACTGTCTTGATTGAGAAACTTGTATTGGGTAAACTACATTTTGTGCATTTAAAGTATTTCACTACCAAACTGGTGCAATGGAGGTAAACTCGACAGCTGAGCAAATTCAGATATGTTTTGGTCCATCAGAATGCCTGAGGAGGTTTTTCTAATGGATCTTTCCCTTATGCTGCCCTCAAAGTCATTCTGTGCTGTGCATGACTGGAGGAAGTTGTAGGACCATCAGTATGCACTGTGGAGAAGTACACTAGGAAGGCACTGGGCTGCTGAGAGGCAGTGTGTGCTGAAGAAGGGTATTTACTGATCAGAGGATTAGGGCGGCGGCAGGCGGAGAGATAGAAGAGACGACAGCAGGGGTGTCGGAGAATGATTAGACTGCCACTAAGCCAATTGGGGAAATGGGACCGTGGCCAAAAAGACATGAAGAAAAGGCGAGAGGGAGTGAGAGAGACATCGGAAGGGAGATGCGCGAGGAAGAGTAGGGAATGAGAATGTAGAAGTGGGATACACAAGACCAGACGGGGGGGAGGGGGACGAGGTGGACAAATAGCTGGGTTAAGCAAGAGGAATGAGAGAAACTGCGAAGGAAAGAAAAACAATAACAAGTGAGGATGAAGGAGTGGATGAAAGAGGCCAGTGCAAAAGAGAAGGAGAATAAAGAGGAGAGAAGGAGACGGATTGGGGTGTCAAGGTGGTGGGAAAGAACAGAGCTTCCATTCGTTGTTTTTCCACTTGGCTCTCTCCAACAACATCGGGCGTAGCGGTCACCTTTCCGACACACTTTCCCCTCATGCCAATATGTCCTCGTGAAATATAACTGGAGGATGAAAAGACTGATTGTGGCCTGGTTTTTAAGGCATACCAGCTCACCTTTTCTAGATTGTTGAGGTCACAAATCTTCAGTGTCTCATCTGTCATTTTGTCAGCAGGGGGTCAACTGTCAGGACAGTGAGTCTGGAGTGGGGCGGCTATGGATTTGTCAAAAATGAAGGCCTTTCTTTGGAAAAGCAGGCGTCATATGAAATTCCATACAATAAGAAATTCACAGTACAGCTTTTCCTGTGCCTAATTAACAAACTTAATTATACCTGTGGCTCCTGACAGTTTGGTGTAAATGTTACATTAAGGTAGTTATGACATCTATTTCTAACCCTCACACTTCTTATTTGTTGCTTTCGGGTTTGGCCAATTAGTAATTCAGGTTCTACTGCATTTTTTAATCAAGATCCAGATGATACAACTGCTTTAACTGAATGAATGCAATTGAAGTGTATGTGTTAAAAGTTAAAAATGGGTTGTGTTTTAGCCAGCCTGAGGCATAGTTTGTAAAATTTCTTGTCGGGAATAAAATAAGAGGTTTCTTTCAGTTTAGAGCCTTTTGGCAACTTAATCAATTCATTGTAAAAATGAAGACATCTTGCATTCACAGCTGGGCTACACGCCATTACAATAGCACAACAGACTGTGTGCAAACTCCCGCAAGAATCATTAACTGTCATTTGTGTCCAAGTGGAACAAATCTTGAAACTAATTAAGCTGCACCCCATGACAAGAATATGAAGACATATTATTTTTTGCCAGTGGGAGCGGATGAATTGATAATCGATGGTTGACAATTTCCAAAGTCTTGTCCTGAATTCAAGGCGCGGGTGTGTGCAGAGGGTGCAGAATCAATCACGGTAAATTGAGTCCTGTGTAAACAGGGATAGAGTGATTGACCAAAACAGAGTAATTCAGACAGAGGGGAGCCAAGCCACCCTTACTGGCGGCACACTCCATTCTTTTGGAGTTCTTGCCAGGGAAACGGACAGCCGGTGCCATTTCGAAAGGTTAGCGCAGTCTGCAAGGCACTGACACCGAAATGAAAAAGAAATTCCAGAGAGGCAGCTGACTTGGAGATGCACACACTCAAACACACACACACACACACACACGTGAGGTATGTGATATGGAATGTGTCTCTCTTGTTTTCTTACTGGCAATAATAACAAATAGCAGCTTTGATGGTGCAGACACTTACTTGCACAACGACAATGAAGCTAATTACTAAAAGATGTCTTGTCACATCATGCCTTCTGTAATGTCGCTTACAATGGCGTCTTCAGGCATTTAGACGTGATGAAGAAGAAAAAAAGAACTATACATTCATAAATTGTAAAAAATGAACAGCAGGTAGCATGAGCACCTGTCACAGGTGGTGGGAGTTAATTGTGATTGTTACATGAATTGATCCATTGTCAGGCAACATCTGGCATGCTGTTTTCCTGTTTACAGTGACATTTGGATGACAGCACCGCAGAAACGTGCCAGTACACAACATTTAACCAAGTTTGTTAAGTTTTTTGGTTTTTCAACTCTCTTTAAAAGTAACCACATTTCAGAGTACAAAGTTCATTTGATGTTGGCTTTACCGGAATTGGACAAGCTCATTAGCCTAAACCGACGCTTGATGACCAAGGTATGGATGTGGAACCTTTTGTTGTCTCATCTTCCTGAGTCTGTTGCCTGTCAGTGGGTAGCGCTGATTAGAGCCAGATTGCCATTTTGTCAACAAAAACATGTGGAGGAAAGGGTGAGTGATGTGGGGATGAAGCCAAAAGTATAACAGGCATTAAAGAGCCTATCTGTAAGACCATCTGTGACCTGTGTGTCTGATAATGGAACTATAGCTTCGGTTTGGAGCTTTTAAGTGCTACTTCGCAGGAAGTCTTCCACGTTGTCAATCAGAGGTTTATTTGGGATTATACAGCGCAAACTGATGTACTTATCGGTACAGAAATGTCACCATAAAACAAAAGGTCACTTGTGGGATTTAGTTGTAAAGTAATTCAACTTCAGTTTTTATTTCCAGAGGAGAACTTGTAAGAATGAACATTAAAAACTTCTAAAAAGTGCAAATAAGTACAAAACACCGATGCTGTAGGCTATAAGCTATTCTGTGTCATCATGTTCAATGTACTGGAATATTGCTGCTGAGGCAAGCTGATGACTGAAAGGAACACTTTACTCAAAAAATATCACTTTTTAAAAAATTAATACCTCACTGGTTGTTGGCAGCAGGGAAGAAAACTGTCATCTCCTTCTTTGCAGACATCTGACCTTCCAAATGAGTCAACACACATGTCTTCAATATGCTAATGGATAGTAAATCCTAATAATAGATCACAAACAACTAACCACAAGACAGTACTGTGAAATCTGGCAAACTTCAGATAGTGGTTGCCATTTAAAACACAGCAAAAGAATAAAATGTCCATACCATCCAGAAGCTTATATAAGAACTTGTACTGTATAATTAAAGAGTCAGATATTCATTCCACTGCTCAGTTCTCTCTGCAATTAAGCAGCTAGACAGGTCTACAGTCACTTACACAGACTTGAGATATAGTATCAATGTGTTCTGTGTCCACAGCTAACTATTTTACTGACTCCTGTGGCTGCGGCTGTCATTCACTACCGCAAGCAATGTGTCTCTTTGTGGCACCTTTTTAATGTTGGCTGTGTAGTAATGGAACGGAGTAAAACTAGCACATGCTGCATCATCTTTTGGCAATTAAATCTCCTTCTGCATTGTGCATTCAGTGGCCCTCAATGAGGTGCGGTATGACGGTGGCTAAAATATGTTAAATTACTACTTCATGCTTAACATGCAGGCAGAGTCTGGTGCTGTCACAGTCAAGTATTTTTCTGTAACAATTAATTTTCACAGGCAATAGTCAAACAACATCTTATTATTTAGTAAGAAACTAGAGAAAGAGTCTATAGCCATGCTAGCATCTTTGTGAGGGTGTACATAGATACAGTCACAATGATGCTAACATGCTAAAGTTTAGCAGGTCGGTTTGTATGTTTTGCAAGTAATGTGCCATAATTAAATATTAAATATTTGACCTGGTGGCAATAGATGAAAGCAACGGAATCAACAAGGTTAATACAAGAATGTTTGTACACATTTTCATGCCGTGATAGTTGTAGAGAAATCCCTTTTTTAGCTGCTAGCATGGCTAAAACCTAAGCTAGTCTCTTTCCTCTGGATTGTGTGGGTATGTTTAGGCAAGACTGAACTGACACTGCTAGCAACATCATTGTCATCACATTTTAATTCAAACTCTGAGAAGTGTATCACCTTGTTGCAACAGAGCCTCACCCACATGTCAAACTAGGGGGAAAAGCAAGGAGAAAAACACAAAAACACTGTAGAAATCTCTCATGAATAACGGACTGTTCTAACTGTTCAAAATTAGTTTTTCAGGTGCTTTAATTGGTTATGTCAGATACAGTACGTTTTATTTCTACGGTTGGCTGCTCAGACTTTGAGGACAACAAATTAGTTTGAAGTGACTTATTTAATAAGTCTTTTCTTCTTCCTGTGTTCCAATTTGTATATTTAATTATACAGAGTGAAAGATGATAGAAGGTGTTGTTGTGTTTGTTTTTTTGGTATGCAGCGAAAATGTCGACAATAATGTGAAATGTATTATCCACTGAGGTTATGAAGTTTTACTTTCCTATATAAAGTCTATAAACTGTACTTCCACTGTATTCAGCCACACACCGTGAGAGGAAAGAGGACCTTTGTTTGTCTGGGGTGAGGCCAGTCAGTGCCTCCCTGCGCTCTGCCCTCACTGCCTCCTGAACAGCACATTGCACTCTGTCCAAGCAAGCACAGCTCCTGCCTCTGTGCCCTAATGGACTGCTGATGACTACGACCTTCTGCTCAACCCATTGACGACACAGACGAGGGATATAGGTGGTGGTGTGGGGGGGTGGGTTTTTTTGTATGTGTCTGACTTTACTTTTGAAATGGTGGATGGCTACACAAAGGAGACAGAGGACATCCAACTCATAAAACCGAAATAGTAATGAGGGAAAAGAGATGCAGGGCGGGGGATGAGGTGGAGTAGATGGCTTTGAAGAGGAGTTAAGTATGATGGAGGAAGGGTCCCAGGAGAGAGGAGAGACACGGGGAGAGCAGGGAAGGCACCATTGAGAAAGGGATATGAGAGGGGAATAAAAGACAGAAAGAAATGAAATGAAAGGAAAAGATGTTCTTTCCACCCATAAGAATTAAGCTGTCTGTGCCGGTGAGGTAATGTTCCATAAGTCACATCCATTAGCCAACAAGTTACATTGATTCTGCAGAAGTGCTACTCTATTTCCTGCCACCTTTATCGAAAGAAGGAGAGAGTTATGCAGTTTTCATACAGGGATGGGGATTAAGGGAGCTCAGGTAGCTGTTTGAAGCAAGGAGAAATATCTAGAAACTGAATGTTCTCTCCACTTCCTTGCGAGAGAGGCAGCGAGATGAAGAAGTCGGTAACAAACCAAGACAAGCCTCGATGAGAAGCGATGAATCTCCAAACAAATCTGCTAACAAATATAGTTCCCCAAAAACCTGGGAAAAGGAGAGAGTGGGAGACGGAAAGTAGGAGGAAAGGTGCTGATTTATCTAATATATTTGGCGCGTGCATATCGAAAACACATGCTTAAAAGCTCAAAACACGCCTGTGAATATAGCGAAGCAGCCGGAGACAGTGAAGACGGGGAAAAGTGTGTGTGTGTGTGGGGGGGGGGACAAAATTGAGTCTCATCTTTATGAGCGAGCAGGAATGATATGAGGAGAGGATACAGATGGGAGATTCTGATTTTAATGAGAGATGACAGATACAGTGGCAAAGCTACATTTGCAAATAGGGATGATGGTTAATGAGCAGGTGAAAAAAAAAAATCCCACCATCTGATGAAAGACGTGTGATGTGTGAAATGTGGAAAACTGGGGGTGGATGATTGCTCATCACACCCTTTTTGATGCCCAGTGTGGCCGAACCATGTTAATAGCCGCGTGATCCTGATAGGTGGTGATGGCTTACTCTTGACATGACTGCTTCTGGCCTGTGATGTCATTCATGTACCTAACATGACACAAGAACTTTTCATTTTCCTCTTTCCGACCGCGGCGACTTCACTGAGTCGAATTGACGGGCCTTAGTAAAGTCGCAGAATGTCATCTTTGAACTTGGAGTTGACGGTAAGTAATGGAGACCGTTTCTGTGTGAGAGTGGCGAATCGTCGGAGAGCGAGCTGCTCAGAGGAAACACGGGAGCGAGAGAAAGAGAGAGAGGGGGAGAGTTGAAGAGCTCCGGATCAAACACTCCTACCCGCCCGCGGATGTGCTGACTGGCAGAAAGCGGCTGCCGGGGGAGGAAGGAGGAAGGGTGGGGGGGGGAGTGAAGGGAGGGTCAAAACAGGAGGGTAAAACTGAAGAAGGAGGTTGAAACAGGGAGAATCAACCTATGAGTATTAGAGTGGCATTCGTTATCAGTAACTTTAGAACAAGTGCATGCTAAAGTCATGTTCAGACAAATAATAGCACCCCTCATTTGTTTTAATGAGGCTACTGCATTGAAGCAGTAGGGGTGCTGATGCAGAGGGCAGAAAACTCAAGGTTGTCTTTAGCTGCAACACAACATCGTACCATGAATACCATATTTCTACTTTTTCCTCATTGTATTACACAATTACCATGGCCGGATCTACCATGCATGCCTAGGGGCCCTTGAGCAGAAAGGGGCACCCAATTTTTTTATTTATTTATTTATTTGTAACGCTCAACAGAAATACGACACAAGACTTGACCCATTCTCTTGATGTTGGTACAACAACTCTGTCCACACTAAGCCAGTGTTTTTGATACCTAATAATGAATATTTTTGAAACTCGTTTCCAGAGTGGGTGCACGTGCTGGCTTTTTACAGTGGATGAAAAATGAAGCTTATGGAAAACTATATGGTATAATATTAGTCGGAGGTTATGTGGCACTAACATTTAGAGGTAAATTATCTCTAAAGGCGTGCACACACACAATGCGTTTCGTATCACGCACATCTGACAGATATACTTCTGTTTTAATCAATACAGCTGACCACACAGATTGCGTAATGTCTCACGTTTCACTTGCACTTTACCCCTGTAACTGTGTCCCCAAGTATTTTTACACTTGAAGTCTATTTTCTCCTGTTACCAGTGACTGTATATGTTTGGCTTCGAGTGCTGCCAGAATGTGGGTGGCCTACTCTCACTGTCTGTCTAGGGGACCAAAAAAATGCCACAAAGTATCCTCTAAGGTGTCCACACTGTAGACCAAACATGATAAAATTCCCTCTAAGGTGCCCACTCAAAATAGAAAACATATTATAGTTCTATATTTGCTGTCTTAGTTATGGTTAAATAATGATGAAGCGCCCTATAGAGTGCCTCTGTATGTGACAGTGTGTAATGACGTGTCCTCATGGTTGACCTTTCAGTGGAAGAAAATGTGATAATGTCCTGTAAACTACCCCCACAAGATGTGATACAGTGCCCTGTGAGTTGCTGTTGTACTGAGCTGAGCTGGAGGTTGTGTGGGTGCCTTTCTAATGGAGAAAAACAGGAAAAGTGCCATTTAGGATTCCTCTAAGTCTAACATATGGAAGAGCAGAATTGGGCACCCTTACAACAAAAGAAAAAAACATGAAGAGATGCCCTATAGGATTCCCTGTAGGGGAGAAAAACATGCCTCCTTCCAGTAAAGAACATGAGACACTGTGTTCTATATATAACATGCTCTAACAGTGGAGTAAAATGGTTATTATGATTTAAAAAAAGAATGCATCGTTTATGTAGGCTGACCTTTAGGAAAATGTTGTAGTTGTTATAGCTGATTATTCCTCTCAGTTGATTTTGGTGCAGTACTATCACTAGTTTGCTCAGTCACACCCTCTTTAGATTGTTCTATTGTGTTTGATCAGTGCAGTGTAAGCTGTAACCTTGATCCCACTACAATCTGTGACACAGGTCACATAGCAAGGGTCTTCTAAATATTATTATGGATGCATGACTTATGTATGAAGACTGTATTTTCTAAGTTTTATATGTGGGCATGTTAAAAGCTGATGATAGCAGCGAGCTAGATATGTACTTAGTCATCTCTCAACAAAATATTTGGTACAAATTGCAAACCAACCTTAAAAGGAAACCAGAGTATTCTCTTCTGAAGATGTGTTTACAACCCCTTAGCTTGGATTAACTTGCACTTGTAGAGAGGGAGATAAGCACTGGGTTACTTTATGATCACAGAATGCCAGGAAGATACCGAAATGGAAGACAATACAGAGAGATCTGCAAAATGCAGCTACAGGCAGCAAGGGAGGAGATGAGGGAGATAAAGTAAGTTTGCATTAGTCATTAGAAGTTAGAGGGATGCCCAGTAGAACTTAAAACTGTGCCTCAGCATGTTAAGAAGTTTCAGCGTTCATTCTCCAAACTGAAGCTGGCCGAGACCACGCTTAGAAACAGATGTGGAGAAGAAACACTCTCAGATTTTCTGCTGTTGTCCATTGAGCTGACCATAATGAGGCCATTAATACTTATAAACTCATGGGCAAAATAATTCTCCTTTCATTTCACAAATCTTGCTTTAATTTTTGCTTCCCTGATAAAACTGCTCCAAACAGCTCATTCTCAATGTTTTAATAATTCCATGTGTTTACTGCAGATGTTTTTACTGTTTGTGAGAAGAAAAAAACATTTAAAACATTAGCCATGGCCTGTGTTTTATTACAGAGATGTTTCCAAAAATACATGTTTAAAAAAGAAATCCTTTTTAATTTGGTGTTGTTTTTCTTACATACTGTAATGTTCATCTTAACCCTCCTGTTGTGTTCAGGTTCAATTTGGCCAAGTTAAAAGTTTAGATGTGTGATACATACTTTTAATTTGTTCTGATCTAAACAAGACTTCATTAAATCCTCTAACATGGCATATTGAATACAATAAAAGACATTTTGATATTTTTTCTGTTTATTTAAAGACCATTTAAAAAATCAGTTGTGTTATGGGTCAAATTTGATTTAGCGGTAATTATGGGTTGTTTATGCAGAAGAATTCATAGCAAATATTACCCAACAATCATAAATAACAAAATTAATAGGATAATAATATTTTGTAATGATATTCAATTTGTGTTTCATACCAAGAAAGGGTATTGACTTCATTTCATTTGTAAAGTGACACACAGCAAATATCAACCCCCCCCCCCCCACACACACACACACACACACACCTGTCCTCTTGCTGTATAGCAGTAGACTGCAGCTTTCTATCACTTTATTTCAGCTTTTGTCCTAAATTGGACAAGCTGTCCCCAGTTAACTGGTCTTTAGTCTGAAATTTGTTACCGAAAGACACACACACACACACACACTCACACACACACACACACACACACACACACACACACACACACACACACACACACACACACACACACACACACACACACATAACCTGTCCTCCAGCTGTATAGCAGTATACAGGCTGAGGCTTTCTTGGGCTTTATTAATCACATCACACCACACACCTGGCACAGCGTGCACACAGGCAAACACACACACACACACACATACACAAAATGCTGGAGATGACACGTGACCAAAATAAAGTGTTGTTTTTGGCATTAAAGCTCATATATTACACTTTTCTCCTGTTTTATAGATAATTACATTTTGTCAATTTTGACCCATAACGCAACAGATGTAACAATGATTGCTCATTTTAGTTATTTTGGGAATTATTTTGTTTATCATTAGCCTCCCATGGTCTTATAATATATTTGCCTGTTTTATGCAATACAAGCAATAAAATAGATAAATTGTGCCTATTTTAAACTAAAAAATGATATGTAAATTGTAAAAAATGAAAAGAAAATAAGTCATTTAGCATATAAAACATTTTACTGGATGATAATTATTGATTTTTTTTCAGTGCTTTTTAATGAATTCAAACATGGGTCAAATTTGACCTGCATACAATAAGGGATAATTGGGGATGTAGACTTTTTACTTCTCTGCTGATGGGGGCCCACTGAATGTATCAGGTGTCTTTTTTCACTTTTTTCACCCCTGACCCTCAGACAGCCCTGCCACCCCTGCCTGCAGTCCTGTGTAGACACTGACGGCCTACTGAAGCTGTTGCTACTCCGCTAATAAGCAACTTCTTGGACATAGCTGATCACACAGTACAAACAATGTTATTTGTTTTGTCAGATCACTTTACAACATCTGACATTACAGCGCAGGAGTTACTGTTTACTTCTTTAGATTTTATGACATGCAATTCATTTTTTCATTTAGCATGCCTGACAACAGAAAGAGTAAAAAGAAAAAATGAAATGAGAACATCTAACTCATATGTTGGGCATGATTATGAAATTGTCTTCCACTCTACACAACTACATGTTGGATGAGCGGATGTACGAGGCCAGCGGCTTCCAGATTCTCTACAATATAACTTTACTGAGCCACTGGAGCTTGAATGAGAAGGATGCATGAAAACACATCGCTCAGGAAAAGAACTACGATTTTTCATGCACCTGCGAAGTGGCAACGTGAGAAAATAACCGCTCGACTGGAGCCAAGTATATAAATTACACGCTCAAGGCTAAACATGCCTACAGCTTCAGACTCTTGAGAGGTGAAGAAACAGCCTCGCACTGAGGTCATAATGTAGTTGTTTGCTGACATAAAGCAGACTTTTATTTTCCCATTTTTTCTCAGGCGTTTCAACGTGGACGTAAATCTTTACAAAGATATGATCTGATATTGTGGTTTTTCCACAAATGAGCTGACTTGGCGTAAACACGACAGTCAATGCGTGCTGTAGTCGGTAGCTTTAGGAAATTTGCCCCGTGTAGAAAAAAAAGCACCGTGTCAGAGACGTAGGACCCACGGTAGCAAGGGAGAGTGGGGGGGGGGGGGGGGGGGGGGACGGAAAGGCTATTATACATTTTTCATTAAGTTTCCAGGCACTAAGCCACATCAAAGCCTCACAGAGATAGAAGGGAGGGAGAGAGAGAGAGAGAGAGAGGGAGAGAGAGTGAGAGAGAGAAGTAGACACAGGATGTTCTAATTAACTTCACAGTCGCTTGCTCTCTCTCCCCCTCTCCCCCTCTCTCTCTAACTCACACACACACACACACACACACACACACACACACACACACACACACACACACACACACACACACACACACACACACACAGGCATTCTCTGTGTATATAAGTGCGTCTCTCCCTACCCACTGTCTGCATGTGTGCCTTGTAAATTCATCACGACACCCCCCAATCTACAAAAAAAAAAGAAAAAAAGTTAGGCGCCTACTGCAGGGAGTTGCAGCTCATGCAGGGGTGATCAAACGGCAAAAAAAAACCAAGGAGGGCTGGTGGGGGGCGGGGAACGAGGAGCAAGCGGGTGAAGGGGTGGGGTGTGGGGGGTTGCAGGAAAGGAATATCAGAGAAAAGGGGGAAAAAAGAGCCCTGAGGTGTTGCTGCTGCTTCTGCTGCCTCTGCCACGCCCCGGGAAAGGGAGGAAGAGAGGAAGACGCAACGACCCACCCTTTCCACCCTCCACTGTCTCGTGGTGCGTTCAAGTCACATGGGAAAAGCTAGAGACATGAGATTCTACTTCCACAGCTTTCAGCTTTAACTCCTCGTCTGGCCTCTGAACTCCGCAGCTCCAAGAAGAGAGTGCTTGTTAACCAGCCGGGGAATGGGAAGAGAAAAAAGAAAGAAAAAAAGAAGAAGAAGAAAGCCATACATCTGATGTCAAAACCTAACATAAAAAGAGTAACCAAAGTCCACAGAAAACTTTATGTCAAGTCATACTGACAACTTTGAAGGCAGCGTCACATCACCTCCCCTCTTGCTCATCACTCACCCCTCCTTTTCAACGTCCTTGACATGGATTCCCGCTTGGTGTGAGTCAACAGGAAGTTGAATGTGCTCTTCACATTGAGAAAATTGTACGGGAGGCTTGTCATCTTAATAACATCGCTGAGCCATTAGTCTCCTGCCAGAGTGCTGACGGAAATGAACCCCATGTAAGGGAGAGTGATTACATGAGTCTGTATAGAAGTGCATCTGGCTGCCTGGAAGAAAAAGAAAAGAGGGGGAAAAAAAGATGTAAAGTTCAAGTCAGAAAGTGGGGAAGAAGAGAGAAAGATGACTCATTCATGTGAGTAGTCACGGTTTCCTGGTGATTGCATTTCGATCAGTCTTAAATATTTGTCAATAAAACACAGCAAATCGACCACTAATCCCTAATGTTTTATTGATGGAGACGAGCTTATGTTAACACTCACTCAGGCCAATTTTAATTACCTTATCAAAGTAATGTAATTTATTACATTTGATTACTTTTTGATTACTTTTCCAATTTTCTAACCAATGTTTTTAGCTGTTAGGGTTAAGTGTACTCATTAAGCACCAAATCTAAGTTCAGCTGTTTTTCATGGATACTGACATGATTTATAAGGGAGATCATTTCTTATAAAGCAAGATTTATCTCTCATTTCAACATGTATTCATTAGTTCATTTACATTCTGGAATATAAAATAAAGATATTTGATGAAAAACAAGTCAAAAGTCTGGCGTGGGCTTAATTAGTATGGTGACACCATTTAAGCTCATCTGTGCTCCAAATAAGCCCACGTCATGATTTATTTATAAAATATAAAACATACTGATTTCAGAGAATTAAAAACAGCAATATATGTATTCAATAACATGTTACATATTTAAAAAATGAGGAGAAAACCTTCCTGAGCAAAATCAGTTTTTCTTTTCATTTGTAATTAAATTACATAACATCATTACATGTAACTAGTTACTCCCCAATACTGGTCACGAGCAGCAGGAAAGGATGGAGTACCTTGCTTGAAGACATTTCAGCAGGGAAGCTGTTTACTGATGATTTCTCCTCCGTCAGACTTTAAGTCAAAGCTTTCATCCAACAGCTACAACAAAAGCTGCAACTTTCAACAACAATAATTCAGGGCTGAAGAAAGACTTTGCTACACTGTTTGCAAACCTTGGAGAATATTGTGCTGCTCAACATTTTGATATCAACAATGGATCAAATGGCTGTGTGTAATGAAGGTCGCTTGAATGATTATCTTACAGGGAATTACACTTGACTCTCCAGCTCCCCTCAGCACTACGGAGCTTTGTAGCATTTTATAGCTTATTCTTTTGATCTGAAAGGATGCATTTTTCTTGTAGTCACGAAATCACGGGCAGAGCCAAACAGGGAATAGCAGGGAAGATAACAGTTACAGTTTTATACTTTTTTTTTTATCCCAGAAATGACCCTTCATACTAATTTCACCATTGCAGACACATTTTCATGTTGAAATCACATCCTGAGAGTTTTGCTAGAGTTGTGGTGTGCTCCCATCATCAGGATCATCTGGTGTAAGTTGGTTATAAAACTCAGTCCGAGCTTTTTTTTTCATATATTGATGTTCGGTTAAAATGAAACATGTTTTAGCCTTGGCTCATGCAAATAGTGAAGTTCAATGATGTGAACATTGTCACGGTCTCCAGCACCCAAAAGGAAAAAGCAAAGTTACTGTAAAGGCTGAAAAACTCTTAGTTCTCATTCAGTAAATTAACAGTATTGTGAGTCAGTGTTTAATTCAACAGCATCCAGCATGTATCTTCTCACACTAAAATAGCGCAGGTGACCAACGTAGGCTGGTAGCGAGTTGAAACAAAAAAATCCAAAATGTAAAGTTTGTACACAAATACAGTTTATCTTTATGGATTTGATATTGATGCCGAATTGACAAGAAAATGGTTGACATATGATGCCTTTTATCTTGTGTTTCTAGAGTTATGCGTTTTACTGGAAACATAAGGAATTGTTAAAATGTCTTATTTCTTAAAGGGAGTTTGGTGTAATATTTTTCCAGAAGCATGCAGGGAGTTTCAGGGTAATTCAAACTGCTTGTATGTATGTTTTGCCACCACTACAGAAACACTAGGTAACTGCTAAAGTATGGTAAGGTTGACTGATGTTGACTGCAATTGGTTTGATAAATGGTTTACAGCCTAATAATTTACTTGTATTGATTAGCTCCTGAAGGTGGCTGATTGCACTCAGTTTCTAACGGCACTATGCGATAAATGGTCGCTCTTTGTGTTCATGTTTTTAAACTACTTTCCTAACATGATGTACTTGATGGTGTTATTAATGACTCCTGGTGAACCTTAAAAAGCTCAGCATTCTCGTTGCCCTTTATCTTCCCCTTTTTATAACTCACATTAACATTTATTCACCCAGAAAAAACTAATATCTCTGTATAATATGATCTCTTCTTTCTGTCAGCTGCAGTTTGACTGTAGTGTATTTAATGGTTTTTCATAGCTACATGATTTCAGGCCAGGTGGAGTTAAACCTGTGACTTTCTGCCTTTGTATAATTATCCAGGCTGCTGCTGTTTCTAATGTGTTTTATGCAGTTTGCCGGGTTTCCAAACAGAAATACAGTTGAATGCTGTGTGCAGATAACTGATGGTTGAAGGTGCTTTCTGTGGGCGGCTGTATAAACTGTGTAGCCGTTTTATAGGACAACATCTTTTGAAATGTTATCGTCTTATAACTTAATTGATTATTTGATTAATTATTTAGAACGAACCACTGCACACACAAGGGCCAGCTGTGCCCAAAAGCAGCTTCTGATGATGAACCATTGTTTAACATTTTTCTTCTTGTAAATGTTCACTGGAGCAAGATGGGGGAACTAATCTTAAAAGGAAACTAGTTTGTAGTCTTGGAAACAGTGACCCTGCAAGAAACTCAGAGACTAATGACACATTGGGCCCATGGTGCAAAGTGTAAGTGCATTTAGGGCATGTTGGTTTAATGACAGAAAAATGGTCCATGGTTCAAAGGGGTCGTACATAGTAGTTAATCATGGGTGTGTTTTGGGTGTAACATATGGTAAACCAATCAGAGTGTCATCTCCCATTCCCTTTAGAAGCCAGGAGCGCTTACACATTGGTGGATTGCTATTATAATGGCACATTTGTCGAGCAATGCTTTTCAAGAATAAAACATGAATTACTTTTGCTGAAAAGAAAGTTGGCTGATGAGCTGCTAACCTGATGTGTAATGCATAAAAAGGAATCAGATGCTGAAGGAGAAACTTTTCATACAGTATAAACAGCTGTGGATAACAGACATTGTAAGAATCAGCCACATTTATTAACAGATCAATACAGATGTAACCACAGATGTTCAGATGATTATTTAGTTGATAAAATCACTACGTGGCAGGGTAGCGGCTTTCCTCCTGAAGCAGATGTGATTCTCCACAAAAAAAACAACAACTGGCTTGGTGCATCTCCTTCCGTCAGTTCACTGTGCATGCAGCTTTGTTTTCGTTTGTTTATCTTTTAATTACAGCTTTGGTTCTCTTTAAAATCGTTTTGTTCAGTCATGGAGTAACAGGTAAACTCAGCAGGATTTTAATTGCTGAAAGTATGGAAACCTGATCCATGTCATCTCAAGAATATGCCTTAAATATTGTTCAAACACTGTTTTAATCTCATTTTTTAGACCAACACCCCAAGGGGCGCACAGATGAGTGCAAATGCATTTGATATTTAGACAACGTGGGAGCTGGATGGGAAAATGACAACTGCGTCAGTCTTAAACTAGCAAAGACACAATGCATCACGCCTGGCGACACTGTGCACCTGGACTAGATAGGGCCCATTATCTTAAGATGTCAGAGTGTGTCAAACTTTAGTCTTTTCAAAGTCTTGTAGTGTATGGTAGACATGAGCATGAGTGGGAATGCAGTTCCGTTTACAGAGCTTTCCTAGCATGCTAGCTGTTGACTGTGTACTACGTCGTACATCGTGAATTAAATTCAGTTTGAAGTCAAGACCTTTTGATGTGTAGCACAACAAACTGTTTTCCCTCACATGCACAGCGGTGTCTGCCTTACACGGAACTGCTCTCCTTATGAATTAATAATAAAGAAAATAGATAATAACGAAAAAATAGAAAATTTCCAGCCATGTCCTTTAACTGTTTTTGTTCCATCTCAACGCTCTCATTAATCTTGTTTTCAGATGCAGCAGACAGCTGTTTTCAGATAAAATGCCCTGACAATCCCATTACACACTAAAGCTTGGTATGAAGTGTCAGACTAAGTTAACATCTAACAGGTATACATAGCAGCACATTCAGCAGCTAAAGACTCCCATATTTCCCTCAGGAGATGGTAAAGACCACACCAGAGTGTAAATGAGAGTTATGTTAGACTTAATTGTGTCTAGACACACGTTAGTGAATGTTAACATTGCTCTATGATGGCTGGGTGTTTGTATAAACCAATATGCAACTAATATTTCAATGTTGTGTGAAAAGCTACTGCCCAAAAATTGACCAAAAAAAACCCCTTTTAATGCTGGTTTAAGAGAATTTTTTAACTTGGTGGTTTGATTCTCCAACTGCTTCAAACATCACAGGTACAATAACAAAGACAAGACACTGCCGAGACTCGATGCAGACTCCGTTGGATGAAACAAGTGTCAAGCTGGTGATGCTCAAACCTTCAGCCTGGTGTCTGATGTGCAGAGCTGTCTGCAGCGTTCTGCTTGTGGGGAGAGTTTTTCCTCACGTCCCCACCTGATTTCCACTGACTGAGCCATCTGCCCTTACTTTACTTTTACCAACTTTTAAGAAGCTTTTCTTTATTCTCGACATTTCAACACGACGCACTGATAAGACTACCGTGAAGCAAATGTATGATGTAATGTGTCATCATGAAGCCCTATTATCAGTATCAATTTAGTTACTTACAGTAGATGACATATTGTACCGTACCTCATTAACTTACTAAATTAGTGTTATTTGCTGTGTGAAACAGCACCTGATCTTTCTTCTTGAATATTATTATTTCATAAGAAGTTTTTTTTTCTTATTACATTAGCAGAGGCGGTAGTAATATACTTTAGAGAAGGTAATTGTGGATATGAAAGTTATTTAAGGCAAATAATTCCAAGTAAAAACACCGCAGAAAGGGCATGTCATGCACTTCCGTCTAATTACAGCTCTATGAAAATCACTTGTTGCTTTCTTTCTTCTTTTCTGACAGTTAAAACGTTTCATTTCATTTCATTATAATTGGAATTATTGTATGAAATACTACCCTGCATGATTATATGCTATTGGAAGTTTGAAAAAGTTGACAAGTGTATTTTTAAGGAACATTTAACATTTTTAAAAAGTAATTCTAGGACAAAAAAGGGTGTAATATATGACCAGCTTGCTATTGTCTCTCACAACTTTGAATTTCCAGTTAATAAATGGTATCTATTATCTGTCAGATTAGCATCAGTGACAGAAAGAAACACAACGGAGATCGGACTAGCCAACGGTGGACAACTGATTAGCGCAGATAATGAAAGAACACAGGAGATGACAGCTTGAAGAGAAGTGGTTTGTCTTCCCCGCAGGGATCACGCCCACAGCTCGGCAAACATTAATTGGCAATGCGACTTTGGGCACAGTGAGAAAAAAAGAGTTCTAGCTCGTTACCATGGTTCATAATTAGTTTATTTGTCATCTTTGAATAAGACTTGGAAGATAATGAATAATTTGAGTTGTCTCATCACGTAATCCTGAAGATCCCTGATGGCTCGCTAAATCCATAACTGGTTCATAAACAACACCAGCATTCAGGGAGCGCCTAATGAAATTTGCTCTGCTTTTCCATTTGATAAGTGAATTTTTGTTTTGCTTCACCAAATGTCAGGACCTCAGTCATGTGCTGGTGGTTACAGCAGCTGGAAGCAGTCTAAGAATAAATAACCAGTGTTGAGACAAAGATGTTGAACTGAGTTTATGTAAGAATCAATGTGGAGGTTTTTTTTTTTTTTTTAGCTTTTAAGACCAAAACCGTTGTGAAATATTAGTGCAATAAACAAAATGAAACACATCAGCAACAATAGACTTTATTCTAAAGAGAACAGTTGAGATGAAAACAGCAAGATATAACTGCTTTTATAGTTTATGAAGGCTATTCAGTGTATACAAAATACATAAGCAGGTAAGTCTTAAATTCAAACAAATAAAGCAAACCCAGTGGAGTTGCAGGTATGACGATTTTTCCACATCAACAACAACAGTGATGTAAGTTTGGCATGGTTATAGCACAAATGGTTGTTTCTCCCACTAGCTTAATAGACAGCCTGGCAATTATAGATAGTTATTTACATAGCAAACAAGTGAGATCCTGTCTCTGTACTCCTCTTGAATCACAAAAACAATGATCTACTTGCTTTTCACCTTTCTTCTTCAGCAGCCATCATCCTAACAACATACAAAACTCAGATCTGAGGCAGAAAAAAGCTCTTTCACGACGACGTAAGAGTGCAAAATAATTCTGTGAACGCTGAAGTTTACTTTTTTTTTTCTTCCCCCGTCGGGTCTATAGATGAGTAAGGCAACATGGAATTGGAAGAATGTAGTGCTCAAACTGTCACAGCTCACCTCTAATAAAGCACAATGCTGTCTGAACTGAGCGAGCCGCGCTGTCAATATGCTTCGCAGATGAGCCCATTAGCTCGTTGCTACTGTCAGCACCAGCCTGATAAGTATGGAGCTGACTGCCTTTAGCCTTCAAAGCCCTGCATGGACTTGAACTTTTTTATCTGACAGATTTGCCTCTTCCTTTGGAAAAACCGCACGGATGCTGTTCTCAACATGTCTTGCTATCTACTTGTTCTTGGTATATCAAAAACAGCCTGCCCCTGGTGTGGATCTCTCCCACAGTGCATCTCTGAGAAACAATTGGCCTATCAGGCAGCAGGAAGGGGGCTAATGAATAGATTGTGTGACTTGCCTCCAGACAGACGGAGAGATAGACGGCCGCGCTGAAGCCACAGACAGACACAGACAGTCATACTTGAAGCACAACTGCAGTATCATGACATGTTGTTTATGATATGGCATGCTATGCAAAGGAGTAGCACTCCTCTGAATGAAGACATGTCAGTACTCAAATTTTAAGTAGAATGTAAGTTTAGTGTGTTGTGCAGGATTTTCAACAAATCAACACACTGTAGCAGTTCACATTAGTTCACCCCAGTGCATTATATTGTAGTATACTATAGTATAATAGTAGTATAGTCTGGAGCACATACTGTATAGTACAGGATACTATTGTACAGTGCAGTATAAAGCAAGGTGCAGTATCATATAACACACACAGCACAGAATAGTATGCATAATATAGAATAGGATAGTGTAATAGAGTATAGTATAATATTGTACTGTGGAGCACATGTAGCACATCACAGCACTGTATAGAATAGTATTGTGAAGTGTTGTAATAGTAGTATGTAATACTTACTATACATACTTAAGTATACCATAGTATACTGTAGTATAACAGTATATTATAGCATAGTCTAATATAGTATAACATAGCATAACAGTATAGTATAGCATAGTATATTACAATATAGTATAGTACAGTACAGTATAGTATATTACAGTATAGTATGGTATAGTATACTATTAGTATATTACAGAATAGTATAGTATGGTATAGTATAGTATAGGCTGGTATAGTATAGTATATTACAGTATAGTATAGTATATTGCAGTACAGTATAGTATGGTATAGTATAGTATATTACAACATAGTATAGTATAGTATGGTATAGTATATTATAGTATAGTATGGTATAGTATAGCATATTACAGTATAGTATAGTATTGTATAGTATAGTATATTACAGTATAGTATGGTATAGTATAGTATATTACAGTATAGTATGGTATAGTATAGTACAGTACAGTATAGTATAGTATGGTATAGTATATTACAGTATAGTATAGTAAACATAGCACAAAATAGAGAACAGCAAAGAACAGTGTAGTATTGTAGAACTACAAGTGTAGTAGATAATAGAAATAGTATTATATTATTGAACACATATTGTACAGTACAGGACAATATAGTAATGTATTGTATAGTGTAGTATAGTGCAGTAAAATATAACATTATATTAGTGTTATAGTTATAGTAGTTTTATAGTATTATAGAGCACAGGTTGTCCAGTACAGGACAATACAGTACAGCATTGTATAGCATATTGTGCAGTAGAATATAGTAAAGTATTAAATTAGTATTATTGTTATAGTAATATGATAGTGGTACTATAGAGTACAAGTTGTACAGTACAGGAGAATATAGTATGGTAATGTATAGTGTAGTATAGTGCAGTAAAACAGTGTATAACAGCACAATATGGTATATAATATAGTATTGTACAGTACAGGATAGAATTATATAAATATATTACATCATTATAGTGTATAAAAAGAAAAAAGTTATCACAGTTATTGTAATGCCGTGTGGTACTTCAAGTATTATGAAATGCAATTTAGACCAGGACAAAAGTCTGTGGACAGATAAGACCTCAACTCTTGAACTTTGAAGTCAAGCCGAAATCTGTTTCCACTGCAGCTCTGTTTTCTCTCAAAGCTCCCTGCCGCTACTCCTCTCATATCTCTACTGGAGACAGGCTGCAGTATCCCAGTCTACGCCTCATACACCACTCCACTCCACACATGCATACAGAAGAAAAACAGCTAGAGCATCTACTCTCGAAAGGATGCCTAATTGGTTTTTATTGACTTTACCGCCTGCAACAGATATTGTGTGATAGTGTAATGACAAAAGATTTGCTCCTCATGCGAGACTGGGTAATAACAGTTGAGGTGGAGAGCAGCTTCACCAGATAAGCACTGTAAGCAATGTGATTATGTGGATAGTAGTGTAATCTGAGCCCTATTAATATGTTTAATTGTAAGCATTTACAACAGCCCTGAAGCTCCCATCTATGATTGCCTGGCAATAGTGCAAAGTGTTATTTTCATAAAGTGCTAAGCTAAATTCTCAGCAGGCAAGGAGCAATTATAATGCTCTTATACATACAGTATATTGGCATGCTAATAAAACATATTTTGAGATGGAATTTAAAATTCAATCAAGTTGAGGCAGAGGGGTGCTAAATGCATCCTGGAATATGAAGAGCTGTCTCTTTCTTTTCTCACCGCCACATTGCACTCTGTAATTGTCTCCAAGAAAAATCTTCATTTTCTTGCCTCACCTCCTTTTCTCCTTCTCTTTTTGTCACTCTTTGTTACCACCTCTTGTTTTCCCTCTCCTCTTGCTCCCTCTTTGCAATTTCTCATTTTCTCCATTTAATATTTACAACCTTGTTACCCTCTTGTTCCTCACTCTCCCCGCATACCTCGACGCCCCTATTCCCCCCCCCCCCTATCCCTCCTCTCTGTCATCAGATAGCGGAGCTCGGTGAAGAAAAGCCCGTCTTGACTTCAAACGCCTCCCCTGTCTATTTGTCTCCACCCCATCTCAGCTGCCAGTGAGGCACAGCCCTAGAAATCATCTCTCCCCCCACTCACAACCCCTCTTCATCTCTACTCCCTATCTCACCTCACCACTGGTTGTCTCCACTATCGATCTCCCTTTTACTTCCCTCCCTCCTCCTCTGTTCCTGTTTGCATCTCTCTCTCCCCCCCCCCCTCATTTTCTTTTCTTTTGTCCTCCCGTCTTGCTCGCTTCCATGCAGTGGAGCATTTAACCATGATATCGCCTGTAGCTGTGTATTTCTCTGTGTGTGAAATAGAAACTGTTTATATCACCGTTATTTATTACTCAAACTAAATACTGTCTCTTGCTCTAATTTGTTCGGATCCCTGCCTGACAGTTTGAATAAAACTTGATATCAAGGTGACATGCAGCGAATAAAAATGCAGTTTTTAGTGAAAATACAAGAAAAGGCCTTTCTTTGGCAGAGAAAGGCATCAACAAGGTGGACAAAGAAAAATGACAGCAATTACGGCGCATTTAAAAAGCACCTGCGAGCATCATTCGGGCAATCTTTTTGTTTTTCTTTCGTTCTGAGTTTTTCTGCTTTTGTCTTACAAAGGCATCAGCTTGGCAGGCTTTAAATTTGTTTGCATGTTTTATGGTCTCTGATATACAGTGATGCAACCAGAGGAAAGCAGTCACGGGGGCAGGACAACTGCCCCGCCGACTATCCTTGGCATCTCCAACTGCAGAAGCCGGGAGTTTTTGAGCCTTTGAAACTGGGTCAGCTGTGTGTGTATCATTAAGTTATTTGCCACTTTACAGTGCAGCTGGACTGTGTGAAATAAGTGTGCATGGTTACAGCGTTAAATACAAAGTGTTTCTTTGGAATATCACAGTGCACAAAGTGTTTTGAGGACACAGCAAAAGAACTATGCAACCCCTAAAAGAAACAACTGCACTAAATCTACAATTATCTTCCATCAAATGTTATTCCAGGGCTTTTTCCATTCAATATTTTCTTTTGTAATCCACAGTGTTGGTTCAACGTTCACCATGGATTATTGCTATTTTTTGTGTGTATATAGAAGCTTACACATGTATTTGTATGCAGCCCCGCAGAAAAGCTGTAAGTCAGTGTGCGAGTGTTTGTCTGAATATAAGTGCACATTTATATAAATGTGCTTATGAAAGCTCTTTACCTCTAATTATTTCCTTGTTTACCCAGATGATTATAATATAATTAGAGAGCGAGCAGGAGGAGGGCGGGGGTTACAGTATCTTTTGCATGATTGTCCCTTTTCTGACAAGTGGCGAGGCATTTCTAACCTGCAGTTGGAGAATTGGAGCAAAAGGCTGAACTGTGCTTCTGTAATGATACTCCTCTTTGAGTAAGCAAAAACATGAAATGCATGTCACACGCATATCCCAACTCTTGATACACATATCCTGTGTGTCAGATGCTCAGTGGTTATCATAAATTGGGTGATCGAGGAAGAATATCAAATAGTGGTGCAGAGACAAAGACAAAGAACCAATCAATCAAAGCATTCATAGGCTATTTTTCTTTACTTTATTTCACTGTTTTATAGCATTGGAAACATTGAAATGCTTTTAAGGTTTCTTATAGATTTTGGTGAATAGAACACATGTTAAATAACTGGACATGCACCAGTTTTGGAACATTGTTCTTGCTGTTTTTAACCATAAATGTCTATGCCTTTAAATCTGTTTAGTTTTGATGACCTTTCTGCAGGGTAGCTTGGGCCATGGCTGATATGATTGGGGGCAATTGTAACTGTAATTGTAATTGCTGTGTTACAATTGAACCTGACAACATCAAAATGGTGCCCAGATTATTAACAATTTAAAATACTCATAGTCCCACCTATGGGCAATAGGTGCAAGGACCCGATCATCACTGCTTGCAGCTTTAATTATAAATTGTTAATTAATTAAACTGTTTTAATTAAACTGGGATTAATTGTTTAATAGAGAATTAAAAAAAAATTATTAAACTAAATGTCGATGAGGGTAAACCTGTAAGTGATTGTATTTGTGCACATATTAAGCATCAGTTTCCCTCACTTTTTTTTTGCATTTGATGGCTCCATTCCTTTTGTCTGGGCATCAGGGAAAAGTCAGGGGGTCACCAAGTTTGGTGAAATGGTCATTCTTCCAACAGTTGTGGAGATACTTCAATAGGAGCTTATGTGGTGGATCAACCAATCGACAAACGGACCAACCGACATTGCAGTCCAATGAACCATGTAGCTAACGTGTCTAATAAGGTTCCTCCTGGCTTTGTTTACTTGTGTTTGTGCGGGGTTCCGATCAATCGCAGCAAAATGAGAGGAAGGGTTGAAAGAGAACTGGGATTTAATGTAGACACATGTTGGGTAAAGTAGTTTCTCAGGTAGCCTAACTGTAAAGCAAGTGTAGCAGATGATTTGAGATTGATATTTGCTCAGATATTGTGCTGTATTTGGTCTCTATGGAAACAGACAATGCAACACGTGACCTCAAACAGAGAAAGCGACTATGGTTTAGAGTATCATGTAGAAAGCAGATACCAAAAGTCAAACGGTGCACTTAGCATGCAAGCATCATGCATGCGTTTAATCTACCACTCCCCCATGACTCGTTTGTCAAGATTAGCTCCCATCGTGGCAATTGTAGTTTTTAATCTGCAGTGTGATAAGGAGCTGGTTATTTATTAAGAGACCATGTTTGATATAGACACAGAGCGAATTTAACATAGAGATCCACGTGCTCCTTGTATCTGGGAGGGTAATGACAGCCTGCCACATCACCAGGCATGGCCCTCAGCCAATTATCATGTGCTCATGCATGTAAGTACAGAGGGCCAGAGGAGTCCCTTATAGTGGATTAGAAGCAGAGGGAGGGTATTTCACTATTGAAATAACTAAAAACTAATGTTAGCTAAAATGTTAAAAATGTCAGTGCTGACTCTAAAGGCACATTAGTCCTTCATGGAGCCACCTAAAGAACAGGTTAAATTTGATTTTAAATGTTATTATTTTCTCTTCGCAATTTGGATTATATTCTGAATCACAAAACAACAAGGTGACTTTTCCTAATATGAAGTGAGAGCATGCAGCGGTCCCCTACCAACACACATCTGCGTACCCAGTGTTGGCTGGTACACTGTGGGTGTTAAAGTCACTCTGACAACAGAGGAACTCCATCAATCTCTAATGCATACCCAATGAGGGGCTCTCCAACAACAGGCCTTTGTATGCCACTGGAAACAGATTGATCTCTTTGTATGCTGTGCACATGTTTGCCCCTCGTCCCTAAGGCCCTCATTGTCTTCTATTTGTTTAACATGATGGGATATGCTAATCAGGCAGGCAGTGCTGAGATAAAACTCGCACTCCAGCGCTAACGTGCTAACCGAACCCCCGAATAAAACTGTAACCCTTTTAATTGAGTGTTCCCCTGGTAACAGAAATAGTGATGCAAGCGAATTAAATAAACAACAGCCCATATTTTAAACACAAGGATTCTCTTTGTGGTGAGAGGCTGCTTCTTATTCTGAGGAGATGTGCAAGTGCCTTTTTTTTGTGTGCAAAAACCAATGCTGGGAATTAAACACTACCACTAGGGTATGTTTTGATGTTTATGATTGCAGAGTGGCAATTCTATTTGAAATTGCTGTGTTTTTTTTCATTTCACAGAAAGAAAGGCTGAAGAGTCCTGTGGCCCCTGAGATCAGCAGGGTGCCACACTGCGCTTGTGGCTCTTTTGATACAGGTTTATTACACGTACCCCATGTAAACACATGCATGCACACTGTACAAATCTTCACACAAGGAGAAAAGGAGCACACAAACACATATATGTGTGCAAAAACCAACACCCCGCCTACCTCCACATGCCACATGCTGTCTTATGCTTTCATGTCCTTTGCCCAAACTTTTGATTGGTCCCAACAAGCAAAGGGTTGCTTGTTTACTTACAGGCGGCAAGTAAATATTTTACACGGAGTGCCTTCATGTTGGAAATCTGGGCAATGCATGGGAGATATCGTGTCAGTCAAAATAGTAAACAAACTTTGCAACAAGGAGAAACTCTGACAGACGAAATGTAGATCACTTACGCAGTTTTAAAATTGTGTTCAGCATATACACTGAGATGCAAACACACACGCATATGAAAACACTTTGTCCTCATGGGAAATTCAGGCTTAATTTGTTTCAGAGTTGTAGGTTAAGCCATTAAAAAGACATGCAGGGTAGAAAGCCAGTTATTGCTGTAAACACTGCTGTTTTAGTTTGAATGTTCCCTTCACCCTAACCTAAATGTAATTCCAATTTAACCTGAAAGCATGAGCTAAAAACTGTGCCTTTTTCGAAGTGTTGACTGGCAAATTGACCATACTTCAGAGTTTACTTTCCCATCTGTCTCCCTTTTCAACTCACACACAAACACACACATGAAACACACAACAGAGGTGGCAGGGATGGCTCGGATGCAAGCCCGCGAGTGTGTGAACATCCCGAACAAGCCGAGCACCCCTGCCACGTAACGGCCTTTTAATTGGAGGCCTTTGCGTTTGCCTGCGAGCCAGTGGAGGAAATCTGTGCCATTCGGCTCCAAATGACACAACGCGAAGCACCCTGCTTTTATTCCACCGCTGGGACAGAATGGCGGGACTTGCCAGGGATTTTTATTTGACTCCGAAACAAGATCCGACCGACAGAACTAGCCGCAGAGCCTGCCTTCGGAAAGATAGGGAAAGACAGAGAATTAGAGGTAAAACGAGAAGGGAGAAAGTGATGGAAAATGAGAGGGGAAAAGGGTGACAGATTTATAGAGAGAGGAAGAGAGGATAGAATACAAATACGGGGTGAAAAAAAGACAGAGAATCATGGTTGAGAGAGAGAAAGAGAAGGCATGTTTGACACTGGCATCATGTTCCACAGAGCTGCAGTTTGACACTTGGACCAGCGTGGTGTCAGAGCATGTGAGCCGGGTGAAATAGGTTCAGATTTCCCTAAGGCAAGCAGAAATGTAGGTGAAAAGTGTGTGTGGCAAAAGGAAATGGAATAAAATAAATGCATCTGTTAAGCCACCAAGGAATCTATACTTTATATGAGTTCCTTTTCAGCTAACGTGAGGTATAGGAACGTAGGAAGACATGAGATGCTCCATAAATACAAGTTTTCTCCTGACACATACTGTACATTAAGGACTTTCTGAAGTGGAAATACTTTAGTGAACAGCAATAAAGCGAAATGTGCGAGCGTGAGTGTGCATTCATCTAAATGAGTGTCTCACGGCTGCCTTCTCCAACAAAGACAAATGATTAATTCAGTCTTGCGGTGGGAAAAAAAAACTGTTCCGCAACACAGAATTGAAAAAAAAAAGCAAAACAAAACATGACAGAGCTGTTACAACAATAGTAGCCACAATGAAACAGATCAAATGGCATAAAAAGCTCACACTCATTTTACATGTCAAAGACGAAAAATTGAATTCCCCAAATGTTATGCACAAGCAGCAGGGTATAGCTCACTGGCTATTAGGGCATTATGAGGGCTTAATTTAGTATGAATAGGTTTTTGCATTATAAATATTAAAAACTGGTATAAATTAACAGTCATAACCCTGGTGGGGAGGGAAGGGGGGGGGGGGGTTTGAGATGCAGCTCTGTTTGGCGGCACATTACACGCGACTAAAAACAGCTGTGAAAAATGATGCCCTAAGTTCAAAGCAACTTCAATCAGGATACATTTCTCTGCTTGATGAATAATTGAGCAACAGCCTGAACAGCCTTGAGTCCTAGTACTTTTTTGTGACGGCTTTTGCATGAATAAAACACTGTTTGGCCTGCAGAGCTGTCTGCGTTGCAGGGATACGGCACTGTGTAGTAACATGGAAATTGCTCTAGGTACCTTCTCTCCTCGGCTACCCCTTCTGGTTCAGTGTTCTCTGCCCTTGCGTATCTAATTCTGAGTGACTTTCTCACTCTGTCTTAAACTTCTATCTGCTTGCCTTTCACTCTTCGCTGTTT
Source organism: Scomber scombrus (assembly GCF_963691925.1). Taxonomy (NCBI): domain Eukaryota; kingdom Metazoa; phylum Chordata; class Actinopteri; order Scombriformes; family Scombridae; genus Scomber; species Scomber scombrus. The sequence continues at coordinate 6,711,582 of NC_084973.1, forward strand.
TTTTCTCTCATTACCCCTGTATTATATTCCCTCTTTTGGAAAGTGCCTCTGTGAAAGAACATGAATGGATGAGTTGCCTCCTGGTAAGCTAGTTTTTAAAAAATGATATAACAATAAAGAGACAAAATGACAGGCCAATAAATTCTATGCACACCAGCTAAGTGCTTTCACAGACCACCACAGCAGAAGCGAGAAAGCAAACAAGCCAATTTCTATAACGTATGTGACAGAAATTACAGAAAGTAAATCAGATCTCGCCTGAGTGCAAGTGAGCCCCTGTGGGAAAGATGTTTTATGTGATCATAGTTAGTAGTAAGAAGGTTATTTTTTGTTTGTTGAAAAATGGAAAGTTGAAAATTGAGGTGAAAAGTGGAGCAATCTGTATCTGATGTCTGTTTTTGACAACACTACCACTTTAATTTGACTTTAATTCAAGTTCAGCTGCCTCTCATTAGTAATTATAGTTACTTAAAGGACCAGTGTGTAAGATTTAGTGGCATCTAGTGGTGAGGTTGCAGATTGCAACCAACTGAATACCCCTCCCCCCTCACTCCCAAGCATGTAATGTATGGTAGCTGCAAAACTTGCAAAAAAAAGTGAAAGGCACTCTCTAGAGCAGAAACACAGCACCCCTTGTAATTATAAAGGGCTCATTCTAAGTTAACGAAAACACAAAGATTCTTATTTTCAGGTGATTATACACTCATTAATACATAGTTATGAATATTATATTCCTTTTCTGTCAAGTTTATTCAGCTAGATGCCACTACATTATACACACTGCACCTTTAAAGTAAAATGAAAGAACTTGAAAGAACTGAAAGAACATCTCTTTGAAATGGCAGCTAATGTTAGCAAACTTTATAAATATTGCTGTATAACTGATGTGATTGAGTCAGTTTGCTGACTTTATGACTCTTCTCCAATTCAGCTACTGTAAAACTATATTTTAACTTTAAGTTTGCCCTCATTCTGTAATTGCTACTGTACAGCAAACACTACATAGACTTTCTTTAAGGCCAATACATTCAAATCTACAGAAATGTTGGAATCTGGGTTATACAAATCTGCTGAAATGTATTCCTTCTTACATAATCTAAAACTTCTTTAATGACAATATCTAACTTCGAACTTGATGAATCAACTACATGTAGAACTTAATGTATTTTTATTATTTTTATACATTTAAATAAATAATTCATGTGCTGTTTCTTTGGCATTGGAGTTACCTGTAATGTCAAGAACATTAAATGCTTATTTTAAAAAAAAAGTCTCATTACAATCTGAATATTAGCTGAAGGCAGAGTACGGGAACGTTAAGACCAAAAAATGTGAAATGGATAGAATCATATATTGTACAGAGAAAACAGTTTGTGAGAATACACAACATTACATCAGCAACTTCTGACAATACTCTTGGTGTACCTCAAAGTTCAGTCTTGGGACCGCTGTTATTCAGTCTGTACATTAATGATTTGCCAAATAGCTATCCATCAAATGTAACTTGCCAGATGTATGCTGATGATGCAGTTGTGTATGTACAAGCAAAAACCCAACATCAAGCTGCACAAAATGTATCAGCTGCTATGTCTAATGTGTCAAACTGGCTGCAACATTCTCATCTACATCTCAATGTGTCAAAGACTGTCTGTATGTTTTTCTCGAATAAGGCAAGTGCTGATATAATTCCTGATGTATTTGTACAAGGAACAAAGCTTGAGGTGGTACAGGAGTTTAAATATCTAGGAATTATGATAGACTCACAGCTATGCTTCAAACAACCAGTAAAACGAACTGTGAATGTCTATAATTTCAAATACATTAGAAATAATTTAACTGTCGCCAAACTGTACCTTTGTGCGATGATTGTGCCACACATTATATAACAACTTGGGCACGGGCATGTAACTCCACGCTAAAGTCTGTTGAAATTGCATACAAACAAGCTCTGAAAATTCTAGATAAAAAGCCCAACACATACCATCATTGTGCCATCTTGAAGAAATATGAACTCCTGAGTTGGGAAAATATAATAAAATATGCAGATTGTATCCTGGTCTATAAAATCCTCAACGGACTAGCTACACCTCCGTTAAAGGAATTTATAAAGAAAAACAAATAGGTCAACCAGAGCAGGATATACTAACCCTTGCCTCATTCACTAAACACTTAAAAATATGGTTCCTAAACAATCAATACTGTACTCATAACCTATCTTAAAAATCCTCTGTATGTGCTGTATGTATTTGTGTGCTGTATATGTGGGTTTATTTGTTGGGGTGTAATTTGGGGATGTTGCTGGTGTCAAACCAGTCTTGAGACCTTGTATACATACATGCTTGAAAGCGAGTGAGTGAAAGAAATAAGTGCAATAGGGCATTGTGCTATAGACACTAGCACTTTTACACTTTTGTGCAATAGGGCCATGTGCAATATCATCAACACACTGAAACGGAAAATGTGCAATAACAGCAGTTTTTAATATAGCAGCGCTTAGCACTTTAGCACTTTAGCACCTAAACACTTTGGCACTTAATGATCCCCCAAATTCTGGTCCTGTCAAGACAAACAAGGTTTTTCCTCTCATTGTTTATCTGTCTGATTACATATTATCAATATGCATTTTCCCTGTCTTTTAAATAAATAAAATCTACAAATCTACAAATATTAAAAAAAAAAAACACTACACTAAAACACTAACTCTCAAAATTTCAACTATATCACCAGTCAACCAACAAAATATTGTTAGAATGTAATGGACTCATGGTTATGGGACAGTTTTGTTGCTTAGTCCTTTGAGTTACTTCATTTTGCTCATTCGTTATTTGACTTTTCTTTGAAGGACTTGTGTTTTCATTGTGTTCTCCTCCTCACATCTGCCTCACGTTATGTTCGTCAGCCCAGCCCTGCCTCCTCAGCTGTTCTGCATCTTGCTCTTTAGCCCTGCCCTGCTCCCAGTGTCTTTCCCAGCCTTCATCACCTGTTCCCCATTCCCTCCTTAACTCTGTTAGTATTTAAGTCTTGGTTCTCTGTTCAATCTTTGTTGGATCCTAGTTTCAGTCTCTTTCTGTATTGTTTTGTTTGTGCCTATGAATAAAGTCTCCTTTAGCCCTGCATTCAGTCTCCCATGACATAAAGTTAAGAAAAACAATACATCTATAATATCACATCCCTGAAAAAGTAATGCAATATGATACCAATAACAACAATAATGCCTTCTCACAACAGAGTATACTGAGTTCCAAGATTAGACAGCTTGTCAATGCAAATTAACATTAAAAGAGAATCATTATTAGAAACATTTTATTTTCTCTTGTATAATATAAACTTTATATTAATGTGTAAATTCCTTTTCTGTTAAATTCTAGTAACATGTTTCAGGTCTAGTTTGGGATGCTGGGTGATCTTTCTGGTGAAGATTGGGGAGTTAAGATTTGACTGTCTGTACTGTTCTCATCAAATGTGTCTGTGTCTTGTTTGGTTCACACGCCACACCTTTCTCTGAGCTTCTCCTTTCCCTTTCACTCAGATTGCCTTCTCTATTTCGGCTCAGGATATCATGTGACGCTCAATTTCGCCACACCTGACAAAAGGAGAAGTACAATAGTATAATGATAACAATAGACAATAATTAAAGCTTTTAGTTGGTTCCTTTTATACAGGAAAGTGACTGGTAATACTGGTGTGACCCATGAATGTAACACCAGTGACAATTTGGAGAAAATTTTTTAACAAAATGACCACCTTGTGTCAGAAAAATGTCTTCAGTCATAAAGATAAATAAAAAACTATTAAATATAATTAATGTGTAAGTCCAATTTTGTCATCCCTGCAGCTATGAAATGAGTAAAACATGTGACTTAAAGGCTTTGCTTTAAATCCTAAAATAAATCACAATATTTTAAACAAATGAAGTAAGACATTGAAGGCCCAATCCCAATATCAGCCCTAAACCCTGAACCCTCACAGACTAAACTGACATCACCTGGTAAGAGCCTGAGTGTGAGATGCTGCAGGATTTTAAATGGTTTAAACGGGAATAGGACAACTATGCAACTATGCAACATATCACGTTACCTTGACGACACCAAAATATATTGTGTATAATTGTGGGTTTGGGGCTTTTTATTCAATGCTTTAATGCCATGTCAACATTACTGAATTTGTCTGAGTGAGCTCGCTTAAACAACAACAGCAAAAGACAACAACAGTAAAAAAACACTCACTCATAAAGCACATAATACATTCATCAAAGTATAACGCAGGTAGGTGAATCATGTGCATGATAGAATGCCTGATCTGAATGTCATTCAGGCTCTTTAAATAATGGTTGAATAAACTTTGTGTAATAGAACCTACCTTGTGTTCCACTGATTTAATGTGTTTTTATGTTTTTTTTTTCTTAAATCCCTTTTGAATATAATATTTCTTTATTTTTTTTAAATTTTATTTTAATGCTCCTAGGCTTCCCCTGGTAACCCCATATTTAACAGTGATTTAACGTCACAACGCTATGAACTGTGGGTAATTCCCTCAGGCAAAGTCTGCAGAGAATTTCAGAAAGTTTGCATAAAGAGCTCAAAATGTCTGCGAGGGAGCCTGCATGCACTTGACGGTTTGACAGTGGGGCAGCCCTAAGCCCTCGCTGACTTAGCGGTAACACGCCTCAAAGTCTGTGAGTCCTTTAGTGAGGACATTGGGATTTGGCTTAATTTACCACTGCACTTCCTCCACTGACCTCTGCATCCAGGAAGAGTCAGTGCATTATTAAAAGTGTTTAGTGTAGCATAAAACCAATGTCATAGTTTTGGGGTGACTGATATTTATAGTTATTTTTTTATCATTTAAATGTTCTGTTTGGTGTATGTAAAGTTAATTTAAATGTGAATGAGATTTAATTCATGAAATAAATGAAAAGTATATGACTTCACTTCCAGGTATGATCAAAGAGAAAAGGCAATTTCTTTGTAACTGCTATTTTAAATACATTTTTAAATTAAACATTTGAACATTAGATGAAGGAACTTTATGTTATCATTGCCAGGACAGTCTTTATTTATTGAACACATAGAATTAATGTGATTATTAGGACAACTTAAAGGATTTTGGTGTCTACAAAAATAAGTGATACCACTGTTTTGGTCGATTTTGAAGTGAGTCCTCATTTCAAATGTTGCTCTTTCTTGCTACATTATTTAGTAGGCTCGCCTTAAGCGTGGAAACTACCTGATTTCCATAAGTTTAATGGAGAAAACCAGTCAGTGAAGGTCATCAGATCCAAATTATTTCTGCATCCTTCACCTCACTTTTTATTTTCCTCAACTATAGCCTTGACCCTTTGAGATTTAGAGCTCTGAGAACACTGCCTGTATTTTAGTGGGGAAAAAGCGGGACACTCTGTTCAGAAACTACCATGAACTTCCCACCCTAATGTTTTTTAATGAACAGAATCTGGCACAAACTCTCTTTTCTCTCATTATTTCTGCATCACACGGGAGCCATCATTCTGAATAATTTTAGTGGGAGTATATTTTAAACGTCCCCTGATATCGAAATTAATTTTTCTCTTTATCTAACGGATGCACATATAGGATGTTGACAGACATTAAAATTTGAATCATGGCTCCATTTTAAATGAATGAGTTTCAGTTATTTTTTGTACAGGCTGTTTCAACACTTTAACATCTCAAAGTTGCACATTGAAGATTTACTAAAACTTTCCCATCAGCGTATCTCGCAGGATGTGACGCCTCCACCAGTCAGTTTTACTACTTTTATTACAGTAAGTGCTGTTGTCAGCCTACAAGGGTCGAGCGCTGTTAACAAATCATCAGAATTAATACCTCCCAATGAAGCTGCCATTTGTTGGCCACTTTCAAATATGCAATTACAGGTCAAAAAAAGATGACATACTGTATTCATCACTGATTGGACTCTGAAGAGTGCTTTTACTTCAGGCTTATATACTGCACTACATACACTCAAGTAGACCATTTTACAGCTCTTCCAATCCCTGCTGCTCAAAATGTAAACATTTTAACTCCCCCCTCCTACAGCGCAGTGGCGGCTACCAAGTGAAAGAAGCGCCCGTGCCGTGATCCCGGGGGCTTCGGTTGAAAGCTCATTAAAAGCAATGATGTCGTCACCGGCGGGGTTGCAGGAAATGCGTTGGGAAAGGAAGAGGGATTGGCTTACAGTCTGTCATAGAGAGTAATGGCACGTCAGGATGCTGAGAGGAAACTCCTAATGGTCCACACTTCAATATTTAATGCCTTATTTCTGGCCCTTTCTGTTTTCTGCTGAGGGCAGGTATGAATAGACGCTCCATATTTCATGGCAATAAGAGTTATTATAATAGTGAGTGGAACGGTAGCTCAATGGGAGTGTGTTTGGGGACACAGTTATGGTGAATTATGGCTGCTTGCTGCTGGTTTTGTGTCTGCGCCTGTCCTCCAAACTCTCATCGGAAATAATGAGAGACAGTTATTAGTACTCCACATTGGACGTCTAACACATGTCACGCACAGGATAGTAGTCTGAGGACGGGAAATGACATTATTATGGAAGAGGAGGACAGGCAGCAGTCCTGTTTCCATTAAGGAAGTTCCGGGTAAAATTTAGGAGGGGGGAACGTCCTCTCACGTGGGTTCTCTCAGCAGTTGTGTCTCCATTGTAGAGTAGGACCTTGATATGACCCACCGGACTATGGAGGTGACATAATCATTCTGCAACAGCTTCGATTGTTGTGTAATTGTTGTGCAATAGTTTTGAGCGTGAAGTCAAAAAGGCAACGTGCCAAAAGCAACCCCTCTGAATCTCCTCATTAAGTGGTATGCCAACATGGCCTGCACCTCATCGTCGGTCCACTTATCATACGTCTTCTTGTCCATCTCCATCTTCTACTACTACTCTTTTTCTGCTGGGTTTTAAAAATGGTGCTTTCTGTTGATGTCACATGCCGCTTTGAGTATACCCAATCAAGGGCTACAAGGCGTACATACCCAGAAGCAGGGACTCGTTTTGACCCTGTATAAGTTCTGGGAGATTGTCCCTGCAGTGGAAACGGCCCTTATCTGTGTCCGTGACTGTAGGTTGCACATGGCCTGTGTCATGGAGCATCTTGATGAAGAAGACAGTAAAATGAAAGAGAAGAAGACAAAGAACAACTTTGTGTATCAAGTACTGACATGAAAGCACACACTCCCTCCACCCCCACACACAATACACTTTGTCAGCACTTTCCAGCTTTTGTCCTCATGATCCAGATGGGACTGGGAATAAAAAAGTCCCTCTCACAAAGTTATTTACTTTAGAAGCGATATAAAACTTGATTGAAAGGGTTGCAACTTTTTCATATTAACTTCTTGTTGCTTTATCTTGAAACAAGAGGAGCCTTTTCTCTCATATGGTTACATTCTGCATGAGACAGTAGCGCAAGGAATTGAAATTATTTCACCCCACAGTCAGGATTTTAACACTTGAAATGGGATTAAATGACTAGACGTGGGTAGGCTGTGAGGGAGGGTTGAAGGGAGAACGGTGAGAGAACAGAAAAGAAGAGGATATCCTCGTAACTCTGGATGACCTTTGACCTGGGATATCCTCCTTAAGATCCCAAGCCTACACTCTCCACTACCAAGGCCATGGCACTTCCCCTTCTGCTGTACTGTGCCACGGTCTTCTTTTGATAAAACCACCACAAACTGCAAAATCAGACTTGTGCCTGCTTCTATGTCACATGGTGTCATTGTTTTCACCCTCCAGTCAGGGTCATCACTGAGGGGGAGAGGGCGGGGGGGTGTAACACATGGGAGGTTTGTGCTATCCCCTCAGATCCCACTTCCTTCCGTGCAGAACTCCCTCCCTAGGAAACTGCTGGAGTCATCAGTGCAGTGTCAGGGTCTTCATCCGCTTCCCACCCTTGAACAGCTGGGCTTGTTTGCTCGGAAAGCACCACCAAGTTCCTGGGTGAGGATTTGCCCCTAATCATCAATAATCAATACGTGAAATATACATCACACAGGAAGTAGTGCAAGTTAAGATTTAAAGAATTTCAAATGACTTCCTAGACACTGAAAAAGTAATTTCATCACTTATCAGCAAAAGTAATGAGGTACATCAGGGTTGCCAATTAATCTACCACCTTAAAAGAAGAAGCCCTTGAAGCCCTAGCTATTGGTTTTAAAGAGACTTCAGTACTGTTGCTCTGTTTGTTGCTCATAACTGTACAGCATGGAGAACCCAGCACTTTGAGTTTAAATAGAATTTAAATAGCCATCATACAGCAGCAGGATTGATGTGTGCATTTCCAAATTGAGGGCACACTGTGCGCATTATGCACGTGGCAGAGCATCATTGACTTCATTAATTATTTAAACAAATCACACCAGAAAGATTTACACACAGGTTCCAAGTTTATCCAGTTTAATTATTTGGAATAAAGCAGCCAAACTCAGGATGTTTATTGTGGGGAGTTTCCAATTTTTGCTGCCTAAACATTGTCTTGTAATTTGCAGTGACATTAGACACCACTCTCTTCTCTGGCCCATTAGCCCATTTAAAGGACCAGTTTAACCAAATTACAAAGGAGTATTGTTTTTCTTAGCTCAGATGCATTTAGTTAGAATTTTTGATTTGCACAGGTTTTGAGATATGTGTCTCAGTTTTGTGCCAATACAATGGGGGTGAATGGAATTTAATGTGTGTTGCTTACAGCGTCGAAAAAGCTTTTAAAAAAGAAAAATCAATGAGTAAGAAATGCACAGACCACTTTCATGAAGAAAATTCTCTCCTGAAGGAAAAATCTCTATCCTACTGTACTCCACTACTCATTTTTAGACAGAACTACAAATAACCCAAGCTAGCTACAGTAAGAAGATACAGCATTTAAATGAGACAACTCTGACATTAACAGACTGTGTTTAAACAAAGTAAACCAGCCCCCTCCTTACACCTCCACCTCCAGAATCAAGAGAACACATCCGAGAGGCGTCTGCTTCTCCACTGAACTTACAGATACGAAACTGAGATCAACATTTTCATCTAACCTGCAAAATGTCAAAGTAATAAGAAATGCTGGGATGAGTAATTGTGATGTACTGTAGCACTGTGGAAGTTAATGATTTTCTATGTTTCAAGACATTGAGATAATAAGACAGAAAATGTTAATATCGGCCACGGCCATCTTAGGAATTAGAATGTACATCATGTAGGAAAGAGAAAAGCAAACCGAGGTCAGTATAACAATAAATAGGTCCCAATGCTGTTGTTGTGGTTAGTAGGCAAACAAATTTGATGGTCCAGAGTCTTTTAATTTCCCCCCAGACGGTTGTCCAAGCAAGAGCCTGAAGTAAAAATGAAGCATGGTAAGAAATTGAATCGTGGTCTTTTGCAAATTGGTGGAGTGACTAGCATTAGCTACTTATTAGCGACTAAAAGTCTTTCCTTTTATCAAATTCAACTTAAAATGAATATCCACCAACATCAGTAGCAGTACATATTGTTTACTTTCAAATTATAACTACCATATACCCACAACTGTGTGTTTCACCTTGCTCCCAGCCTTAAGTGACACAACTGTATTATATTTTTTTCCTGCAAATCAACAATAAGACATGTTGAAAGAACCCATGTGCATCCAGTTCTCTTTATTTTTATTCCAAGGCTGTTTGACAGTTTTATGACGGTTTCACCAAAGGCATGTTAGTAATATACACTTGTAATACCATTTCAAGGGGCATTTATTTTTTATGTGGAACATCTATTTTTCATTAAGAGAGAGTGCCTTTTGACCCAGAGGTATTGTTGTTTTGGTTCAGCAAAGGTGTTTGGAGAAATCATCATACCCGGCCCTTTCACCTGTGTCTGGCTGGAAGAAGGAGGTTTAAGCTGAGGAAACAGATTAATCTTCATATTTGGGTTGTGCTGCTGGCCACTCTTCCCCCTTATTGTGAGTTTAAAAATGTAATCTTCTTTGGATATTCAATGTGACCTAGAAAGAAAGAAAAACACAGATAATAAGGGCTAATAAACCCAAGATCACCCCCATCACCAAGTATCTTCTCCACATTATTGAGTCGTATAATTCTACTTATTTGTTGCCTTGAGGAGTTAGGCATATCTCACACCACTTGTTTAAAATATTTGTTGAATTACACCAAAAAAGAAAAATGTTCTCACCTCATTTGCAGATTCCCACTTTTGAAGAAAAGGAAGAGACTAAATGCTATTGGATTGTATTGCTTGTTAGGAATTGGCAGCATACAGTATGAGTAGGGAATTGGATGAAATTGAATGTGAGTGGGTGGCTTAGCGCTTCTCTCAGCTTCCAGTGGTGCTGCTCATGTGTTTAAAAGCTGCTTAGCTAAGCTCTTTACAGTAATGATTATGATCATGTCTGTGTGTACGATCAAATTCCAGTACTTAGGAAGTATCGAACTGCCCCTACAAGATTGAGTTGCTAAGAGAGATGATGAGAATATGAACATATGTTATGTGTGTGCCTCACAATTTCACACAGAGTGCACTTTCATTCCAAAATTAGACTCTCTGCTAATAGAAAAAAATAATACAATACCTACTCTGGCAAATTGATGGCTGGCATGACAATGAAACGCTATTATGGAACATCATTAAAGTTAATTAGCTGAAGCTTCTTAAGACCCTTGCTTGGAAAATAATGACACTTTGATGAAACCGTTGGGTTATTTTAATTGACAGTAAATTAATTTTTACCTTAAAATTAATTACTTTCACATTTTGAAGATCCCAGATCAGAAATCTAGGGGTGGGTAAACACAATGTAATATAGCAAATCCAAGAAAAATAATATTATTTTAATGTGAGAGGTGGGTGTTTTGAAATTGTACTTGCTTGATCTCATCCTGCCAATTCCTTCTGTGCTTAAATAAGTAGAAGTGTAGTCCAGCATTTTGGGAGATATACTATTCGCTTTCTTGCCGAGAGTTAGATGAGAAGATCAATACCACTGTTGTATTTGTACAGTAAATATTACACTTCAACCTGTAGCCAGTTAGTTTAGTAGTCTGGCACATAACCCCCTCTAACACCACGTCATTCCTACATTGCCTATTTGTGGACCGGTTCCAGTTACTTGAGTTGCATGGAAATTTCTTGGTGATAACAATGAAGTCACTGCACCAAGTCCTGCTCATAACCCCTCTAAAAAAACTACTGCAACATTTGTACTCTTCAGCGTCTGTGTGGATTAAACAACGAGATATAATATGATAATCAGTGAGCTTTAAAAGTGATGCTAGGCTGATTTTGTTACTTTTGGGCAGAGCCATGCTAGTTGTTTTCCCTGTCTCAAATCTTTGTGTGAAGCTCAGTTAACCAGCTGCTTGCTGTAGCTTCACATTAAATGAACATACATGAGAAGGGTATAATCTTCTCATCTAAGTCTTGGCAATAAAACTGACATTTTCATAAATGTCAATCTATTCCTTCAATATACAGCATGTACAGTATGTGTAATATATTTTGCAAGCTGGATGTGAATCGTGAGTGAAGCAGCTGAGGGTAGGTGAGGTGTTATCGAGTTCGGAAAGGAACACTTCCTCCAGAGATGAATTCCTGGAAGTTGAGACTGACAAAGACAGGAAGGCAAAGAGTGATGGACAGCCAGGAAAGGGAGGGAGGGATGAATAAGGAAAAGCAGGGACGGAGGAAGGAAGAACAGCCACGGAAGCATGGGAAGGACAGAGAGGGGGTAAGGAAGGACAGAAAGAGTAATGAAAGGAATTCGAGGGGATGAACCGTAATGGATAAAAGGATCGATTGATGGACAAAGTTTGGGTGTGGTAAGGAGAACGGAAATGGAGAAGGATTGAGAGGTGCAAATCGGAGGCAAGTAGGTGAGATAGAGAAGGTTGGGGTCAGTTTAAAAGAGAGGAAATGTGGGAAAGTCATAGTGGGATACAGAACAATAGCTGAGAAAGTCAGGATGGTACGTGATCGAAGAGGGAGGTACAGCTGCGAAGAGTGATGAGGGTTATCAAGAAGAAGCTGGAGGAAGTGAAACAACAGGTCATGGCTCTATGACTTCGCTCTTCACAGCCAATCAGAAAATTTGCGCAGGTACTGTGCCCTGGGTTATGCAAAGGTGATAGAGTTCAACAACTAGACCCAAAATCTTGGGTTGCCTCCTCCTCTTTTCTCCCTGTAGGCGAGCTCATTTGTGGTCTTGAGTACTTTATGTATTCTGGGATCAAAAGTGTGCCCTGCTGAAGAAATGAAACATGCAGCGCAGGAGTAAGAGCTTTTTATATTAGGTCAATAAGCTTCATCAACAGGAACAGGAGATTGATGGCTGTACACTGCTTTTGTCTTTCTGCTTTCCGAGGTATCAAGGAAAAGCCTTCGCTGCCAACTCTGTCATCCCCTGGTGGAATTGCAAAGGTCACAGTGGCACAAAAGCACCTACACACACACTGAGAATGATACAGCCAGACACACCCACAGTGATATGACTTTTCTAAAAGTTAGATAAAATGTTCACCCTCAAGGATTCTACTTTCTCATGAATGGTTAGAGTATTAATTTACAGTTTAAGGGATGGTGTAAAGGGTGAGGGGAGGCCTATATCCCACTTTCTTTCTTTTTTTTTGTCTACATGAATTGAAAAACTAGGATGGACTTGGTATTCAGTTTATAGTGTTCTTTACACCAGATATTCAATCACAATGGAATACTTGTGGTTTATACTTATAGCAGTATAGCAGAAATATACTGGCTATGCATTAAATGTCCTTTAAAATCTATTTCATGACCGTCTCACTTGTCTTGTGAGTAATGGGAAAGCTATTTTCTGCCAAAGTTTAAACAGTTTTGGTCATTTCATATGATGAATCTCTGAACTAATGTCTTTGTCCTTGTTTTTCTCATTGCTTTGAAGTGGGTGGCTTGATAAAAAGGCGATGTCACATAACTCAGTGGACCATTCAGGATTTAGCCACATCTTAATCAAAATCTGATGAAAGCTTTTTGTTTATGTTGGCAGGTCACTGTCAATCAAATCTCTTCAGATGACATCCACAGTTCTGATGGAGCAGTTTTGCTGCTTAATAAATAATATCAATCATTGTTTTTCTCTGTTTAACTTTGATTGTTGTCATTTAGTCATGAATATTTAACACTGGAGAGTGATTAAGTTTACAGTCTCACAATTCTAATTGATGTGCCTGAAAGTCCACCAGTTTTGATTGACAGATTAATGGCCAATAACCCACAGAGTGATGATACAAAAAAACTGCAGCCAGTGATGCACAGATGGGATCATTGTGGGGTGCAATCTCTGATATGCAACATTCTTTGTGCATATGAAAGTAAAGGCTACATTGCTTAAGTTGACTGGCGGTATGACTTCAGATGTCCATGAAATTTTTAGTAAGTCTAATTCAGATTCATCCCCTGGACTTGAACAGTGCACAGGCATGCTAAATGTAAATTAGATTGTCCCATATTTGCCAAATAATCAAAATATCAAAGCTTGCTGTACATTTTCCTCCAGGGTTTTGAGCTGGTAGACACAACAATAATTATCTGCCATGTTTGATTAGTGATTTTAGAGGCAAGCAAGCAACCAAAACTATTTATACAGCACATTTCATCACAGGTGGAAGCACAATGTGCTTCACAGAGCGTGAGCTACCACGGACATTGCAACCACAAAAACTATGTGGATAGTGTAGAAAAAGAAAAAATGAGACATAAGTAAACACAGTTAAAGAAAAAACATTAAGAAAGTAGGAATAAAAAATAAAAGACCAGCAACAGGCTAGTAAAAAATAAGACCTGAATTAAAACCATTCAAAAAGTAAGAAATAACATTAAATTATAAAATAAGACCATAAGTAGAGAAGTATTATACACCTTATTATCAGCTTCTCAAAACTAACAACCAAATCAGTTACTGTTTTTCTTGACATTAGAATGACAATTGTTAATTGTTATTAGCAAACAATACAAAATACACTTCATTTTATAATAATTTCTACATTGTAATAAATATGTTACAGACATGGTCCTCATTATTTCACAAACATTCCTTTTCAATATTAATTGGTAGCACTGAACAGGCCCCAACTAACCCAGAAAGACAAAATATTAGGTTTTCAGTGGGATTGCTATTGAATTGTTATTCTGTCCGCAACAACCATGTCATTGACTTTCCTCCTCAACCTGAGTGCGTCCCAATTATCCCGCAATTTTCAACACACTTGTAGCCTGATAATTCTAGTACTGTCCACAGAGAGTCCTCTGTGCATCATTTGCAGATGATTTCACCACCATTCAATAGACTTTGCAGTTTCATTATGCCAAAAGCCTGTATAACATGGAAACATTTGAAGAGGCTTTTCCTAATCTAAAGTTGTTTCTTGTTGTAATTTGAGTTTAAAGGGAAATTCTAGTGACAATTCCTGAGTTTTGGCCATCGGCCATTGTTATGTTTTGTTGTTGTTGTTTTTTTTCTTTTTTAATGTGTTTCTGATGTCAGCCTCTGCAATAATATTGGCAGGCTTGACAAGCTTAGTATTTTGTAGCCCTTCTAAAACCGAAATCCAAAAAACCAAGAGCAAAGGTGAAGAGAATTGATTAAACAGTGCATTTATCTATTGTAATGCAAGCTGCAATCATTAGCATGTAGGGTAACTAGCTTACAGTAGTAATTGAGCATACTAAAGCCAAAGAAAACAATATTAACATTATTAATGTGTGGGGTTACATGTTATGTTACAAAAAAGGAGACATTGTGTTTCGCCGCAGTGTGGATGGAGTAGCGTACTTGGATGCTATCAGAGTTTAGGGCAACATGCTTGGTCCTGCTCTTTAATGGATTTAGGGAGCATAGTCCTATAGTAGTAACATGGCTAATTAGCTGTGCATTGCACTTTTTTCTGGAACATGCAGTTTTAGCCATCAACTACTAATTCAACACTCCTTTCTACATTAAAACCCAACCCATGAAGCAAACATTAGCCTAATAAGCTACTGTAGCTAGCTACTGCTGATTAAATCTGAGAGCTGTCATTTCAGCTCCATTAATCCATTAATGTTGGCTGGAAATAAGAAGCCTTTTGTCTACCTCTGTCTGAAATCAGGGGACCATTGTTTCAAAAATTACTTTGATTTCCGATCTGTAAATCTGCCACCATTATGAGTGCAAATTGCCTGTGCGCGGTGCTAACACAAACACTTTGGCATAGCAACAGAAACTAAGGGTGGCAGGGATTAGCAAATATACAACGACTTGGGTGAGTAATTTACCAGGATGGATAACAATGGTGGCCATAACTATAAACATATGTTGTAATAACTGGAGTATTTTTTATTTTAAAGTGCTGTCCAATTGACACAATTTGGAGACAAATGATAAGTATACAGAAGAAATAGTATACATTATAGCTATACCAAACAGGGTAAATAAATAAACTCAAGGTAAGATAATTTATCAGAATATAATACAGATGCTGTCAAACTTCTGTGAAAAGTTTTCAATTGCTGTACACTGTTGTAAAATATGTTGTTGATTTTAGTACTTCATATCATTTTTGACTGACTTTTAACTCTATTTCAGATTTACTGTACATTCCTTTATATGAGCTGTCTGTCTTAGACCCTGTTTACGCAATGTGTCTTGGCCGATCGGATCATGAATGGACAGCGTTAAACATGAGTGTTAACAACCTCCAAGACGCATTGTGATCCGATCACCCAAAGAACTTTCCGAGGTGGTCAAGGATGCATTTGACTACATATCTTTTGTAGCCTAGTGTAAACGCTCCTCCGTCCCGATGCATCCCTGACAAGGACGTAATAAGAAAATATGTCATCAATGCAGGGCATTGTAGGCAAGATAGTAGTTGTGTTGACAGAACATCAGTTAATCTCAACAGTTGGAGTAGCCTGTACATGTAAAGTAGGTCTTGAAACATTTTTGTTTTCTTAGCTAGCCCGTGCTAAACAAATCTGGTGCTTGCCTGGTGACAGACTGATGTACTAACTGTGCAGTACTCTTACACTCTTAGTGTAAGAGATGTAGGCAGTAATGAAATCTAAACACAAGCTGGACACCATGGAAACACATGATAGACACAAGTTTTAACGGCGGTGTCTTAGCTTTCCATTTGTGTTCGGATCACCGAAAGGCATTTTAAAACCAAGTGTAAACAGCCTTTTATTGAAATACCTATTTAAGTCTTTCTGAGAGTAACCAGCCAGGATTTTAAAAAGTGACATTTTCATTGTGGAATAAGTGATTGTCCAACATTCTCTCGGCTGTAATTTGGCATGAGCTAAGAGCAATAAGTAAATTAAAAAAGCAGCATAGCTAATTTAATTAACCTTATTGCCTTGTGTTTCTAATCCCAGTAAAAAGGGGTTTATGTTTGCTTCCTCTCACCTTATCCCCAGTCAACTCAGTGTCCAAGTGACTGGGAGTATGAACTGCCTTTCCCTTCTGTGCCCTGCTAATGACAAGAAAATAAACACAGGAAGCGGCCAACCCCAGCACCCTGCAATTAGGTCACAGTCACACACACACATTGTGTTGCTGACTACATCATGTTGTGTGTGTGTGTGTGTGTGTGTGTGTGTGTGTGTGTGTACAGTAAGAGCTGCAGCTGTTACAGGAGGGGATGTCTGGAGAGAAACAGAGAGAGTAAGAGACAGAGACAAAGACTTTGGCATCTTGTTTCATAGTGGTGAGGTCTGTGGTATGAGGTAGAGAAAAGAGAGTGACTGGACTGTGCGTGCAAAGCTGGGCAGTAATAAGACTGAATAGGTGGGGTTAATTAAAAATAATAATCCGTCTGGGTTGTCCCTGTAAAGCTAAATCAGCTACTGATATCATAAACCTCCTCACAGTTTAACACAATCGCTGAGATCCATCAACTTCCAGACAAACAAACCATATGTAACAACAGTTCCTGAAAGGAATCTGTCAGGGAACACTTAGTCCATATCTTGAAGCCCCTGAGAACTTATCTATAACAAAATATTCATGACTAAATATACAGCAATCAAAATTAAAGATCGAAAAAAAACATCATGTAATTATTTCTTAAGACTTTAAACTCAAATACCTCTCCCCATTGTTGAGAAGAAACCAGCTGTGAATCAGAATAGCGGAGAATATGGAACCCGTCATTGTTGTAGTTGAATATGAAACAGAGCCATAGTTGCTTTATTCTTCTATCACTAACTCAAAATTTAAACGTGGACTAATTTAAACTGCAGATAGACCCTTGTCACAGCAGATATTTTGACATGTTAAAGCAGGAAAGCAGATAGTACATATGAACCATGGTCTGAAAGCTTGACCTTTACATTGAGGGGATTTGGTAGCTCTCTGGTGCTATGTGGGGGGCATTTTTCTGGCATGGTTTGGGTCCACTTGTCCTGTTTGAGGGAAGGGTCACTGCAAACAGATACAACGTTTATCCTATGATGCACCATTTCTATCCTGGTCTCTTCCAGGATGACAATGCCTTCATCCATAGGACAGAAGGGGTCACTGAATGCTTTGATGTAAATCATATGCTGTGGCCTTGGCAGTCACCAAGTCTCAACCCAACAGAACACCTATTGGAGATTTTAGACCATCATCATCAAAACACCAAATGAGGGAATATCTTTTGGAAGAATGGTGTTCATCCATCCAGTAGAGTTCAGAGACTTGACGAATCAATGCCAAGGTGTATTGAAGCTGTTCTGTAATTCGTCTTTAACACTAAGGATGGCTCCATTCAATTATCTGTCCCAGTAACCCTGGAACTGCTTCGGCTAAATGGTATGCAGCAATCATTAATGTTGTAAATTCCACCTGCTCTTTTCTGCTGTGACAAGTCGAAATGTCTGCTGTGAAAATGGTCTATAGCATTGTCAGTTTTTCTCAACATCATCATCATCTTTAGCCTTTCTCAAAGAACCACATATTTTCAAACACACAGCATTGGAACAGGTGGTGCGTGAAATAGCTCCTTCAACTTTGCAACGCTACACTGCTAAATTCTTATTTATGAATTAAAGTGCGTAACATCAGCCCTGTCCACCTCGAACCACTGAGAAAAACATCAACAAAAACAGCACAGACAAAATATATCTCTCTTGTGAAACGATTACAACTTTGTAAACTTTTTCATATAGGACCACATCATCCGTAGAGAGAGGCTGATGGTGAGAAAAAGAGAAGCTTTTCTCATGCTGTATGCATAGTTTTGCTTACTTTTAGTCATCCATCCCACATGCATTTGACTGAACTGAACTTGTATTTGTCCACACAGACCACATGCAACCACACCCAGAAAGGATATATTGCTCTTCAAGTCAATTTTCCCCCTTTTTTATGTGTGTAACTACATGATTATGATTGAAAACACAGATGACTTACACTTACTACGGTCCCTGAATGCATCCTATAGATGCACAGAGCAGATAGATTACCAGCTGCTGTTCTACTAACTTGCTGCTAACACTACTGCTTGTATAGACACAGTGTTGCCTTTATATTATATGTTTTCAATGAAAGCAGCAGGTGATGCGTTACATTATCTTTCAGCACAGCATGAAAAATGTAATTAGCATCTTGGAAACTACTATTATAGAATACTGGAACATTAAAATAAAGCTAGAGAAACTCACATAGCCACATATAATACTTATGGAGCTTGGTGAAAGTTCAGAGAGGAAGATTTTCTGCATGATCATGTCTGTAGTTTTATTTCTCAAACCATCTGTCATTCCCACCCCTCACACACGCTCACTCATAATTTCCTTGCTGTCATTCCCCCGGGGCATCAATTAAGGCATCAGCTGTTTGCATCTAACCAATAGCATACACACCTTCACTGTCAGCCTATCATATAACAGCTGTCTTTTTAAATATGTTTTCTCCCTCTCTCTCTTACCACACTTCCCCATCACCACCCAGTCTTCACAGATTCATCAGCTCATCAACCTCATCAACCTTATCAGTCTCAGCAGAAGTCATCAGCCACCACCACCGATGTCTAGACTCCATTGGGGGGGATTTATCTTGCTGCTGCTCAGGACTGATGTCCATCGATTCAAAATCTCCCTGTAGAGTCTGAGCACCAAAGACTTTTGACAAGACTTAATCATCAGTATCATCTGTATAATGAGCTGTTCTTTTTGCTTCTTTCACTTGTCTCTCCTGATTGAACTTCTTTTGGTACATTAAACATATTTAGTAGGTTCAGTGACAATACAGTGAACTGTTGTTATCACATCAACCTGTTGGAGGTAAAAACAATTAGCCGATTAATACACTGAAAATGATGCATGAATCTAATCAGATGAATTGATAATGAAAATAAATGATAGTTTTAGCTTTAACACCTTTATTATTTTATCATATGTTATACAGTAGTAACATACACTCTGTTGTAGCTCCTTTATCTTATATAACAGTATGATTGTTAGGGCTGTCAGTCTTTGGGTCCTGTCCAGACGCTCTCTGGATAACAAGAAAGATGATGTGGAAGATTCATAACTCACCCACATCTGGATCACCATGCCTACTATAGACCAACACAAACAGAGATTCAATTGAGACCAGCGTGAACTCACATCACAGTGGCCCTATTGGCTGTTACCTCTACCGCACTGCCATGAAACTAGAGGCCAAAGAGAGCGTGAGATAGAAAGCAGCAACAGCTGGCACCAGGTGCTGCTCCTACCGGGCCCTTCATCTCTAAACCCTGTGTTTAGATTTGGCACTGTAACTCCGACCATGACTGAACCCTTTTTTTCCCCACCAACCAACACACAGACAGACACAAACACACACAGTGGGCAAGCCAGACCAGAACAGTGGGGCCAAAGCAGCAGTCTGATAAGCTGTGATAGCGATTAGTCATGGCTAAGGCCAAATGGCCATGTCAGAAATTCAGAGAGGGGAGAAAAAAAGAGGGATAGAGGAGGGAGAGAAAAGGATAGATCAGGATAAAGGAAAGAAGACAGAAAGGATTGATCAGAGAGACAGAACTGTTGCCTGAGAGAGATAATGAGCGAGCCACGGAGGATGAAACAAAAGAAAAAAGACAGAGGGGGGGTCTGCAGGGAGCTGTGAGGAGATGGAGAATGAGCGATAGAGTTTAGATGGAGGAGAAATAAAGTCAGCTTGATCTGTGTGTGTTAGAGAGTGAGAGAGAGGCTGTCAGTTTAATTGATGCTGTGACAGCCTGACCATTTATTTTAATGGTGTTGTTTTGCAGTGCTCCATCACAGCCCGACACTCACCTCCTATGTTGGACAAGTTGCTACATTTTGTTTGGCAGAGGAGAGAGGGTGAAAGTCAGAGTTACAAAGTGATGTGTGAGTGTGTTTTTTCATTTTTGGTACATTATCTGCATCTTCTGTGAAGACAAGAATAAATGTCTTTCTTGGATTGGGTGTGTGTGAGAAGCATTAGAAGTGAGGAAGGGTCTGGGTTTTTGCACACAGGCGTAGTTTTGGTGTGGTCAACATGTGCGTTTTATGTGTGTGTGTGTGTGTGTGTCCTCTGTGCAACATCCTGCAGGATGGATTGTTTCCTCGTCCTCTTCCTGCTTCATCTTATTTTAACCTCTCTGCTAAACTGGACGCAGAGCTGTCCACTCACACACACACACACACACACACACACACACACACACACACACACACACAAAAACTTACAAACACATAAAAACACACACCTACAATTCACCCTGACATGCCCACACAGACCTTTCCTACCACACACTGACAAACCAAAACCTTTCTTTAAATACACACACACACACACCTCTGTGGGCAGCTGGCATTTGACCAATATGTGTGCGTATGTGTGTCTGTGTGTATGAGTGTGTGGGATGAGTCAGAGGACCACACAGGGAAAGCAGGGTGGTGCTGGTAGTGGGGGGTTTGCTGTAACCGTATTATTCTAACCAACCCATTGTGGTCTTTCCTCAATGACAGATCCGCTTTTTTATACACACGCACACACACACGTATACACACATACGCACGCGCATACAGACACACATGCAGTGGAAAAAGCCAGGCCAGCTATCCAGGGACCAACCTCCAACTGCCTCTGCTTCTGCCTGTTTTATTAATGGAGCGCCCTGGCTCTGTCGACTCCATAATAGCTACTGTGCCCACGGATCTGTCTGTCTCAATAGACACACACACACACACAAACACGCACACACGCATACACACACAAACACACACACACACAAAAATAAGGAGGGATACAGAGATATGAAGATGCACATACTTGTACACATATTTTCTGTATATGTACACACGCATACACACGCACACACATACACTTTGTGAGCAATAAGCAGGAGGCCAATTTGTGAGTAGGGAAGCCTAGGAATTTCCCAGCCTAAAAAATTAGCTTCATTCCTCAGTTTGTCAGCTTCATCCAACCCCTGGGTCTGACCTTAGCCACCACATACACATGAAAGAGTGCTCACACACAGCATTGCACTAGTCAGCTGTGATAGATAGCTTCACTTTTTATTGGTTTTGGTCTGTGTGTTGTGATATTTAATCTGACACCATTACGACATTTTCAACAGTAAAATATACTGCTGTTGTTAAAGTGTTTATTTAAAGCCGTGGACACACTTCTTCTACACACACACACACACACACACACACACACACACACACACACACACACACACACACACACACACACACACACACACACACACACACACACACACACACACACACACACACACACACTGCTGTGACTTGTTGCACTTGAATATGAATTTACTTTTTGCTCATGCTTATCAAAATGAAGTTTGACACTGCTGCTCCTCCATCCATATCACAGTTACACATGCATCAACACACATGTGATGTTTGAAATAGTGCACACCATAGCTATCATTAAGAGGCTAAGTGTGGCTAAAGAAAAAATACTAATCAACTAATGCAAAGACCAAGTAAACAATCAAGTATAAAGTGTAAAAGCAACAGTCTACTTGTGTATATGGGTCAATGATGGTTTTTTTGTGTCTATGTGGTTTAATCAAATTTAAAGGGGTTAAAATGTCAAAATAAACATATAAATAACTTCACATTCTCACATTCTTTTTTTGTGGACCCAATATACATTTTTTGCTTTTAATCAATTTTGAGAGAAAACATTAGAGGATTAAGGCCAAAATGTCTAAGTGGCGTAACCATAAAAAGTAAATAACCAAATAACAAATAATTCAACTTGCTTAAAAATGCTAAATTCTCAATAAAACACAAAATAAACTAGTTTGGCATGATCTAACATTATAACTTTTTAATATTAAATAAAGGTAATGAAATACAATTGTTCTAAATATTACATTTAATCTTTGGAATCATGTAAATTAGGAACCATTTTAAATGTTATTTAAATGAAGTAATAATTTGTATAAGTCCACTTAAATACACTGTAGGTGGATCATATATTAAATATTCATCATTCTTTTGTGGTTACACCATTTGACATTTTCATGAGCATTCAGTCTTACTTTTGGTAAAAAATTGTGCAAATTTCATTTTAAATGATAAAAAACCAACAAAAATACAAAATGTACATTATAACAAACCTGATGCTGCTTTTAAAACTAGCTTTAATTATTACAGCTGTCAATCAATCTGGTGACGATAGACCAGCAACAGTTTTTTTAAAGGTCACTAAAGCCATAAATAATACATAAATAATGATATTACTGTCACATAACATTACCTGCAAGCTATATGGATCAACGCATACAACATACTGTTGAGCAAGGCTATGTTTTAGGTTTAAGTCTTTAAAAATTAGTGTTACTAAAAATGTCGACGTGATTTAGAGCTTTCTTTCTTCTATAATAAAACCTGGAAGAGCGGAAGAAATCTAAATGATACCCAGCAATAATAAGGAACTCCAGGCAGCAGCCACCTTGCCACTCAGCCTCCATTAGCCGTTCTCTCAGAGGACTTTGTTACGCAACCGACCGCGATGGATCTGCCTCCAAACACGGGGCAATAAATTGCCAAATGCACCCTAAAAGATCAAAGCTGCTCAGGAGAGGAAAGACGCAAAAACATTAAGTACAGAAGGAGGGGGGAGGTGGTGATGGTGGTTGGGATGCTGGTGGTGGTGGGGGGGCTCATTAAGAGTTATCCTTCATTAAGAGCAAATTAGAAACTTTCACTTCGCACACTAAATGTAGAGGGTGGGAAAGAAGTATAGAGAAATATTAATGTGTGTGTGTGTGTGTGTGTGTGTGTGTGTGTGTGTGTGTGTGTGTGTGTGTGTGTGTGTGTGTGTGTGTGTGTGTGTGTGTGTGTGCATGGCGTGGGGGGGTTACAAAGAAGCTCAAAATGACTTTTTAATCACATCATTAAAGGGACTTTGAATTATGAATTTGTCACAATGTCTTAAGGCGCGGGAGCAAAATGAGAGAAAGATATTTTATTTTTTTGCAGAATGAGGCCAAGAAGGGCCAACGCTCTGCTGCCACTGTGTGTGTGAGTGTGTGTGTGTGTGTGTGTGTGTGTGGGGGGGGGGGGGGTTCGGGACCTTGATGAACAAAAGCAGAGAATAAGAAGAAGCGGAAGAAAAAAAGGAAAAAGAAGACAATCAGAATGGAGTGTCCCTGATCAGAGACTGTCCAATCATAGCCTAGCGACCGCAACTATGCAGCAGAGAGCGATACCCAGCACTGAAAGAGTGTGGAGTGGGGTTTTCTCTCTTTTTCTTTATTTCAACAAAAACAAAAGTGAAAGTGTAAGCAGTAAATACCACATTTGTCTTGTTTCATTACCTAACTACACTTAGTGGGGCTGCAGGTTACGTTAGGGAAAAAAGCCGCCTTCACAATAGCACATCCACTGAGTATAGGAGCCAGTCCTGGATGCTACTATATCATAGTTTAGAATAATGTGTCTTTATTGGACTTGGGGAAGTTTACACTCCAGTAACTCCATACAAACTCTCCAACTTGAGATTGCGTTATGCCTGCTAAACACATTAGTTAGCCTTCATACTGATAGCCTTTTTTCTATTGTGATTTTAACCCTTTCATGCATTAATTATGATAACCTCAGTCAGGATTTTTCCCTTTCTCCCCCTTTTTCTCTTTAGGCATACTAGAATAAAAATGTGAGAATGTAAGATCAGACGCTTCTAATCAAACTAGCTCTACACTGCAACAGTGCTGCTTCTTCTTTTATTGTTTTCTACATGGATCATTAATTGGTCAGGATGCAAGGAGTTTAGCCTCAAGCTTTTTGTATGTATGCATGTAGCCATCAAGTGCATATTTGAGTACCTATGGCTTATGGTTACATAAAATGAGGGACATATATATAATGGAACGTATAACACATTTACTGAGGATACAAACGCCTAAATTCATGAAGAGATGGAGTCCAGCTGTGACACTACTTACACAATGCAATGTTTTTATATGTATAATGGCACATATATTTATTATTTATTATACAGTCTAGAAAAAGTGTTGTGGTAATATGATCTCTAATGTGTTATATTGAAAGCATGATCTTTAATGAGTGCTTTGTTTACATGTTGATAATGAGTAGTTTATTAGTGTAAACTGCAACTGGGGCGGAGTAGCACAGATGCATATGAAATCATGACAGGATGTATTATATATGAATAATAGACTTCTGGGTTGTATTGGATTTACTTTACGTAAACAATCTGTACTGTGCCAAAAACCTTTAAACAAAAAAGTTTTTTAAAAAAAAGAAAAAATAATTAATAACAATTGAATGTGTTCCTTGTCTATGTTTACTTATTTATGTCCTCTTTGCTATAGCAGCTTTAAATGACCATTGCCCACTAATCACATGTCTTTTTGTCCACATGATATATTTGTCTGCACACTTGACTTGACCTGTATGTAATGAATGTTGTATGTAAATGTACACTTTTGCATCTCTCTATGCTCTAGATGCATGTACAACACATAATGCAGTGTTTTCAACCTATTCATGGAGTCCCCGTTAACTTAATTAGCTAGTAGGCTACAGCTGATAAAATATGCTCGTCATAGTTGTCATGTCAGCAGCTAGAAACTGAGGCCTGCTTTGTCTACTTCTGCCTGAAATCAGAGACTCATTGTTTCAAAAGTTACTATGAATCTCAAGTTTTAAAGAGGAGCGGAGTTTAGCGAATGGTCAATTGCTTGTCGCTGTGGGAGAGTGACTGTGGGAGATTATGAGTCAGAAAGAAGGAGAGGAGAGTTGGATGGAGATAAAGAGCAATTCAAGATCAGAAAGTAGGAGGGGGACATTTGATAAACACTGTTTCTTGCATGTGTTTTATTTTTTTGTTTTTTTCACCCTGCCCCATTCTTTCTTGTTGCTGTGTGCGCAGATGACAACGTCACTCGGTGGAAATCAAATGTTGATAAAGAGAAAATTGCGTTGGATGGGGGCGAGGAAAACAGGAAAGATACACCCAAAGAAGCCCCACAGGAGTAGTCGGGATGGAGGAGAGAGAGAGAGAGAGATAGACAAAGGAGAGATGGCGGGAAAAAGAAGAGATGAGAAAATGCGTTTAGATCTAACAAACAGATAGAGACTGGAGAGACTGAAAAAAATGAACACATACATTTGCATGCACGGCCTCTCTTACCAAGACACACACACACACACACACACACTAACTACATTTGCTCCAAACACACACACAGTCTCTCTGGCTATCTCTTGATGTGTTGACACTATTAGGAGCTGACACAAAGAGGAAACGGGTTTGAGGGGAAACACAAACAAATTTAGAGAGCCGAAATTGGCCCTCTTGTTGCACTGCACTACTCCTCCACAAACACCTCAATTCTCTCATTACACTCCATTATAGCACCCATCCACAGACAAAAGAGTTCCTGCAGCACTGGTAATAGGAAATCAAGTCAGCACTCTATTGTGCATTGTACCCCCATCAGTCCCAGTGGCATGAGAGGCCATGTGAGGCTGGTTGAGCTCAAACCAAGTAGAAGAAGCAGGAATTGATTGGAGAAACTTGTCTTCTCTGAGACTTTGGCTCGGAGAGGATAAATAAAGTTAAGAGTTACATGACAAAGACTTGACAAAGTTTATTGCACAGTTTGTGATGTCGAATGCCTGTATTCCGTTGCATTTTGTAATTCCAGTGTCTGTGCCAGCTGTTCCTTTCTCATTTCCGGGCTATAATATGCAACAGTTTTTTCTTTTTTGGAATGTGAACGTCTTGCCCTTCTCCAGTCGAGCATGAAGGATCTATTCATTTTATCTACAGCACATTAACTTTTCAAGTGTAAAAGGAAAGTGGGGTGATGAACCGTGGGATAAGTGGGATTCATAAGAGCCTGTAGGACTTAATGCCGGCTTCACAGTACTGCGTTGTGCATTAAGTCACTAAAGGAAGACAGTCTCAAGGTCTGCAGGTGAACCTCCAAAATTCACTTTATACACATGGCAGCCATTGTGATTTATAACGGATATAACTGGGATTGGAAACACTGCACAGAAGCATGTGAAACAGATGGAAATGGGTTGTAGCGTGAGGACTTTGACATTCAATTCAAAGACTTTTATGTGAGTTTCTACATAGTATTGTAAACCAAAATTGAATTATAGCAATCATTGATTTTTTTTGACTGGTGAAATGTAGTAAAATAAACTGTAAACACAACTTCTGACAAACAGTAGTTTCACACCTAAAAATGGTGTCTTGTAAGAGTTGGGCACTTCTGGTGCATGACACGTTAATCAAAAAAAAAAAAAAAAGTATCACATTATCAAGTTGATATGATGAATGTGTTTCTGCTTTACCGTCGCGTTATCGCAGTGCTGCCTCGGCGGTAAAAGAGGGGCTGCACCAGATAACTGTAGACACTAGGTGGCACTAGTGATAGGATAATACCCCCTCTGATCATAATGTAGCTGCAATGGAAGAATGGCGCTGTCTGTATTTCCACTCGATAACACCAGAAGTACATACTGTAGTTGTTTGTGGCACTTTATGTTCATCATGTCTTAATTCAAGGCTCCCTTGTAATTGAGAAGTTCAGTTTGTGACTGAACTGGCTGACTGGACACAAAGATAACATAAGATAAAATAAGATAAGATGAGATAAAATAAGATAAGATGAGATAAGATGAGATAAGATGAGATAAAATGAGATAAGATAAGACGTATCTTTATTGATCCCCGTTGGGAAAAATTCAAATTGACACAAGCAGTATAGTGGGAAAAAAGTAGCAGCTTATGGGTGAAAGTGATAAAAAAATAAAAAAATAGAATACTATATACAATAAACAATCTCTGTGGAAGTGAATCTGCAATATATAAATGTGCAATGCAGAAGGTCCTGAGGTTATATACATTTGTGCAATGTTCCTGGGATTAACATAGTAAGGACAGCATCAGGTTTTTTTAAGTGGGAGTGGAAGGTACTGGGAGATGTAGGGAAGGTTGTTAATAGTATCATGCTACGAAATCACTTTTTCAAAGTAAAAGTATTTTATTCAAAACTTATGTAACAGTTAAATTAAGTTAAATATCATCAGGTAAAGTCTCTGCTTCCTGCTGTTGGAGGAAAACTTGTGTTAACATATTCTTAAATCTGGTCACAGAGTCATGTGCAGGGGTGGATCTAGGAGTTGACAAGATCCAGGGCTTAGCCTAAAGTAACATCAATTTTTTTGGATGGTTCACATGCACAGAATTTAATTGTATTTCATTACAATGACTACTGCAAACATTAATAGTAGTAGTTGTGATTTATTTTGGTCACTGTTAAAAATTTTCCAAAAAGAATACACATAAATAAATAAATAACAACAGGCAGACATGAATGAATTACAAGTGAGTACATTTTTATTATGATTAATTATTGTGAAAAAAAACCCTGCTTGTCTTGGACCAGACAACCAATCAAATGCGTTGCATCAAAAACAGGCCAATCAGATCAAAATGTCATTAGAAAACAAAGCCGCCAGCACCACAAAAAAGCAGCTGATTGAAATCACTGTTCAGAGAAAGTGACTTCAATGGGTTAGGGTTTAGAGTTTAGGGTATAGGGTTTAGGGTTTAGGGTATTACTTTTTTTTTCCTTCTTTAAAAAAAAAAAAACGATTTGGAAAAACTTTTGAAAAAAAGAAAAACTTTTGGGGGGCTTCAGCCCCAGAAGCCACCCCTTAGCTCCGCCCCTGGTCATGTGTTAACCCTGTATGGGTTCATCTCTACTAGTGATCCCTTTCCCATAGTCATTTCACCCATACTTAATATGAAAATCTTGATCTGTGTACTTTCATGAATGGAAACTGTTTGCAATAAACCGCTTACTTATACACTGAACAGAAGGTTGATTGGTTACAAGTAATACTGGGAAAGTGTCTCCTACAAATCACCTCCTGCAGACCCTGTCATTACTCCTGACCTTTTCAGAAGCAATCAGAATCTTTGGCTGAACCTTGACTCCCATTACTACCTCTGCAGTAGTGATGGGATTTGGTTGTGATGGGGAATAATGTGGCACATTTTGCATACTGCAATTAATTTCATTCCCTATGAGAATGTGTCAGTTTTACTCAGCACCTTTTCAAAATGTATTGATTTATGTTTCAGGCAATCCAATGAAAAAATGCATTCAGTTCCAGGGGGGAAAATAGCAGCTTGTGCATCCGTGGTCCAGTTCTTCTAATTGTATTGCACATATACACAGATGGGTGTGAAAGTAAAGCGTTAACCTGAATAAATGAGAGGAGAAACATAACAAAGGCAGATGCTTCTATGTAGGGCATGAGGGGTCAATTAATGTTTTGCTGAGTATAAAAATAACGTGACTCATATGCTATTGCCTTAATGGAACACCTATGGAAGTTTTGGAATAAGACATTAGACACCACCATTATTATTAAGACAAAATGAGAGAATATGTTTGGCAAGGTTGTTGTTTGGCCCTCCAGGAAGGCTCCGAACAATCTATAACCAAGCAGCGCTGAAGTTATACTGGAGGCTCGTGGTTTCCCCAACACCAACTAAAACCCTTTTTGTTAGTTCTTCCTTTGTTACCCATCTTTATATTGTTGTCAATTAAAAATGAGTTTGCCTCTGTTTCTTCTGCTGTGCTTTTTCTTCAGCGCGAAATCAATCAAATTCAGCGTACATCAATGCTGCATGGGGGCTGAATGTTTTGGAGGATGTTGTGTTGTGTTGTGTTGTGTTGTGTTGTGTTGTGTTGTGTTGTGTTGTGTTGTGTTGTGTTGAGGATGATGTATTGTAGTCTGCTCACTTTTAATGGTCTTACAAAAGCTTAAAACTCAGCTGGAAATGTCATTTCTCCCCCCTCTTTGTTTGTCTCCCTGTCCTTTTTTAGATCTCATGTCTTTATTCCTTTCACAATGCGCATTCACACAAACAAGCAAATTGAGCACAGTGAGTAATACACATGTGATAGCATAGATTTATACACATACACATACACACACACACACACACACACACACACACACACACACACACACACACACACACACACACACACACACACACACACACACATACATGCTTTACAAGGGGGTATTTTACACATACACACATGGGTCATGGCCAAAAAAAGGGGGTTGATATTGAGCCACTCTTTCACCATCTTGGCTGGTGTTTGTGTGAGTAGATCTGATAATGCAGCTGAGAGGAGAGGTGAAGGGAAAGAAAAGGTTAAGAACAAGAAAAACTCACCACTTGCTGATGACAGAGAGTGTTTTAGTGCAAAAAGGGACTGGTAAGAGAGTGGTTATGAAAGCAGTGCTAAAAGCTGCAATTTGGCCCACCTGCGTTACTGCATCTCGCTGAAGAAAAAGTCAAACATCTTAACCTGTCACATTATTTTATTGTCGCAGCTTTTAGAGACATGGACATATACCGGTATATACTGCAGTCTGGAACCTTGTTGAGAAACACAAAAGAAGTCTGTGAGGTAAAAAAAACTCCAGTAGTCTTGTTCTTAACTTTTTGTGTAGCCGGGGGTGTGTGTGTGTGTGTGTGTTCAGCTAGAATTTTGTCACATCTTTTAGAGAGACATTTTTTCCATCAGTTGTCATGAGAATAAGCCTTCAGTAGGGATCAGTGGCATTGAGCTGACAGGGCTTTATTTTCACAGATATGGCTGCAGATGTGGCTACAAAAAACTGGACTGTTGTGTTCTTGGACTTTTTATGGAGGCTATATATATATGTGTGTGTGTGTGTGTTTGTGTGTGTGTGTGCTTGTATGTGTTAGTTACAGGCAACTTGAGAGCACTGAGAAGGGAGTGCATGAGAAAGCAGATAGGAGGGTAAAAACAAAGAGAAAGTTGGTAGGCAGGTCAGTTCTGATGCAAGAGGGTAAGAACAAAAAGCTGGTGGAAAAGAGGGAAAGAAAAGATTGACAAAGGGGATGTAGCTGGGAAGAAAAACACAAAAGGGGAAAGAATTAAGAGAACTTTAGCACGCAAATAAGCATTTTAGAAAGAAAGAAAGAAAGAAGAAGGAAGGGAGGAATAACAGATAGCAGACTGAGTGGCCAGGAGCCAGATGAATGAGTCATAACTCGGCTTCATTAGCGAGTATGTATCTTGACCTATCGACATCCACATCGCACCATGTAATCCCAGCACATCGATCTGCCGACCTCCTTAGCCGCAGGATTTTTTTTTAACCGCTTCTCAGTCTTTTTAGCATCTGAATTTCTATATATTCCTAAAACTCTCCCGTGCCGCCTCTCAGCCAACGCCCCCACTTTGCCATTAATGTTGAACTTCTACAAATGGGCAACAATGGTTCAGGATTTGTTTATGCATCTGGCGGGACTTTAGAGCTTATATATTCAACAGCACAGCCAACTGTTGATTTTAAAAATGTACTGTGTCAAACTGTAATGTAGAAGTGTTTGACCCCCCCCTTCACCCCCCCTTGCCGTTATTCAGTTTCTATAGGATTTAAAAAAAGAAAGAACGTGTTGCAATTTTTATGTTATCATGCATCGCCAAACAAAACAACTGGTGAAGTGAGACCTCCAGTATGACAAATATATTGAATATTTTCAGAAAGAAAAATCCATTGTGCTTTGTGTAAAGAGTAAAGAGAGTAAACAAAAAAAAACACAAAGCTGAACAGCAGGGTTTCACTGACCTCACTGAGTTTCAAGCTTGTTTAACCTCTGACCACTACTGCTACACATCCATAATTAGAAGTAGTTTGGTGAGGTCATAAATGTGCTCTGCTGCACCTGTAACCACACCTGAAAGTGATGTCACAGTGTCCTTGAGTAGACTTACACATCACTGTAGCAAAACAAGATCTTCACTGGGTGTTCACTTATTCTTCAAAATAAACTGCTTGTGTAATTTATATAATCTTGATGCAACCTGCTGTAATTGCATATGCTTAAATTTTAATTAAAGCTGCATTCATTATTTTTTGGAGTGGAAGCATAACAATCTGTTAACATTGTCATATTATCATAAGTATGTATATATGAGAATTTATATCTGAATTTGCTAGCAAACAGTTGCTGATTTACACATCCAACAGGCACAGAGCAACATTAGTAGTGATCTAAAGTCATGTTTTTGGTTGCCAGATGAATGTTAGTCCAGTGCTCACCCTCCCTTTTAGTTCTGTTTTGTTGCTGAATGTCATATTATATTCACCAGCTAGTTGCTAACTTTTTCCATCTGACATTTGGTGCTATACAGGTGCACTGTTTGTCCTGTTTGTACTGGAAACAGCTGCCTGCTGCTGAATAGAAGTTGATAAGAAACCAAAACAACAAAGCTCAATTTTAATGTGTTATGGAAAAAAGGAGGACTATTGTATTTGGTAATAATTCTGAAGGTGTATCACTACAACTGACCTCTGTAAAATTACATTTAATCCTTTATCATTTAATCCATTGTTAATATTAAAAAGATAAGTGCAGCTTTATTAAATTATAAAAAATCTGCCTCACCTTTACAATTTTACCATTTCTAATCAGTAAAATGTGGATGAATATTGATAAATTGTATCAGAAATGATGCCTTAAACACAGAAAATCTCTTCTTTATTCGTAGCATTGTAATTGCAAACAAATGTTTCAATATAGATAAACAGTAAATTGCCTGTTCAAATAACTAGATATTTCATTTTAAAAGCCACATTCCATTTACGTTTGAAGGATCACTGTCAAACTGTCAGCTGTCTAAATGTCATGACTAAAAATAAACAAAAAAGCTGGAAATTAACTGTCACTTCTTATTGACAACGCAGTCTCGTCGTGTTATGACAGCAGAAAGTGTTGCAAAAACTTTGGCTCTGGATCACAGATATAACAGCTGCAGCTCCCTGGAGCATTCTTATTTATGTTGCAGTTTGTTCCCAGCAGGGAACCTACAGATTCAACCCGGCTGTATAGTACTTGTCTGCAACTGAGTGGAAGAATTGTCCTGCTTCTGAATCAATGGCCAATTCAATTTCATGCACCATGCTGACATTTAACCAACAGAGCCAGAAAGGTTAATGGAATTCCATATGTACGCACAGGCGGCCTGTACAGTATCTGATTGTATCGCAATCCTACTTAGCAGAAAAAGACAAACTAAAGGGAGAAAATCCTCCTCCAGCTAAGCCTTATATCAGCACATTCTCACACAAAGGCAGCTGGATGGTAGTCCATTAAATTAGCTTCTTTGTCTGTGTGTCTGTTTACCACCTACCTTTTCACCTACTTCTATGTCTCCTTTTCAAATCTCTGACTCCCTGAGATTTTCTTCTAACTCTTTGCCTCTTTTTTTGGTTCCAGCTCTTCTTTCTCTCATGTTTTTCCCCCCACCCCCTATCTTTTTTCTTTTCTCTGCAGTATATCATTCTTCCGTGCTGCCTTTCTGTTTGTCTCCCTGCATATCCACCTGTCCTTGTAGTCATTCTGTCTGTCTGCCACCTCCCATCCTTATCTGTCATGTCAGCGCAGCAGCACAAAGAAGACATAACACCCACTGTATCATGATATAATCATTCAACCAAACTCATCCTCCTCCTCCTTCATCCTCCTCCACTTCAGCTTTACTTGTCTGCTTAAAAAAATTGAGTTTCAATAAAGCAGACAGACCCATGAGAATGTCTCTGATCTCCTGGTTATACCTGATGCAATTTCAGCTCCGGCTCATGAGAATGGCTGGAATCAGCAATGCAAGATAGATGCAGTGTGTGCTGCCAACCTCTGCAGAGCCCCAGCAGTCGTAGTGATGAGAGCAGGGTAGACACTGGGTCCAGGCTCTGGTAATGCAGCTGGACAGCTTATATAAAAACACAATTATCCCAACACAAGGGACAGGTGCTTGCCCTGTTGCTCTCCTACACTGACCGGCTGGAGAATAGACTGGACACAGGCAATAGAGTGTGAAGGTGAAAGAACACAACAGCACGGGATACATTAGGGGAATTATAATGCAATTCTAATAAGGAATGCCCTAAAACAGCTACATGCTAAAGACGGATTATGGATAATAAAATGTGCTCAAAGGGATTCACAGCATGCAACACAGGATAAACAATACCGTTAAGTGATTCTGTAACACAATGCTGTTTGTACTGTGTGTGACCAGCAGTGTAATAATATATCATATTTTCATTGGCTGTGCTTGCCAAAAGTGGCAAATGTAGCTGTTAACAGTAACAGTTTTAACAGTTTTAGCAAAGCTGTGGGAACATTAACAGATGAAAAGCAGTGGATTCAATGATGTTGCTATTTTTTTGTCTTTAGGCTTAGTGTCGGACTCAATTCAGCATACCGTTTGAACCTACATTTCACTCAGTGTTACAGGTTTGTTCTTGTCGGCGTTAACTGAGACTGCAATCTGAAGTGTAGACTCAACACACGTCTGCTAAGCCATGAAATTACACGGAATTTTTCATAATTACAGAATAAAGCTTCCGATTCACCTCTCTCCCTTCCTACGCTCGCTCGCTTTAGCTCGCTTTGCCCACACATGACCTTTCTTTTTCTCTTGTGCTCATTCTCTCTCTCTCTCTCTCTCTCTCTCTCTCTCTCTCTCTCTCTCTCTCTCTCTCTCTCTCTCTCTCTCTCTCTCTCTCTCTCTTTAAAGAATTGGTTTAACTATGTCAAAATAGCGTCAATAAAATATGTTCTCTTCCTGCTTTGACGCCTCTCGGAAGGAAGGTTGCGGACACAATCCAGCTGACCTGAGCTGACCCTTTCACGTCGACTGCTGACACATGTTTAATTTGTGTCATCATCTCTGTGAATGTGGCATCAGTGATCACAGACCAGATGCTTTCCTTTTCCTTTAACACAACTGGCGACTGTGGGAAGTCTTTTTAAAGAGGAGCTATGGAGTTTCACGGTTGTAAAGTCCTGCTGAATGAACTGTTTTGAAAGTGCTGCAGATCAATGGGAGCTCTTTGCTTCACAATTTACTTTTATAGCTTCATTAAAGGCAGTGGCCTTTGAGTTTCTGATTAGTTTAACAAACGTGTGAAGCAGCAGCTTGACAGAGGCATGTATACGGGGCATATGGAATAACTATTCTTCACCACACGTTTAGAGAACATAACTTCCCATAACTTTAGACAGCGTACAAAATCAATTGTGTAAAACCTGTAAAACGTTAATGCAAACACTTAAATCAGAAGTTAAAGTCTCCATCAAACTGGTTCTGTATCCACTGGCTAGCTTCCAGTTTGACCAGAGAAATGTGCTGCTATTTATTTAGCCATGCTAGTGATGTGGCTCTTTGGACGGAAATATTAGTTGGTTGGTTCCTCCACCACTTTGGTTCAGACTGAAAAACCTCAACTATTGGATGGATTGCCATCAAATTTGGTCCACACATTCATGTCCCCTCAGGATGAATTGAAAATAAACTTAATGGTCCCTTCATTTCAACATCGGGTCAAAATTTAAAATTGTATAATACTGTGGTTTATGACCAAATATCTGTTAAACCAATGATATGTATTCTAACATGGTAAATATTATTCCTGCTAAACAGCATGTTAGCATTGTCAGCATGTTTGCATGCTGATGTTAGCGTTTAGCTCAAAGCGCTGTGCCTAAGTACGGCCTCACAGAGCTGTTAGCATGGCCGCAGACTGTGAGCACTCTATTTTGGCACATAGTGAGCAGTCCATCTTCCTGGGATGCACTGAGATTATTTCCTTGCCTTTGGTGAATAAGTGTGGGAGCTGTAGTGGGAGGAAAGGCGTGACAGAGGGTGTGCCGTCCCGAATCCACTGATTACTAACAAGATGGGATAGAGATCGTTTGGGCTCACATTTATAGTGTTATTTTTTTTTTAAAAGAAAAAGAAGATGTTGATCTGTAAATGTGTTTGTGGGTCATTACAAGGAACATTGCAGTATAACTACCAGTTTATGTCGCTTTAATAAGATTGTATTGCTTGTAAAACTAAAGTTTCAGCAAAAAACAACAACTAAATCTTATAAATACCAGACCAAATTTTAAATTCTAGCTACTTTTGAATGCAGATGGTTATTTGTATATTTGTATGAACCATTGTGATGACAAATAAAATTGCACACTATTATAAATGAAAAGCATAAATGACTGCTGGATCATCAGCATGTCTAGAAAAGTAAAAATCAACTGAATAAGAGTCATTATCTGTTATTTATGGTCAATTTGAGTTGCTGTTGAAACTCTGCAGACAACAATACATTTCCTCTTTAGAAAATTCTCCACAGGGTTCCCAAACTGTCGTGGGTTTGAAGTGGATGAAAGTAACAAATGTGACTGGCAGTGATTGTAACAGCCTAATGTATGATAATGTATTCTTTCTGATAGCGTCCATAAATAGAGCTCATATCCAGTTCATCTTTGGTCACCTAATTTGGCTTTTTTCAATTTCAATTAGTGATTTTTCTTTTATTTGACTGGAGAATACATCATTGTGTTTATTTGAGGTGACCATAGGGAAGTAGGCGCTCATCCCACGCAAGCAATTTTCTAGATTAAAGAAGATAGACCTTGCATTTTGGATGGAAATCCATTAGTAGATAAGTTAGGTGAAGAGGGACTTTATCGCCTGCTCAACACATGCTCTCCTCAAACACACACTCTCACTAGATTGTAATATGCAATGAAATTGATATACTACTTTCTACTGATCACAGCACCCCTATCTTAAGGTCAAAAAAGTGAAAAAAGACAGGACATGACAGTGGCTGTAATCTAAGACGACAGCTGTAGTCTTTCTCTGTGGTCCATGCAGTCATCCATTTATCATTCTTTTTCACTCTGTTTTCCAGCCCTTTGCCCTCCTTTATCACCCACCTCAAAATTTCTCGCTGAGTGCACTTTGAACAAAAAAAACCCAAAACTGATATGGGCATCAGCTGTGACGGGATAGACTCCCCCCCCCCCCCCCCCACCCCCCATGGCTAGATGGAGGTTCACAGTACTGACCTTATATCAGATTTGAAACAGACTTGAATGAAATGTTTTCGGTGTTCTGAAAACATACCTCTCTGAATGCATTTTGTGTCACAGCAATGTAAAATATTTCGTTTCACCATAGAAAAAGCTGTTGGAACAATCTGAAGGTCTGAGAAGTGAAAATGCTCGCTTGCTGTTGAACACCAAATATGTGGTGTGTCTGAGAGATAAGTGTTCAGCCACATACAGCATAAACAACCAAGAAAGTGAAGACATAGCGTACAAGGACAAGTAGACCAGACTAGATGCACACACACACACACACACTCCCCTCACTCTCAGGTCACTGACTCAACCTAGAGGAACTACAAAGCAGCTGAAACAAAAACCTGGTTGTTCAAGAAGAAAGGATGAAGAGAGGGTGCAGCTAGGCAAGAACACAGAGATGGGGGAGGATGGGGATCGGAGGGCCGTTCTCTTTTAGTGGAGCTTTTCTGTTTATACTATATTCCATCTGTATCGTGTTACAGCTTGGTGCCGGTGTCGGCCGAGAGAGGCTTAACTAAGAGAGTCCGAGAGAGAGAGAGAGAGAGAGAGGGAGAGGGAGAGGGAGAGGCCCAGCAGGGAATATAGGGTCACAAAAGATTTACTTCACCCCTGTCCAGAAACCAGTTTTTTTTCCCAAGCAAGAACAATACAGGCAACAGAAAAAGAAATGGAGCGAGATAGGCAGCGCCAGGTGAGGGGGGAGAAGAGAGAGAGAGAGGTAGAGGATTGATGACACAGTAAAGAGAAATATAGAGAAGAGAAAAAAAAAAAAGGTAAGGAGTACCAGAGTTCAGTCTCGGGGGGGAACTCTCGGCTGGCGTTGGCTTCAAAGCGTTTCGAAATTGAAAAAGCGAATTGAGAGCAGGATGGGATGAGATGGAAAGCTGAGAGGAGGCGAAGGAGGGAAGCCAAGAGGAGAGAGACAAAGAAGAAGGGGGTGGGTGGGGAGAAAGAAAGGTGAGGTTCCCCAAGGATGAGTTCTGCATTTGAATTTGAAATTGGAAACAGAGTGGCAGGTCACTGCTCAGCATTGCAGCTAATGCTACTATCTCTCTGTGAGAATGTTCTCTCTCCTCCTCCCATCCTCCTCTCTCCTCCTCCTCTCTGTTCTGAGCAGTGCAGATGGTGCAGTGTTCGCCCGCAGATATTAAGACACCCAGGAGACCAGGCGCATGAGAATGTACTCCATTCTGTGCTACCTTTACTGTCATTCAGCAGCGTGCGCATATTCTCTAGAGATCCATGCATGGAGGCTGCAAGTATCACTCAGATTTGCTTGGGGGTTGAATCCCATGATTTCCACTGATTTCCACACACTGAACATATGCTGGTATACAAGTATTTGAACATGAACGCGCGCACACAAGAGTGCTCCCACATTCTTTTCCACACAAGGATGCACAAAGGCGCTCGAGTCTCGTGCCTCTGCTGGTAACATGCAATTATGTGGCTATGATGTCATTGATTTTCTGCATTGGTTAGAAGCTGCGCAATGCTGAGCGATTAGAGAGCCCTGGAAAGTGCCTCGCTGTGTGGAATACTAATATGCTCATTTGTGAGCAGTGGCTAAAAGGGAAATGTTTTTCCATGCACCCCCCGCTAATGCTTACCTCCATAAAGTTGAGACTGAAGGGAAGACTGACCGACTGACTGACTGACTGAGTGATTGACAGGCTGACTCAGCCCTAACGGACATGTTGGAATCTGGCTGTCTGACAGGCCGATAGACCGTCTTCAGGTCCCTGAATGGACAGAAAGGAATGAGAGGCCTGTCCATGGTGAAAGGCATTGATGGGTTTCATTCCAAATAAGATATCCACTGTTTGGAAAAAAAAGTGACAGCTACTCCCACAAAATGATTGATAGCGTAAAAGCAAAGCAAATAATTGGATTTTTTGAAGTGTAATAGATAAATAAAAGTGTCACAACTTGAGTGTATGATCAGTGCATCATGATGATAGCGTGCAATGAATTTAAGCGCTGGAATACTTAATAGAATAAAAATATGGTTAAAGACATTGAATTTAAAGTATTATATAAAAAAAGCCTTTATGTGGCGTTATATTGCCAGTAATCTACATCTGTGTTATAAATTGGTGTGTAAAGTAAGGTGGCAAAATTCTGGGCATTTTCAAAGTTGGAAACTTTCCATGGAAATGAACAGGAATATATAGGAATTAATGGGAATATATGGGAATTAACAGAAATAAACTGGACATTTACAAAATTGCATGTTAGCATATAACAGGGAACTTAAATGTAGTTAGAAAAACATCTTGTAGTTTAATCTTGGTTAAAACAAGCAGATTCAATGCACATACAGCTGAATATCTGCCCTATTCTTCAATCACATGCACATAGCACATTACTTACTGCAGGGCCAAACCCCCTACATGCACTCTGCATTCCTCCATCACATGCACACATGATTTCTAGAACCCTGGACTATTGAAGCCACACATTTGTACCCAAGGACTACAGTACAGTTTGTATCAATTACCCCAAATGTCCAATTAATTCCCATAAATTCCCATATATTCCCATAATTCCCATGGAAAGTTTCCAACTTGGAACATTTCCAAAATTCCAAAGTTTAACTTACCATAGAAAGTTACCGGAAGTTTACTGGAAATTTATCAGAAATCTTCCGCCCCTTTGCAACCCTAGTGGAAATTGATTATGATTTAGTTAACCACACAACTATCAAACAAATTATTTGCATTTAGATATAGACTTACTGTTTGAAATTGAAATTATAAATTAGGCACAAGTTATTTCAAATTCGAAGAAGCCCTACAGCAATTTAATATTGAACTTATAAAAAAAGAATGGTTTCTTTGGTTGAGATATCCTGACTTACTAGACTCATGGGTCAAGCTATAAAAATGCTTGACCCATAATGTAACTTCATATCATCTTCTTTTATGACCCTTCCTGCCTGAGAAAACAAACAACAAATGGCTTTAAACCTGTTTGTAACCCTTTCTTTCAAAAATGTGCCTCCAAGCTCAAATTGAGAAGACTCACTCTTTACAAATCTCCTCCTTGAGCAACAGAAGACATTATACAACTGTTCTCAAAGACCTTTCTGTCTTTCTTTCTTCAGCTGGATGTTGAGCTTCATCATACAGAAAGATATATGTAAAATGTTTGACACCAGAAGACTACTTTTATATGTATCTGCTGAAACTTGAAAGCTTCTCTATTCTCTATGTATCCATGGGCATGATTTGTGACATCAAAACTAGCTTGAAGCCAGTTGTTATCCAGAGTACACTTTACCATTGTCATTTTTAGGTGTTGTTTTTAATTAATAACATAATAATAAGGTAATTTAAAGGTTTTTTGTGGGATAGATAGAACGTATTATTCCAATCAGAGTATTTTTATGTCTTAAAAAATATCAGGAGGCGATCTTTAACATGTAAACTTGATATTGTGTTTATTTTGCCAAACTTGGAAACCTTTTTCTCACTGTTTCCACCTGCAAAACACAGGACATACAGTCAAAATGAAGAGAAAAAGTGGACTCAAAAAGTAAGAGGAGAGTGAGGCCGCAGATGGCAGGAACAGGAAAGGACTACTAAGGAAGCGTCGATGAAAACAGTCAGGAAATAATTGAATGAAACAGATGAACCCAGAGGTAAAGGGAGAACAGTCATGCGTTTGATGGAGAGAGGATACCGGGAAGGTGAATCAGATGTGAGGCACAGAAGACAGGCGATGATGCCGGCGTACGTGAGGAGAGCGAGGGGGCGATGAAAACCAAACTCCCTGTCTCCAGTTGACAGAATAAAGAGATGTCGAGTCAAGTCAAAGTTTATTATAGCTGAATAACACATAGTATTCTTCAAAGGAATGCACATTTAATAAAACCAGTGACAAGCAACATTATCAGACTCTAAAAAAAATGTATAAAAGTCAGATAAACTACATATGAAGCATTAAAAAACAACACGCAAAATTTGGTAAGGAAACAATTCCAAAGGTGAGCGGCTCGGTAAGAGAAGGTCCTACCATCTATTTATGTTTTATATAAATATATATATGTATATATATGTCCATGTTATATTTTATGAATTAAAAATAGAAACTTAAAGTCAGGTCTAGCACATACAGGAAGCCAATGTAATGAAATAAGAAGAGGGATTATATTATCAGATTTTTCTAGTTTTCTTTAATATCCTGGCAGCAGTATTTTGAACAAGTAGTTTGCTAATAGTTGATTTAGGTAAGCCAGAGAAAGGTGTATTGCAATAGTCAAGCCAGAGAGACAAATGCGTGAACAAATGTTTCAGTATCAACCATGGAAAGAATGGGACAAATCATATATTTTGTCAGCGGAAATATGCAGTCCTTGTAATATTGTTGATATGTTCTTCAAAGGAGAGATTACGATCAAGTAGGACACCAAGATTTATAATAAAAGGGGCTTTGTGAATTTATGTAACCGACTATGTTCAGAATGAGATCACAGAGTTTATTTCTAATCTGTATATTAGCATTCCAGTTTCCTCATCATTTAAAAAGGAGGAAGTTGGATGACGTCCTTTGTTTGATTTCTGATACGCATTCTTCCAGTTTCACCACAGGCATCAGGTTAAATCGACATGTAAAGCTGAGTATGATCTGCATAGGAATGGGAACCTAGTTTGTAACTACTAATTAATGCATCAAGGTGCAACATGTAAATAGAGAGATGACTACAGGGCCAAGCACATTTCCCTGCGGTACACCATAATTGACGTTCTTGTTGTCTGATGAACAGCTCTGAAAAACAAAAATAAGATCTGTCTGGTAAGATGATCTAAACCAGGAGAGAGCAGTGTCATTAAGACCAATATATTTATTAGGTAATCTGACACAATGTGGTGATCAATCCTATCCTTAGGTTTAAGAACACCAATATTGAAACTAAGCTGGAGTCTGAAGCAAGAAGTGAGTCATTTACCACTTCAGTCAGAGCGGTTTCTGTGCTGTGGCATTTTTCTGAGGCCAGATTGATGAAGTTCAAACAGATTATTGAATGAGAGGTTATTTATGACTTGCTAAGCCACAGCTTTTCAAGGACTTTTAAACAGAATGGCAGATTTATGATTGGTCTGTAATTTGTTCATCACATTAGGGTTCATGTTATGTTTCTTTAGGAGAGGCCTGATAACCCGTGTTTTAAAGGATGTAGACACCGATTCCACTAATAACATAGCAGTTAATTATCCGTAGTAATGGTGGGATGAGAATTGGAAAGAGGTCCTTGATAAACTTATAAGGAATAGCATTGAGTAAACAAGTAGTGGGCTTTAAGGAGTAGAGTACCAGTTTAGAAAATGTATCAAGGGAGATTATCTCAAAGTGGGTGAATTTGCAAGATGAAAACTGTTGAGATTTAATCACCCCATCCTGGCTTTGAATTGAGAGAGAGAGAGAGCTTTCTGATTAGACGACTTTTTAAAAAGCTGATTTTAGAAAGAGGCTAGAAAGTGACAGAAAAATAGTCAAAATGAGACAGACAGAAAAGCCCAGAGGAGAGAAACCAAATGCCCGAATCTGCTGCTGTGGTGTCGACTCCAGCAAAGCTTCTCTGTTTCAACGATTACGTGATGAGGCAGAAGGAAGGAA
Source organism: Scomber scombrus (assembly GCF_963691925.1). Classification (NCBI taxonomy): domain Eukaryota; kingdom Metazoa; phylum Chordata; class Actinopteri; order Scombriformes; family Scombridae; genus Scomber; species Scomber scombrus. The sequence goes on from NC_084973.1 coordinate 6,753,688, forward strand.
GAAAAGAAGCAGGGAAGGGTAGGTAGAAAAAGACAGCAGGAGAGAGAAAGAGATAGCTGTGGTTTCAGTGAAGAGAGGGATAATAGAGACGCTGAGAGGTGTTAAGAGAGACAGGTTAAGAGAGAAGAGAAAGAGGTTAAGTGAGGGAGTCTGTGAGAGAAAGGCCGAGTGTACAGCAGGTTAAGAGACAGTGTGAAAGAGAGATGGAGAGAAGTTAAGTGTAAACTATCGCTCTCCCTATTACCGAGGAGCTCTTTGTGCCTGAAAGAGCTGGAAGGAACCGCTGGTGTCGCAAGAGTGATAAACCAAAGTACTCTGAGGCATCTAGTTTTCAGTGCATTTGAGTGTGACCGACTAATTTTTGGAGAGCAGAGAGACTAACACAATCACAGCAGTCCAGTAATGTGGAGAGGGGGATGAATGCATTATTTGGAGTTGGAATTCAGTATCAGCGTGAGGAGTCGTTCGAGAGTTGAGCTTCAATAACTTCCAATCGCATCGGCTCCGGTAAAAGCAGAAGACAGTTTAATGGAGTCCAGGTAACCAAAATATTAATACACAGAGGCCCACGTGTTTGAAAGGCAGAGGATGTCTCTTTGTGGTTTGGATTTATGTTTCAGGAGCCACTGGAAGTCCCATCTGTGGCTAAAATTCTTAAATTCAAGATGTCTCCTACTTCACCAAATATGTCCTCGGTTTATGTGCACTGGAGGCTTCATATTTAGAAGTCATACTTGTATAAGTATGCTGGACTACAACTGGCCTCCGTACTAGTTGTGACAGTACAAATCACACTTGTAGGTACACACCTTAAAGGACAAGTTAACAATTTTCAAGTGTTTCTTAAAACAACAGTCAGGTATTCAAATGAACATTGAAACAGGTTTTTTTTGCCAGAATCATTCCTCCTGTTCATACTGACCATTAGAAGATCCCTTCATGATACACTTACAATGAAAGCAATGGCAGCAAAAATCCACAATCCTGCAAAAATGTATTTAACAGTTTATTTAAAGTTAAAATGTAGATATCTTTCAATGGGAATTTGATGCTAGAAAGACTGTAAATTTGGATATCCAATTGATATGACTAGCTCTACCTTCTGATAAACAACAGCAATGTGTTGTTGCACAAAATCACTGTCAACACACTTTGGATTTTGGCCCCAATCACTTACAGTGAAAGCCCATTAGGAGGGGATCTTTTAGTAGCTAGTATTAACAGGGGGAGTGATTATAGCAAGGGAAACCTCTGTTTGTGTTCATATGAGTGTCTGACTGTTATTTTAAGATACACTTGAAAAAAATGGTTTAAGAAAAGTGCCTAACAACTTTCCCTCTGTAGCAGATGAAGGTGAAAACAGCCTTCCAGTGTCAAGCTTAACATATATTATTCTGCACAGTTAAACTCAAACATCCAAGTGAAGTAACAATAAGCAAAACACAATTTTGAATAGAGGGTTACTGTAAACATGTTATTGTGTCATTATATGAGTACCATTTTACATTTAGGTCACCTGATGACACCTGAGACTAATACTGAGAAAAACTGAAAATACAACTGAAATCTCTACCAGATAAATAGCTTTAAACATTTGTAAAAGTACTTTGATTTTGAATTATTTTGTCACAGAATAAACTTTTAAGTTCATCAACATCATTTTTTATTGCACGAATAAGTCTATGTGCACCTACTGTAGGCCAGGTACTAGATGTGTTGGAAATACATAAGATAAAAGAAGTCCCTTTTAATGATCTGTTTGACATGACAGTAAGTATTATTTGATTATTCAACAGCGTCTGGAGACTTTATTAAACTTAATATGTCTTGACATCTTTGAAAGGACTCAGAATGCATTAGGAGGATGCCTGATAAACTCCAGATTATTCACAGTAGAAACTTCCAATCCGTAAATGGTAGCCGATAATAAATATGGGCTTCTGCCTGACTAAACTGGCAACGCAGCTGTGTTAGCGCTACCAGCAGTGTGGAGTTTGAGGCATCATCACTGTGATTTGATGTATGCTAATGGTTGTGACGACGTGCCAGCCCCACCACACCCTTCAAAACATCCAACTAATCCAATTCCAAGCAATTAAAAGGAAACAAATGTAGCCAGGTGAACAATGGGTACAGGTTGTTTTTGGGCTGTTTAGATAGCGTGGTATGATTTGTGACAGCTGTTTTATAGTTTTAAGGTAACGCTGTCACTTTAAATTCAGCTTAGCGGTAGATTACGAAAGAGTGTGGAGCTTCCGTAAGAGCATTAGGGACAAGGAAGCATCCTTAATAAACACTGATAAAATACAAAAATGGTTACCACTGTCAACAGATGGGAGTCTAGGTAAGCTAGCACTAAGGTTGATGAAGGCAGCATAAGTGGTGATAAAGTACACTGATGGATAGAACCATGTCAATACACTGGGTTCATTTTGTATGCTTCTGCCTAATTTAAAGTGGAAATAGAGTGTCATGTCAGATTTCAGGTGTGTGTTTTTTTGGCTGCACTCTGGAGTGAGAGTAAGTTCATGATTTTCTTCTGAAAAATGTATTTTGAGCTTGTGTAGAGTCATGTTTCATGAACGTGTATTTCCCAGTGAATGAATGTAATTTACTACGTGGTAACTACACAAGTTGTGTGGTTGAACAAATGGATGCATTTGTGTTGTATTTCTATTTTATGTATTTAGAAACAAGCCACTACTGTTGTCTATAGATAATGTCCAGAGTTCATTAGATTGAGTTATCTGCAGGAGGTATTGAGCCAGAGTCTGTCTACTGCAATCATTTATGTACTGTGACACTCTGGCTGGCCTACCTGCACTGCTGTTTATTAGCACTACAGTCAAGAGTGTGGAGCCAGTAGTCAATAATAAGCTTAGGAAAGGTTGTTCATTGGAGAAATATCTGCCTCCTCATGGCTTTCACTGGTGTTGTTAATTGAGCACAAAAAAGGGGAAAATAACTATTCTGTTTTGTTATCACTGTGATTACCTTAAATTCTTAAAATCACATTATTAATGCTGTTCTTTGTTGAGTGCAGTTGGAGAATAAAAGAATCATAAAAGAACTGTGCTCCTTGCTTGATGCTTTGTCTGGTCTCATCATTCATCATGACTAAGCCACACACAGGATTACTCCACTAACGTTGGTCAAGACGGCCAATCCTCTGCCATCATAACCCTCATAGACCCGCCCCTGAGTCATGTGTCTAGAACTGCTGACGCTGGCACAGTACATTCCACATTCACGCAGACAGTTCCAGACAGACGCTCTTCATCAACACATACACACGATATGAAATAAGCGATAGGAAAAACAAAAGCGCTTTCAACACACACGCACACACACTCATTTGATGCCGACACATTTGTTCATTCAGCACTTTAAAGCAAACTATTAGTCGCTCAATCAGGCAGACCCACAAGGGAGAGGGAGCTAATTAACAGCCATATCGAAACGCCAAGCCTCACGCTTTATCAAGGTTTTCGGGAAACACGATGGGCCCCCACAAATGCAATATTGTTCTCTCTGTCAGTCTCTCCCTCTCTCTGTCTCTCTCCCCATTCATATGGCCTGGTACAAAAATTATACTGCAAAATATATGATGAATATACACATTTTTTTTTAAAAACAACTACCACACATTGATGGTGTTTTTTGAACAGTTAGAATGTAAAGCTTATGTAGTTGAAAAGGACTAATAAAAGCCATCTATCATTTTTGAGAATACAATCATCTACAAACCTTGATTTTTTTGGGGGGGTTTCTGGCTACAGGGGGAAGTAGCAATTTAATTTATTTTAATTTTATGAGTTGTGCAAATTAAATGATTATCAGTTGTTTGTTAGTTAGGGAATCATGCTCACTGATTACTTCTCCAGGATGCCAGAAAACGGACTCCAAAGGATGATCCTATTGCTGTGTGCCCACTGTTTGTTTTAAGAGGCTCATCAAACCTCTTATTTCAACCCTGTCTCCTAGTAACGATCAACTCAAGTGTTTTCCCAATTTGTTGCATTGCCAAATGTAATCGCTGACTGGATTAGTTTCACAGGTGATGTCTTTTGGGGGGGGTTTTTACGAATAAATGAGGCGATACATTTATATATCACCCTAGAGTCAGAAGGAGGAAGCCAGGTTGGATGGGGATGCACAAGATACAGGACAGGATCACATCCTGATAGTGTACATAAACTGAAAAAACTATGGAAAAAATAACTTGGCACATTGTTTCTGATATTTCACTCATACAACATCTTAATCAACATTTTTGCAATGTGCCAAATATGTTAATTAACAACATTTTCTCATTATGTTTAGAGAAACAGTAATTCAGCCAGCATGACGTTTCTAACCAAACATATTCGCTGTATCAATTTAGTTGTAAATGAATGTTATTGTAGGAGACAAGGTTCCTTATTTCAGCCCTATGTTCTTGTGAGTTTGCTTCATTGTTCAAAAATGGATTCATGCTGCTTGCTGTTTAAAAGAAACAGCTGCTTTATGTATAAAAGCAAGAACCTGGACTTCTGTAATAGCTCATATTTATTTTAAAAAGTGCACACAATTTTGCATCAATAAATTATTGTTAATGATCCCAGAAAGGCCAATTAAAGAAAAACCTTTATGTGCAACTGCACTGTGTTATGGAGAGGGAGCTGAATTTGCCCACAGTATTAATAATTTGTGGATGTGTATTATGATATAATGGATGCTGTCATGTGTTGAGCAAAGCAAGCATAAATAGAGCCAGCTAATCAGCCTCTCATGTAGCTATCTATGACTGACTTGTTGTGCTTTATCCCTGTTATTTTTATGAGGATGTCTTCACCCCATCATGGATTTAACTCACCTCACAGACAGCTTGTCTAGAATGAAGCTCTCACTAAAGAGCTTATTTTCCAAGGCACACCCATCAGTGTGCATTCAAATGTGTTTCTGTAATTATTGTATTGATTGTCTAAAGTGTTTTAATTATACTTTTTTAAATAATGAACCAAAATACTTTTATATTCCTGCAAAATGTGTGCCTTAAAAGTAGGGGAAGGATATTCCTCATACCTAATTATTTCTATCGGGGCACAAACAGAACACAACATCCATAACATACAGTATATATTCACTGTCTGCTTAAAACTTAAAACTATTTTGAACATTCACAAATTGGTTTAGAGAGTTTTCTGCCATAAATCACTAACAAATGTGTTGTCTCTGATGTGATGAACAGTAGCCATTATGAGATGTCTAGGGGTTACGCTTCAAGTCTGACTGAACACTGTAAATTCAGTGTTTGCAGTGTTTAACAAGACAAACGGCACATTTATACAATGCTCACACTAAATTGTGAAACTAAAATAAATTTGCTCATTTTCTTGCTGCAAGATGCTACATTTTCAGTCCGTGGCCATCACTCTGCCACCACTATCAAAAGCTGCAAGCTAGTCATGACTAGCTTGCAGCTGCTACAAGACCTCATCATCATCATCATAATCACCATTATCATTGTTGTCCTCTTGGTGAAATGGATCATTGTGGGGTCTACAGATGGCTATAGAGGCTGATTCTGAATCTACATGGTCTGTTGCAATGAGGGCATTTGTGTGTCACATGTGGTAGCTGTAGGTGGAGAAGTAGTTTTGGTGGTGGATCTGTCTTTTCTCCTTTCTAAAACTTTTCCCATATGCTTATAGATAAGAACATTTCATATCCAATAGAGAATCTGCACCTGCATTGTATCTGAGTCACTTGAATTTAGACATTGTTGCTTAGCAAGTCGAAATTTTGCAGTGTACTGTACTAGATAAAAAAGGAGCTTCTAATTAGGGTGTAGTAGTTACTTAAATGTTTTTTCTGAAGACTGGTGTTTCTCAGCAGGAGTCTTATATGCAGCATGTGCACTGCTTGTGAAAACCAAGCGAGCTAGTGGCCCTTTTGGCTTGGAGGTCCATCGGCCTGGTTTGACATCTGTGCCTGTGAATGGGTATGAGATGATTCCAAGTGGCTAAGCACTGTCTGACCACTGTACACCAATCTGGGAGGCCTAGTGTGTACACTAAACACAGCCTGCATGTTCATAAATCACAGAGTGTATGTGATTATGCACCCTGTGTAGGAAAGAATGTTTCCCTCTTTGGATATTGGACATTTTACACCCATCAATTGGGATATGTGCAGTTTACCACACAACAACTCTTTGCCATTTTGCTTACCATAACATCTGTGCAATATTGTCTGCATGCACATCTTAAGACACAGCACAGCTAAATATTGTCTATACTGATTTGAAAAATGTAGTTTGAAATGCCACAAAATACCAAACTTTTATATATTCAGAGTCTGTCAGTCACTTATGTTGCTCATAAAATAAAGTCATAAAACCATATGTTGACATGCATGACAGTAATTCATCAGAGAGGTTTTGACTTGAACCACAAACTTAATACAGCACTGAGCAAACTCCTGAAAGGACCTGAGCACTCAGCTCTGTCATTGATTCACTGCTGTGCTTCTAATGCTTTTATCAGGAATACTCCAGCAGTCACTAAAATGGGAGAAGCTGAGCCACCTGCTGCCTGCCATGATTCAGAATCTCCTGAAAACAAGTCAAAGCTACTTAGGCTAACCGAGGATGGCTCCCCTGGGAAATACACACCACTGGGAAAATGGCCACCAGTGGTGGAGCGTGTCCATAAATGACCAAATAGTAGTGTGTTTCCCCCAAGCTGTTTAACTTAAGTGTGCATGTAGGCACATAGAGAGTATAGTTTAGAGAATATAACATAAATAGAAAAAGCACTGCCTTACTTTGATGTATCAAAAGATAATATTGTACATTAAAACATGTTTGTCATCCTCTCCGTCTCATTATTATAACTAATGCAGTGCCTGTTTGGAATGGGTTGGTTGCTAGGTTTCCATTCACTACTTCAATACATAGAAAAACAACTTTTATAAATCATAGGCTGAATAATAGTACTCTAATAGTATATATATATGTTTTTTTCTCCTTTCAAGAAACAGAAGTGCTGCATTCAAAAATAAAATGATCAGTTCAGATTTGAGTTTGTATATTTGCTCCAAAGGTTTGTCATCGGTAGTTGCGCTTCACAATCACCATGGGCTCGGAGCCTATGAGACAAACTGCCATAGAAGTACTTCCTTTGTTTTATGTGCTACAGTCATTGTATATCGGGCCTGAAGATGTACATTCACTGCTGATGTGCTAAATGTGTTGCTAACGCTACGCTTTCTGTCTAGACACAGGGTCAGAGTGTCCAGTATTGTAGTCCATTCTATCATTAGAGGACTTTTTCCTCCTTGTTTCTGGTCTCTCCCTGACATGTGGGAGTCAGTCAGTAGACTCCTGAAGCTCCATCCTTCCTACAGAGTGGAGCAACTTGCCGATCACTGGTGTATTAAAAGTTTATTCATATTGAATGTATCGTGTGTTTAATTTGATCCAAATTTGACACAACGTCCCCCCCTTTTCCCCAGCAATGCACCTGCCAAGTGTGGAGTTGATCTGATGAATGGTTCAAGAGATACATGAAGGACAAACATACAGATCGACATGCTTTATATAGAGAGATTATTTGTCACTGACTCCCCCACCTCCTCTCAGATGTAGGGGTGTAGTTACTGCTTAAGAGGTTTATGCAATCCATTTCAAATTTAATTAGATTTTTCTAATGTTTACTGTCAAACACGTATTGTTTGACTGGTAATCTGTTCTGATTATTAGTAGAATTAGTAATATAAGAAGCTTCATAGAGACACAGCCACAGACTGAATTGATCTTTAAGTCTTGGAATTGACTTGGCCCACATTTCCCACCTTTTCTTGACAATGGGCTCCTTAATTATATGTGACAGCGTAGACAAGATCTCTCTGTATGCTTCAGAGTTCATTTGGCTGCCATTATCAGTAACATCAGTAGAATCCACCGAGCCAGGTCCAGAGGCACCCATGCGTGCTGCAATCATGATGCTGCCTCCCAGATGCTTCACAGGTGAGAAGATGTGCTCTGTTACTTCTCTCTTTCTTTGCGTTTGGCGCTGTTCTCGCTACTAATGAAAGGCTTGCAACCTGCAGTGTATCTAAGCTTTTCACCTGTGTTAATCCTCTACCAATGGTGAAATATGATGGTTTCACCCATGGATATCTGGTGATTGTCTTTGATTTATGGGCCTCATTCTGTTTTTCATTTGCAGCTATAATATTGTTTTATTTCACCATTTGCAGTCATCTTCCTTGGATTCCTGGAAATTTGCTGATTGCACCAACAGCAGTTATTTCTTTTCCATAGAGTCCAACTGCTCTGCAAAGTGTCTCTTTGGATATAAAATCTAAACACCTAATCCTCAAAATTACTTGTTTGTCTCAACATCATCTCTAACTCAAAAAGCAGACTTCAAAGTCAAAAACCAAGCCAAGACATGTACAGCTTGTTTGTGCATGGTAATTACTGCAATATGGAACACCTGAGCTAATAAGAACACCTGCCCCCCATTTGTCCATGTGTATGTATGATCAGACAGATTAGACATTGCACCAATAGGGTTGTACTGACTACTAACCAACAATATATAGACCTTTATATTTTAAAAGAATGTCCCATTTTTGTATAGAAAGGCCAGATACACTTCTTAGATGCAAAATGTGAAATTCTATGTTACAAAATGTGCAAAAAGAACATGTAAAACCACAGAAACCAACAAAGAAAACATGATAGGGAAAACCTTGAGTTGGTTTGTATGTGTTATGTGAGTGAGTATAGGTGTAATGATCCAAAGGTCCATATGGTAATGGATTTCCTAACTCATGTACCCCTCCCTCCCATCCCCGCCCTTCTCTGTTGCCACAACATGACAGACGAATGCTTCTAACTGGGAGGAAGCTCATAATGAATACTTGGCTGATAAGTGTAATTTGTCTGTAACAAACTTCTGCAGGATGACAAAACGTCTGAGACCTGCAATCTGTTGGGCTGATGATGACGGAGCAGGATGGGAGGGATAAGGAGAGGAAAGTAAGGAAGAAGAGGAGGAGGAGGAAATTGGTATGGGGGGATTTTTTACATGGTTTAGTGAGAATTATAATGCTTTGGTGTGGTTTGGTTTTATTTTTGTTACTTATACAGGCTGGATTGATTTTGTCTACCTTGTAAGTCTAGACAGGCTCTAAGGCTACACAATACCAGCCTCAAAATGGCCTGAGTGACCCATTGTGTTGTGTCGCAAAGCACATGGACATTTGTTTTATTCAGTGTAATGTGTCATAGTAGAAAGCAGCCAATGGAGAATCTGAGACATCTGAGTATACCCCGACAAAAAGACTAGCATATCAGTTTTTGGCTGTGCTAGTGGCATGGCTCTAGGGACGGCAAAGTCAGTCTGTTTCTCGGTCCACAACTACGCCAGACTGAAATATCTCAATATTTAATGGATGGATTTGCACAAAATGTTATACACACCTTCAAGGTACCCAGGCTGTGTATCTTTGGGACACTTAGGGCCACCATGAGGTTCACATTTGTGGTTGTGATTGCAATGTCTCAACAAGTACAGGATGGATTGCCAAGACATTTGGTACAGATATTTATGTCCTCCTCAGGATGAACTGCAATCACTTTAGTTATCTGTGTCTAAACTCATTTATTAATGACATCAATATCCCCATCATCCTAAGCTATATGTTGTCTAAAGCGCATGAGCAAATGTTGTGTGTAGAATGCTAACATGCTAAACTAAGATGATTAGCATGGTAAACGTCAACATCAGTACAACATCAGTATTATCACTGTAAGCACATTAGTGTCTAGCTCAAATAATGTGCTTCAGTACAGCTTCATATAGGGGTTAGCATGGCTGTAGACCAGGGGTGTCAAACATACAGCCTGCAGGCCAGAACCAGCCCACCAAGGGGTCCAATCTGGCCCACTGGATAACTTTGCAAACAATGAAAGTTGCTGCTTCAGAGGGTTTTTTTTCCACCCTGACCAGAATACAATTCTCTGAAAAAAACAATGAATACATATTGTGGTTATATATAAACCATTCATATATTGAACATTGTGCAAAATAATTCAGGAAAAAAACTGAGACATAATATTGTTGAAATAGCACTCATTTTTCATAGTAAATAGAGGGTTTATGATATTAAAGTTATAATATATATATAATATATATTATTTGTAGGTTATTATGCAATGGTTTTAGTGGTTTGGCCCACTTAAGATCAAATCTGGTCCAAATCACAGCTGGAATCTATGACTCTCAGCTTGTGTAATTGATACATTGATACTTTCAAAAGTTTGCGTAGTCTGATTGCAGTGTAAGAGCATCACGTTTCACCTGGTGAGTTCTTAAAAATCTTGATGATTGCTTGAGTGTCTGAAACGTTCATCTGTGATGTTGGTTCTGAATCTTGATGCAAGTCTATTTAAAGTCTTACCTTTAAGTATATTTATACATTTACTGTGGAATTGAAACAGTTTTAGTCATATTTTATATCCAGTATGTACATGTATTTAATACTTTTTAATATATTTATTGTGTCCATCCATTGTAGAAAAATTGTGTGATATGTAAATTAATTAATTAAATAGTACAAAGTGTAGTGAGAACTTCTAAAAGCAAAACCAGAGATATTGGTCTGTGTAAGTTCTTTTTCATTTAATTTCAATTTTAATTACCGGTACAACATCCCTGCTGTAAACAACAAAAGATTGTGAAAGCAACAAGACACCTCTGTAATTACCTTGTATTACTTTATAAAAATAATTAGATCTCTATTAAAGCAGACACATGTTGCTAATTGCTATTCCACTTGAAATGACTCATTTGTGTATCTACCTTTGTAGCGGTGGTTTACAGTATTGGCCTGAATTATTGAGGCATAATTTACAGCTAAGTAATAAAAAGAGGGAGTATCATGTACAGCACAAACGAACTGCTAGGGCACCACATAAAGCATACATTTTAGATGAAGAATTTGAATTATTAACATTAAATATTTAATTCACAAAAGGCGGAAGGTAAGACGTGCTGGGTAGAAAAAAAAGAGAGATTTTGACACAATCTCAGCCCTGTGCTGTACTTTGTTAGACAGTTCATGTCTGTGATGTTCACAGGATAGAGGTTATAGTTCAAATTCCTTCTGACTTACCATTACTGTCAAATGAACTTACAGACACCCTGAGCACGAAACTCATTCTCAGCGTGTCTCGTTTTCTCTCTGTCACCGAACTCGGATATAAAGGGCTCCTCATTTAGACCAACATGTCGACCATTTAGCGAAATCAAAAAGTGCCAGCTCTCTCTCAGACAGGCTGGATAATTGGGCTGCCGTTAAAACCAGGATAGTGTAGCTGAGAGATATAACACAGAGCAGCGAGAGAAACATGAAAAGATTGAGATAGAGACAAAGATAAGGGTCATCCACTTATAAACAGGCAACTTTCATAGAAATATATATATACATGCATATATATTAAAGGGAAAGTCGATCAGTGTAAGAGAGAGAAAGCCGTACAAAGCATGGGGATGTGAGACAAAGAGAGAAGTGGCAGAGAAGAAAATCTTCATGACATAAAACAGAAAGCTTGATCAATGGATCCCTCAGTCACCTCGTTAATAAAGACCAGCGCTTTTATTAGACGCAGAGCCTTGCAATATTTATACCATGAATATTTCAGAGTCCCCGGTAGGAGCCTAGACGGAGAGTGCAGCCTTTCTGCAATGAAGACACAGTCGCAGCTTTCCCTTCCACCCAAACGGCCAAGAGGAAAATAGTTAAAGTCCTTCATCATGCTTTCTTATTTCAGTGTAGTGCAAGATTAAGTTAAAAAGGCTGAGAATTTCTTCTGAGTGTAACTATTCTGGGCTGTCATCATGCAAAGACTGAGGAAACACCACATACAGTAGGAATATAGAGAAACAGGGGCTGTGAGGAAGAAAACAGAGTAAACATGTCTGAAAGTGCAGGTCATCACAGGTCCAGGGATAATGGAAAACCTACCTGATATGAATAGATGATTTTTTTGATTAAAAAACAGACCTGATGCGATAGAAACTGGAAGACAGTCAGCCTAGATCCAATCCAATATGCAGTTGACTAAATATACCCTAATAGAGAGAGAGAACTAACACTAGCAGTAGCTTTACACACCACTAATTAATTTCTGAATTCACATTTTTCACTACAGTCATTTGTCATGTTGGAAATGTTACAGAAATGTTGCTCAGTCTGACCTAAGACTGCTGTCAAAACTGTTATGGTTAAATGACTCGGGGGCTCATTCAGACATGAGACCTACGTGTTAAACTGCGAACACATCTACATAATGAGGTGCGTGTCTCGAGAGCTTCTCACACTCAGCTTGAGGTTCTGTGACCGTCAGCCCCTCCCTGCAGTCTGCTGTTGGAATATGTCTTTCACCGTATCTTGCAGCTGCTCAAAGTGCTGCAACAGAAGAGTGATCCCTCCTGACTCTGACCAGAGCCCTTGCTATCTCTCTCATCCTACCCAGTGACATCCTGGAAGCCTCTAGACAGCAGAGAGGATTCTGAAACCATTTTTCTCCTCCATTATATACCTAGATTAAAAGTCTGGGGTACCACAGGGGTCCATTTTGGGACTGCTGCTATTCAGTGTAATGGCTCGTTTTAGCAAATTTGACTTGCAACCATGACCGGATCTACCATATGGGCAATCTGTTGCCCCAAGAAAAGAACAGAAAAGAATAAAATATATGTGATAATAGTTTTTAAAATATTGAATAGCTAATTTCATCATTGGCCAGTAAGGACAGATTTTTCTGTCCAAGCTCCTTCAAAGACTTAACAAATGGTAATTTAGCTACAAAGTGGCTATTGGAGACACAACAATGCCAGCATGATATTCCATGTATTTCCATTCTACTCTGTCCATCAGAGTCCATCTATCAAAAGTCTGTGTGCCATATGTGATGTGTAATGTTGGCTGCCTTTTGTGATCACTTTGTGGATTAGGTGCATGTGTGTGTTGTGTGCTTTATGCGTCCTTGGCATCTGTCTGTTCAAATATTGTTTTGCTTTTGTTTTAGATTTTTTTGTAATGGGTCTTATTAGGTTTCCATTCATGCTTTGACATTGTTTTGTCTGCTTTTTGAAAGTCTTGTTTGATTCTTTTAAAGTGTACCATCAACGTTCCCAGGGACCGGGCAGATGAATATTAGCATTTTGGCTAAATCTGACACATTTAAATTATTTTGATATTAATTAATATGTTTCCCAGATAAATAAATGAATAACGTAAACATGCAGTTTCAGCTTGTTTAGCCTTGAGCAATACCCGAAGGCTAAACAACTGCTGAGGGCTAAACAAGCCAAAACTGCATGTTTACTCAACTAAAGTGATTTAAACTCTGTCAGTATGAATGCAAGCAGACAACTACCTCTGTCTAGTTAACCATTGACATTGTATTGTCTTACAAAGTTAAACTCTCATTTCTATAAATTTCATGAATCTTATTTTGGTTTATTTGGAAATAGATGCTCTAAAAAGTATGTAAGCTATAATAAGTGTAAGAGTAGTTATTGATTAGTGCTTCTTTCTTTTATACTGCTTCCTGTATGGGGTGAAAAAATGTGTCATACATTTGGCATTTCTGAAATTTCTATCTCTAATTATTGCAACTGTAGCACCATAAAAACATTAAATTGTGTATTGAAACTGCATTTTTCTCTTTAAGACACGAGGTAAACAAATTGCAAATTGATAGAAAATAAATGATGTAGATCATATTCTAAAATATGTATAATGTAAAGAATGATGCATACTTTAGCTATTAAAGCTCAACTAAATCTCTTTATCTAATCAGGAACAGTGTGAATGTTGTGGGCTTTACTGTACATGAGCTGCTGTTAGCATTTAATAAAAATACCAGGTATCAACAAATCAATGTCAGCCATCTCCAGTGTGATGAATATGATGCAGTTTCTTGCTTCAGCTCCATCACCGCATCATACATTTGTAATATGATTGATCAACACAGAAAAACATTGCAGTTTTATCATTGCCAACAATAAATGGCCACATCTGAAGATTTACTTCCAGAAAATAACAGCTTCCTGCTCTGTTAAAACAAGTATGTTGGTCTTGAAAGAACAGTGTTGATTTTAACACCTCACACACTGACCTACCTTTCTTTGAGAAAACCCACGCTTGATAAAAAGGTTATCTGAGGATTACACTTCCTCACACTCACTTTTTGGATGCTTGCACCTACATATATATATATATATATATATGGGTCTCTGAAGTGTCTACTAACACACAAACTGTGGAATAAGACACCCGGTCAGTTTGGTGTGGGCTGGCAGGCTCTGTACTCTTGTGATTCAACGTGCCATTTGGATTTGATGCCTCCTTCTTACGTCACATGGAAGTATTTGCATCATTTTGCAATTTATAGGTGAAAAGGACAAGAACAACATAGTGAAATGCAAACTGTGGCTGGATGAGTGTGTCAGAACTCTACGTTGAATTTGAAGAAGCACCTACAAACTTAGCACAACTCGACATTGATGATGAGGTGTCACTACAGGGAAATTAAGGAGCTTGTAGCTTGTTACGTGGTGGAGGAGGGGTTACCAATATCAACTGCAGAGTCTCCATCTTTCCATAACATCATCTCTCGGATATGGTGAGAGAACTGGAAAAAACCTTTTGAGGGTTTTGAATATGTTTCCACCACTGCTGACTGGACAGCACACAATAAGGCTTTTATGGGAATGACAGCACATCCCATCATTCTCATTTCAGCGCATGAAAGCTGCCGTTGCATGCAGGCGAATGAGAGCACACTTACAACTCAATTACCCGTGACATCAAGCAGATACACACATCGTGTGGCCTAAGCAGGAAAGCGACTGCCACCATCGCTGACAATGGTTCCAGTTTTGTCAAAGCTTCCTGGTGTATCAGAAAACTGGTTCAGATCTGCATGAAGCACTTTTCTCTGGTGAAGATGACAGCAACAATGACTTGATGTGCGTCACACACTCTATCTCATATGCACTATGGACATAGACAAATAGCAAATTGTAAACTTGAGTAGGGGGGCATCAGGTGCATCACAGACAGAGAATACCAGATTCTAAAAGTGCTTAGAACCTGATACAGGTACAGATCAGTGATGAATACTGGGTAGATTTAACAATAAAAGCATTTGAGGATCTAAAAGTGTTTATGCATGTATCAAATACATGACTCACACATTCATATCTATATGCACAACATACAAAAAAACGAATGAAGAAATGCTCACAAGCAAGCAGCCAGACCTCCCACACACTCATTCAGATCACACAACAGGTGACTGAACAACCACTCAATTAAAAACTGGATCAATCCCAAATGAATCAGGCTCCATGTGAGTCCAGACAGCTCATTGTAACCCTTCAACAGCTTCGGTGTCCAGGAAGACTACCTACAGTACACTATATGATATATATATATGAATAAGAACTATCATGCCATCACGTCCCACTGCATTTGTTGCAACACGTAAACTGTTGCTTTGGCTGTTGGAATTAGCGTTCTAGTGCTCAATAAAAAAATGGAAATATAAATTTGAAAACAGGAAATTTGGAGCCTGTTGAAAAGGCCTCAATAAAATGTAATTTCTCAGCAATATGTTCAAAAGTAGTTTGCAATTTGCATGTCATAATTTCTTTTTTCTACTGTATGAATCTATGCATTGCTTTACCACCAGTTAATCACACTCACGTACAATACAGTGGTAGAGGAAGTTAACATTGGACCCATGCAATTTTAATATGTTTTGGCCAATAACAGATTAGCATGGAAAAAAAGAAGTACATTAATTTGATATCTAAGAGATGTAGCCCATAGGAAGGCAGCAGGAGCCCTTCCTCCTCTGCTGTTCTCTCACTACTTCACACACACTGCTCTTTCCCTCTTACCTGCCCTGCAGTTGTCACTGTTGAAGTATTTTAATCAGAATTTCAATAATGTCTAAAGAAGAAAGAACTGGTAGTGGTTTATTTCAACTAGTTACTCTTTTTTTTTGTATTTTGATCTCCCTTTTGCCTCTCAGGAATAGAGAAGGAGAAACCTGCTGTGCCTCTATGGACCAGCCTCCATTGTTATATGAAGTTTTGTTATATAGTTGATGTAATATATCTTGCATGCTGGGCAGTAAGTAGGACTGGCTGGCTGCGGTGACCGTTGCTAAGCTCAAGCTGCGTTGGTTGAGGGAGGAGGTGAAAAAAGACGATGTTGAATGCTGCAGAGTGCTTTCCTGCTGGGGATTGTGACCCACTGCGAGAACTGCTGCTGCCTGCACCGGTTCCCAGTTGAGACTCCAAGGGTGGCTCTTGTCGATTTAAGACGGAGGATAGGGATGCGGTCTCAGAGTCGGCGGAAAGTGTAATCATGGAGTATCTTCAGTCAGGTCTTGAGATGGATGTATTGAACAAATTCACCATGATCAAATTTTAAAGACCCCAACACCATCCAACACCAAGAACCGACACTCCAATATGATCTGAAAAACTCCATGCTGCATTATAATCATTACTTTGAGTGAAAGACTAAGAGTAAACTATAATAGCCAAACAATTCTGTTAGGATATTTTCTTTTTGCAGGCTTAGATTATTGTTTAAACTGCAACTTTAATGTTTTTTGGGTGGAAAAACTGCAAAATTTGTGTGAAACAAGTTCAAACAAGACAATGTGCGCAGGAGTGAAAGAATAAGTAAAGACAAACTGACATTTAAAGCACTGCTGTCAGACTTACTGCAAAGGGAGCAGATCTTTTAAATATGTGGTGAGAGGAGCAACTTTATTAACAAGTTTGTGCTTGTTTTATTATTTATGTTTTGTTTTTTTTTACACCAAACTGGTTGAAATGTAGTAATCTCCTCAGTAAGTCGCAGATGTGTTAAATTATTAGAGATAGCAGAGTTAGGCTAACCGCTGGTGGAGTGAGACAAGGTGTTTGAGAGGTCTCTGCACTTTTATAACTTATATGCAGACATGCCTTCTGAGAAGCCTATGCACTTTTGTAGTTTCTATGTATATAATTCTGGTAGGCAACTAGGCCTATGCATTGAACCCTGGTACCTAGTATCTTGATATTACATTTATGTTGTAATCTTTTGTCTGTCATGCCTTGTCCCACTTCCCTTCAACATGTTACGCATAAGCTTTAATAAAACATAATAGTTTGTTGAATCAATAAAAAGCTGTAAAAGTGATATTGCATGTGTCATACATGTTATTAGCCTGCAGAGTTACACATTATGGGCTGTAGATTAGGCTATGCAATGTAAACTCTGTACATTCAAAGGTAGGAGTACAAGAGGCTATGCACCCTGTGGACAATATTATCAACATGTGCACAGGAATTGCAACAGGATTTTCATTTTTGTGAATGCAAAAGTACTCTGACGTATAACAAGTTACTTTTTAATGGCAATAAATGTTAATGAGACGTAACGTAACTTTTTTAAACATTAGCCTAGAAGACGTAATTTTCTGGGACATTTCCAAAATGACAATTGGGGAGATAATTAAATGATTTAATTAATTTATCAGACAGAATCTCTTATATGTCTTAATATTGACTAAGTGATACAATTTTCATGGTTTATCAAACTAAAATATATATAATTTAAAATATTTTACTACTTTTACACTGCTCTTAAAAGGTGTAAAAAAGACACACATTTAACCTATTGGTTTATTTAACCTTGCTGTACATTTTACACTGAAGTGGTACTGAACTATCATTTGTGCTGTGTTTGGAAATTTTATGTAAAAACGTATTTAGTGTGGTGCATTTTTTGAAAATAACTTTTTTGTCTTGTATTTCTAAAGATCTGAGGAGATAATCCACATCCACCCACCCTCTACACCCAATTCTACTGCTCAGGGTCATCAGAGAGGTTTTAATATGCAGTTGTACTACATTAAGATTAATTTTCCTTTTCTCAGACAAGATAGAGATGTGTGCGAATGAGGACTCTCAGTGCTTGCACTTACCTTCTAATGGAATGGAATGGACCCTCGGAGGTCAAACTACTCCCCCAGCATCCCCAATCAGCAGATTTACATATCACTGAGTATTTAAGTGAAGTACATTATGACTGCCTTCATCCCTCAATAACACTGAGGTTCTACTTGTTAAAGAAAGATCCAATATGCACAGTTTCAAAGCTGATACAAAGTAGTTATGTCGTTAAAGGAGCTACTGTGGATTTGTATTTCCTTAGATTGCCCGCCTTGTGTAGGTGTTTATTTAACCAATTTTCTTACTAAAAAGTAATAAATGCTTTAAAGATAATCTGAGGAAAAATAAGCTGAGACAAAATTTCTTATCTCAGTCTTTATGCAGAGTAACCAAAAGCTTTTTGAGACTTTGTAGTAAATGAACTATGGTGAGGGTGAGATCGCTCCCAGGCCCCATGGACAATCTCTGGCCGCTCCTTCACCTCCTCCTCATCAGTATTCACCTCCTCTCTCTGCACTCTCTCTTTCACTGCCTTCATTCTCTGTGGACCTGAGAATGACCTGCAAGGCTGACCGCTTCGCTTAGAGTCCTCTGAGGACCCACCGATGTTTAAGGCCCAAATGGACGAATGTAAAAGTCTCTCCAACTTAGTTCCGTCTTTATCTCCTTCCCTCCCAATTTCTCTTCATTAATCTGGTCTTTCACTTTCTTATTTATCCTTCCTCCTTCCTCCCCTTCTCCTCGTTCACCTCCTCCACTCCCTTCCTCTCTCCCTGCGGACCATTTCGGGCCTGTTTAGGTATGCATCATCAAGTGCACATTTAGAGATGTCAGAGAATTGATTGTTCCTCCCTTTGCCTTCATCTCCACCTTCCACTCTTTGGCTTGTACTCACATTCTCTCTCTCTCTCTCTCTCTCTCTCTCTCTCTCTCTCTCTCTCTCTCTCTCTCTCTCTCTCTCTCTCTCTCTCTCTCTCCTCTGCAAAAAGCAGACACCCCCGATTTCTTTTCATTCATCTCTCTGGTTTCCCAGAATACCCTGGGGCGTGACAGTCACTGCTGACATCTGTGACATCCGCCACGGTCGTCATTCTCTGAGAAATGAGCTGCCGTGTGCGTGCGTGTATGTATGTGTCTATGTATTATCAGTGTGTTATTTTTAGTTTGTGTCTATGTTCAGGAGTCGGCGAGTTAATTTGAGTGATCCGTGCGTTTGTGTGTGTGTCTGTGAGCCAATTCATTAAAGAGTGTATGCATGATTGGATGTCCTTGTTTCTTTTTCTGCATGCAAAGTGATGTATCCCTTAACCTGCATATGTGCATTTGTGTTGCTTCTGGATATGTTGTAGAAAGGGTATATTTGGTTGGTTGGTTTTCAGTCACTGAGTCTTTTTCAACTTTAAGCACTGAAGAAAATACTAAGTGACGCAATGTACCTTTGTAGAGGATTGACAAGGGGTTGACTGTTGCTGTTCAGACAGGTTAAAACTAGAGGGCTAGGTTGACAGTCTGAGCTAAGGCATTAGCATCAGATCAGTAGAGTGTAGGATCCAAACCATCAAGTGATTGTGCACTCACTTCCAAAATGCCCATGTCCATTTTTATTTCATCACGTTTGAGCACAGAACACTTTCTTGTAATTCTCAATTTACTGGGTGGAATAAATTTCCATTATCTCCAACCCTCAGCCCCTTCCTCATTTAATTGCTCTGTGCAGGAGATGAAGGCACAATTAGTTATGAGGCAAAAAAAAAAGAAAAAGAAAAGAAAAGAAATACAAATTGAGCATTTTAGTGAAAAGCTGCCATGTAAAGTAGTTATTATTTGATTATTTTCCATATTCACAATCATGTATGATTTAATTTAATTTTGGTTGTTATTTTTATTGGTTATGATAACATTGTGCTCACCAATGAGATTGCTTATAACAGCAACACCTCAATAAGTTTATATGGCAAGAAACATGACAGTCTAAAGGCCATTTTCTGGAGGGAAAACCGAAAGTAAACACACCCAAAATGTAATTATTGATCCATTATTGGACAGAAAAAATGTGTGTGCAAAGCTAAAGAAACCTTGGAAGGTAAACCGAGACAGACTGTCATTCAGACCTTGCCTTCCTTCTCAATCCAGCAGTAATTGTCAGCTGTGCCCCACTCCTACTTGGTATAAATATGTGATCAGTATTTGGACACATTGCCTGACTAATGACATTTGATTTATGCCTCCTATTAAAAAGCATTCTCATTGACTGGATTCTGCCCGCATTGTGATCAGATCTCAATATGCAATTAGTTGAGCGGTGCTGGTGGACTTAGTTCAACCCACGTCAAGGGAGGCAACGCCTGGAAGGGACATCAGTCAGATTGAGATCCAATGACCACCTCCAGATGTGGTGGATATGCTGCTTTCTCATGGATTCAGACTGATGGTAGATGTCAGACGGAAAACACCTTATGGAAAAAACAAAACCAACAATAGTCCAATGGAATGGCAGGACAGCAAAACGAAACACGCAAGGTGATATGTTGCTTTGGGGATGTTGTATTATTTCCTGTTACTTGTGTGAGGGAGCTGCATAACATCTGGTGGAAAATCCCATCTCAGTGGATGACAAAAAGTTAACTTTTGGTGGCAATGACCTCTACCATTACAATTGTATTCTCTGCTAGCCTTATCTAATTTTACCATCCCGCCACTGTCCACTAAAATAGTGATATCCAGTTTGCCGGATGTTTGTCTACCGTCTATCTGAGTCCATGTGAATTCAGCATGAATCTGATCACATGTTGTGATATCCAGCTAAAGATTTCAAGTTAATATCAGATGTAAGGGGTCTTGGTTTCCACCAGTTCATAGTTACCTGATCCTCACCTGCCAGCACATGTGACCCTTATGACCCCCACTCAGCCTACTTACACTTGGCCTCTGGCAGAGTTATGCTATTGCACCACCAAAGCCACAAAGTTCCAGTCTATATTCTTGTTTTTGTCTGCCTGCTCTCTACTTGGATTCGTTTGCCTCCACTGGCTTCTTCACTGTTGTAAACTTTTGCATTAAATCAAAATCCAGTAAAGCTTATTGTTGTTGAGTCTTGCCATTGAGTCCAGACATCCTTTACCAGAAACAGTATACTATTCACCTTTGTTTTCTCTTCTGAATAAGTTTGACTATCCGGGACGCTCTCAGGATCTGGCGATCAACTCAGTGAGTATGCTGTCACAGTTAGAAATGATGGCCAAAGCTACAAAAAAAAACACCTGATTGTTGTTGAAGTATGTCGAATGGAGCAGCCTAAAAGTAAAGTCAGGTACTCACATAGAAGTTTTATAGCCAATAATAGATCCTGGTGGAGATGCAGAGAGTGTAATACTTTTAATCAGAGTGGAATGTAGAAATGATAACATCAAGATGTTATTTGTTTTGTCACTTTTATTCATAAAGAAAGTCCTGTCATTTCGATTTGAATTTAAGCTCAACAACAAACAAAACGCGTTGCACATGATTAATCTCTCTAAATAAGAGAAGACTTGCAGCTACAATTGTGATAAACCACAGTTATTCTTTAAGGTGACATACTGTAATATCAGAGACAGTTGCAATAACTGATGTACTATTGTTATTTTAGCCATTTCAAATGGCCAAAGACAGTTAACTACTTGAAAAGCAACGATTTGGCTGCAAGGTCTCCATGAATTTTTAACATTTGTTGGGGAGTTCAAGGTAAGCTTCAAGTCAGAATAATCAATTGTGCTATGTGAAAGAGCTCATACTGTTTGCTATTTCGAAAGTAATGGTTTTGCAGGACACAGAGAGAATGAAAACAGAACTGAGAATATAGGCTCAAAGGCAACGAGTGAGAGCCACAGGGAACAAACATGCAATTCAGCCTGGGTAAGCATCATCTTGACTCCAAGCTGATGGCAATTTTTGAGAAACAAGTAGAGGCTGTATTCAGTTAAATAGCATACTGCTAGAAACAGAGGTGATGCAACCAGAAAAAGGAGATTATACAAGACTCAATAGTCATTCCACTACAAAAGAAAATCAGTGTTCCTGTCTCTTCCTGCTGAATCTAACAAACCTTCCCAATTTTGACAATTAATGGCAAAACTGGGAAAGTTTCTTTGGCTTATGATGTGATTTCAATGTGGGATGGAAAAGTCACAATGAAAAACAATTAGGTTATTCAGATCCTTTACTTTAGTAAAAGTACCTAAGTATTAGCAGCAAAATGTAGTCAATGTATCATTTATAAAAGTAGTGGTTTGGTCCCTCTGACTGATATATTATTATGTATGACATCATTAGATTATTAATAGTGAAGCATCAGTGTTAGAGCAGCATGTTACTGTTGTAGCTGCTGAAAGTGGAGCTAGTTTCAACTACTTAAATAAATGTGAGGGGTGGTGAGATGATTAATAGGAGAGGAAAGAAGAAAAAAGTTCTGATACACAAATCTATTTCCAGTGTGTTTTAACATTTTTTTAAATGAAACCATGTGAGAAGTTCAGAGGACAAATGACTATTTGGTTGAGCTGTTAACTAATAGACATCTGAAATGTGACCCAGCCTAAAAGACGTCAAAAGCCAAAAAGGTTGGAGACCACTGGTTCCATCTTTAACAATGTGTTGTATTTTAAAAGCTTGTTATATTATCCTGTGTGTCAAATCTTCATCTGAAAAGTAACTAAAGTTGTCAAATAAATGAAGTAAAGTAGAAAGTACAATATTTCACTCTGAAAATAGGTGTATAAACAAGTGTAAAGTGGCAGCAAATGGAAACACTCAAAACAGAAATACCTTGAAATTGTACTTAAGTACAGCACTTGAGTATGTACTTAGATACATTTCACCACAGTAGCAGAGTAAATACATATATAAAAAGGAAATACATATAACAATGTGTGTTGTATTTCACTGTATTTCTTTGAGTTATTTTTTAAGTTAAGCATTTTAAATCTTCCACATTCAAAAATGTCCAAACTCTCCCTTTCTGATCCTACACTGCATTTTGGAACCAATAAACAGTACTCTGTGCACAGGATGTGAATTAAATTGGTAAAGTAGCCTACATAATTTCCAGCAAAGTCTATTTCACTACATTTACTCAAGAGTGCTCACTTATACAAAAAAACAATTTGCTACCAGAAACAATTCAGTATTGCAGCATTGCAATTAATTATGGCAGTTCAGTATTTTCATCCTTGACTGATCAGTTCAAAAATATGCTTACAAAATCATTCTTTGAATGTATGGCTGTATTACTGGCAAGCAGATATGGATTGTATACACAATCCATATCTGCTATTTTTCAGAAAGTATACAAAATAGGACTTATTTGGGTTGGTGAGAAATTCTCTTTTGGCAATGGTTGCTTGAGAGGAAAGTGTGACAGAAACACACCTCCTCTGGAAGGCAGGCTGCCATGTGTGACTGTGTGCCTCCTGCCCATTTAGCTGGACTTATCACAAACAACACTTACTCGCAAACACGTACACACACAAAGTAATGTGTACACACCAACACACACACACACACACACACACACACACACACACACACACACACACACACACATACACACGCATACACACACACACACACACACACACACACATACACACACACACACACACACACACACACACACGCACACACACACACACACACACAGTATCCCTTCTGCTCAAAAAGCGAAAAACCATTCAAATTTTACAATTATAACCCCAGAAAACACAATTGGTGCATGCCAATATTCTATTTGAACATATGCGTCCAAACAATATATAAATACCACATTAATACCAATATTTATAATAGGATTAACAATTCTTAAACATAATGTAGCCTACAAATCATCCTGAAGCCAGTCATTTCACATTTCAGTTTCTCTGTTTTATGGAAACTCTGATATTGCTCTACACTGCTCACAACATGAGGGTTCTTTGCTAGTAAGTGCATAGATGTAGTGCTTTGTGTTTGTAGTGTAGTGCTTTCTCATGTCACCATGGGTTCAGCCCTTTCTGCCCTCCCATTTGTTCAGCAAAAGCCTTGTTTACATGAGGGAACATATTTTTTGTCTTTTATTTATTTTAATCCACTTTAATATTATAGGATCAGCAGCAGCTTTATACGTTATATTTTTATGCTGATGACACTTTGCTCTATATGGCTATAAAAGCTGAAGATCTTCATAGTTCTTTGAGCAACTAAACATGATGACAGTCATGGAAACAAAGACAGAACACTTCAGTTTTAGCAACCAGCAAAATACATTCACTTTTTACATGACAAAGATTTTCTTATCTAGGTTTGAAACTGGCTGCGACATAGTCTGGCCCATCATACTTATAAACTTTTATCAAAAGGACCAGTAGTACTAAGCTACCCAACTATTAATTAAACTGCGACGTTGAGTCTTGCCAAAACAGGCAGCGAGGAAAGGAAAATATGGCATTGTAACAACCACTAATATATCATATGACACAGGTACATGGATGAATCTGAGTCCCGCAAACAGTTTTCAAGTAGTACCAAACAATTTCAGCAGTTTTGTCAGAGCTTGGATTGCTTCAAGACCCTGATAATAAAAGAAAACCACCTGCACGCACTAAGTTAGTTACAGTTTTTACACTGACAGTCCTCAAGTGATTTTTTACCATTTTTCTATTCCACTCTGTAACACCTTCATGTAGCTCACTGGAAGTTAGTGTTGTAGTATATTAAAGAGTATGAGAGAGCTTTTGTGTTGGGCTGTGCTATTTCCCAGAAGCTGTTTGTACTAGTGCAGACCTGGTACCAAACCAACAAACTACATTAGTGTACTTGATTGCAAAGTATAGTTTTACAGCCTATAATTTTGAGGAAGCCAAGTGTATATGACACTATACAGGATCATTTCAGACTGGTTTATACCCATTTGGTTGACAGTTATTTCTTTCTTTCTTTAGTTTGTTTGTTTGGTGAAGAACCAATCAAAATGTGTGTTTACATTAACTTCCAGGTAGGTATGGTGAGGAACAACTGATATACTCTCAACTGAAGAGAAAATGGTTAGGTCTTGTTATGTATTGGGGTGCTGGGTAACAATTCAGAGTGGAGAAGGCTTTGGATTTTTCAGTGTGTGTGAGTGTGTGCATGTGTAACTGGTCCAAAGTTACAATTAGAGTTCAATGCACGCTGTAAAGAGTCAAAGTTCGCAGATTTCACATATTTACACAATTCAAATCAATCGCCAGTTGTCTACCCAGAAGTGACTGTTGTTGTTAGCCTTACGTCATGGTGATTGGGCGGAACCTGGGAACCAAGAACACAAACACGTTGGCAAGAAATGTGAATATAGACAGCATATTTATTTGAAGGTCACAGACACAAAAGTCAAATATATATGCAGATCATGCTAAGTGGAAAGCTTCTCAAGCAGTGTCTTGACACCTTACACCCACTTCACTCTGAATTTGAATATTCTGAATATGAATCTTGGTGCTAAAGATCACTCCAACCAACCAAGAACTTGTTTAAGAGGTGTTAACAGCATTTCATTTTTTGAATTATTTTTGATTCTTCAGTATATTGCTGTCTAATGCTGCTGGTGTTTCCTACTTAATACTTTTATCATATTTGGCAATGTTTTCTCTTATTTTTTTTGTATTTTAAACTGATATGTAACTGTTTTACATTTCTATGGACATGTCAAATAAATCATCAGTTCTTAAAATAAAGAAATAATCTTTAACCCCCATTTACCATGTGTGCTAACACCATATGCCCAAGAGTCTTTCTATATGGAAAATGTCTACTGTTCAAATGGAATAAAGGCAACCATACCTTCATGTTTTACTGATTACAGCAGCATCTTATTTTCTCTTCTCAGTCAAAAATTCTATATTTGAACCAGAGTGCTTGCTGAAATATTCCTAAAACTAATCAGAGGTGACATGTAACCCCTGTTTTAGCTTCTCAGAATGGATTTTTAAGACTCCTTTAATCACCTCCAAGTTCTTAATATGACTTGGCACTTTCTTATATCTGTGACTAGTGAAATCCGTACCCCCTGACTGTGTGGCTTAGATCCTCCAACCATCCATAATTTCAAACCATAAAACCTCCAGTTGTCTTTCAGCTCAGCACATACTGTCAAGGTATGAAAAGGTTGTTAAAACATATTTATTTTGATTGGCTAAGGATTAGTTTAGGATTTTTAATTAGATAATTTTTGCTGTCTTTATGATATATGGTATCTTTCCCAAGTTCATTCTCCTAAACACTTTAATTCTTATCTTTCTCTCTCTTTCTCTGTCTCTCTCTGTCTCTCTCACTTTTTCAGGCACTCTGTCAGCCTTACAGTATAGTGAAGAAAATAAAGAGTAGAGTATCCTACACACTAGGGGTCAAATCCACAAAGAATGGATTGCACCCACTGATTAATAGCACTGTGAATTGCGCAGCATTTGCACATCTGCCCTGTTTTAAGGTCCTATCCACAAAAGATTTTTCGACTAATGATATGCCGCTGCAAACATTCCCATAAGGTTTTGCAGCTGAGTGCAATATGCCCTTTTTTGCATCTGTTTGAGAGAGCGGAGAGGTTTTCAGTGTTTCAGGCTTTTATCCACATATCTGCACACAGATTGGTCCATAATGAAAACTGCAGAGAGCACAAAAGCCTGAAATTGTGTGTCTCTAATTCACAGAGGTACCCACACACAAAGCTCTCCTTGACCACAAACCAACTTTCATGTATTTTGCTTCTTTTACTTCTCTGGTATTTCACATCCATAACATAATCTACTGAAGTGTCAGATGTCAGGATTCAGGTATGAATGTGACTCAGGCAGGTCTAAAATGTGTTAGATTGTCTGAATCTTACAATAATGTTGTTTAGGTGTCACTGAATGTATCCAGGATTTCACAGAAACATCAGTACTGATGTTCTGTTTGTTGTCCACAGCTGGCTAAGTGTTACAGCTGGCTGCATCGCAAATGATAAGTGCATCTCCCAACTCAGAAAGAGACTGTGCACATTTACGCTCATGGCACAGCAGTGGTAACTTCATAAACAACCAAGATTTCAGCCTTGATATCATTCAGTATCAATTTAATATCATTCAAGCCTCACAAGCTTTAAGGGCCAAATCAACATAAGGATTGTACAGCTTGTGCGGCCGCTAAACCTGTGCAAATGAGACAAAAAGATAGCGTGTAATTCACAAAGCACCCACATAGGGTGAAATGCACCACAAATTGAGCTGCCAAACAAATAGCATCATGGTGCGCCTGTACCATTTACATGTCTATCTTTTTGTCTCACTTGCACATGTTTAGCAGCCACAAAAGCTGTGCAATCCTGTAGTCTTTTGCAATGCATATCAAGTTTTAAGAGCCAGATATGAGCGTTTTTGGATTGACACTGCAAATGCCTGAATTTCTGATCATTTACACAGCATGAAAGTAATAGTATCGTTTCCGCAGGAAACTTAATTTTGCCAGTGTGGAACAGCTTCTGAAACAACATTTAAACAGCCTTGGGACATTGAAACTCTCTGCTCAAACCCGTCTAAATGCATAATAATGATATGAACAACATGAGCACATTTGTGCATTGTGGAATCACTTCAGTGGCTCCCATACACAACCAGTATGGATGAATTATACAAGGCCTTGGAGGCAGCCGCTACGCTGAAAATTTCGGCTAGTGCTGAAAAAAACTGCTGCAGCCTGCACAGCAGTTTATTGTTTTTCCTCGGGTTTGATTTGCAATAAAAAAGCACATAGATGAAATGTTATTTAACAGCCAGCGTCAAAACCCTGATTGTAAGGTTGAACAATCACAATATATGTGCTGTATAATAGTTGTTTTATGAAAATCCATGATCATTATATCTAACTAGATGCTTCGTGGTCGAAGGACTCTTCAGTTGTCCAGTTTACCTGTTATCTGAATCTTTGCATTACTTCTAATGATAACACAGACATTTTGGTAAGAGTTCATGAGCTTGTTGGAACAGAATAAAAAGTTTTCTGCCCCACTAGGATCCCATTGACTCTTTAATGTATATATCCAGCAATATAAAAATGGATAGATGAAACAAACAACACACTGAACAAAAAAATTGTCAGCAAAACGGTACAGAAGATGTCATAGGTTAAATACCTACCATTTATACATTTTGAAGGCCTTAGGGACAGCACTACACTTTTTCAATGATTTCAGTAAAGTGGCCACAGCTGCAGGTTGCACGAGGCCCTTGAGAGCTAGTGCAACATTTTGCCATAGACATCCATTACAAAAAAGGCTGTACAACTGAGAGAAGATAATGCCACACACATTACAAAATTGCTCTTTTGAGTTGAATTTTCACAATTTGAACCATTAGCTCTAATATGTGTTTAAAAGCCTCCAAAAGTGGCATCAAGAAATTAAATTTCACATGCGGGACATGAAGGTGTTCAGCCTATTTTACAGCAATCTGCCTATCTGACAATGAGATATTGAGTGAAAAACATCTTGTTCTTGGAGTGGCACAAGAGGAAAGCTTGGTGAGTGTCTAAGATGGAAAGGGATACATGAATGTCATTACTTGCCCATTAAATTTAGTGAAAAAGCAAATTACCTGATAGATGATAAGGTCATTTGTAAGGTGAGGGGGTTAACAAAAGCATTAAGATTCACTTGTGGAACCATGGATTTCCAAAAGCAACATTAGCATTGTGGGCCTTCACAACTAATAGAATGATCAAAGTACTGGTCAAGATGATTTGACTTAATCACTTGATGAAAGATCATTAATCATGGCAGCAGTTGTTGGGACATCTTGTTCTTGACCAAAGTGATGGACAGACTGAGTTCACAGTGCTGGTGGGGTAATTCAATTTGTCAATTCATAGGAGCCCAATTCAGTCAACATAAGAAACAATGGAAACACTAAAATGATATTCCTACCTGCTTTTTGTAAGATATTGAGAACTAATAATAAAAACATTTCATCCAATTGTTCTTATAAGCATTTTTCTTACCGCAGTTTAAAAATGCATCAAAGTCAGACCTCTTTGAATTCCTGTCAGTGTTTTCATAAAAATAATGATTTCAAGACTAGATTTCTAGACCAAGACTGCTGTAATGCTTCATCCCTTTTGTCTCAAAGGTATTTATTCCTCATCCCCCCTTTTACCTAATCAGGACTACGGCCGATTTAATTAATTATTTGCCCAAACAAACAAATAGACCAATTAATCTGTATTGGCGAAGACTGGTTCTCTGTAGCTTAATTACATACCCAGGACACTCCAGAGAGGAAGGCTGAGACCTCCCAGAAATATAATAATGGCTGTAGATATAATACCAGCCGGGCCCTGAGAGAGACATGCTGTTTGTTCTGCTTTTATTAGCCCCCCAAAAATAAGATGTTGTTGGGTTTTTTTTGTTTTTTTTTGTCCCTGTGAAGAGAAGAAGAGAGTGATTATGATGGAGAGGGGATACTGGCTCGGTGTAAAGAGGCCACAGAAGAGAAATTTGAGGTGTTAAAAAAGTGATGGAATAATCTTGCTCTCTGTCTTCTTCATCCTCGTCTTCCCACTCACAGATGCCGCCTCTGCAGGAACAGAACATGTTGTGCTGAGATGTGACATTTCAAGTTTTGTCTAAACTGATGCGACAGCAGCAAGGCACAGTTACCTTTATGAACATTAAGACAGCTCTGGAAATGTCTAAACTTATATCCCGTTATAATTATAATAGCATGAAAATCACTTGTTTATCTTACCTTGCTTTATGTTTTCTCCTCCTCTCCATCTTTGACACTCATCCTGTTTTTCTACTCAACCATTCCTTTACATTTCCCTCTCCTCTCCCTCCTCTTTGTCATCATCAATCTTCCATGCCCTGATCTTGTAATTCCCACACCTTATCATCTCCTCTTTCTCCATTATAGTACTTCATCCCCCTCTTCTCTATCATCTCCACCATCTCAGTCATCACAGAAATCACTACTCTGCTCTGCTTAACCATTCCTCTTACATTTTCTTTTCACCCTCCCAGTCACCGCCATCGACCCTTGGCTGCATTCCTTGTCTTCATCATTGCCATCATCACCCTCATCATTTCCCCCACAGTCGCCGCAGCACGGTATTTGTATGTACAGTATGTACTGTACTCTATAAAAGCTGTACGCTAATGCAGCAGAAGGCTGCCAAGCATTACGGTGAGTGGACCAATTTCAGGAGTGCTTGGCCACATTTTATTACAGCTCATAAGCCCAAGGTCAGCTGCAAAAGATGAAGAGGCAAGAACGTCCCGTGCAGCACTCAAATCATTTATCACTGCTCTGGTCTGCTCTGCTTCTTTTTTCTCATTCCCCTGCTCTCATGTGCAGCCCACAGCAGTTCCCCACCTATACGGTACTTTTTGTCTAAAGATTTTTATCCTGTCATGTTCTCTCTCTGCCGGCCTCTCTCCACATCTCTCTTCATCTTTGTATTTATCTCTCATGTTTCCATGTGGTGTTTTCATCCCCCCCCACACCCCATCCATCCTCTTTACTCAATCATCACTTTCAATAATTCTTCCTCTTTGTGCTTAAAAACACATTTACTGCGAGCACACACTCTCTGCATGCTTATAATTTTTCATCACTTGTTGACTTTATGGCATGATTTCTTTTTATCAGAAAATGTATTGTTTAACCATAAAAAATGTCAGTTTTCAAATGTCTATAAGTTTGCTGAAATGTTTGCAGCCCCAGATTGCTTGTTTTTTTAAATCTACAAGGAAATATTAAACATTAAAACTATGTGCAAACTCTTATTTAATTGGGTTTTCTTCTACAAATACAAATCTACGCTTCTTTGGTTGATGTTTTTATAATTATGTTTCAGAACAAACTGTAATTGAATCAATGGCATCACCTCAAAATGTTATTATGTCGAACATGTTAGCAAACTATTTACTTATCCGACAGACACAGAGCAACATTATCATTCATTTAGAGTCATGTTTCTGTCCATCTAGTGATTGTAAGTCAAAACATTCACACTCCTTGTAGCTCAGTTTTTGGTTTCCACCATCTCTTTAGTTGCTAACTCTGTTTTGTTTATCAGGGTTTTTTTTTTCATTAGACCAGCTGCAAGCTGTGGATTCAAACCGTGTTAATCGGAGCTGTAAAAGCAAAACCATGTGCTAAAAGATGCTAAAATGCTGGAAGAAAATGCAATAAAGTTCTTTTTGAGTTTTTCATTTCGAGTGATTCCTTTGACATTAAACACAGTCATTTTTATCCATTGTTAATATTAAGATATTGATAAGTGCAGATTTCTGGCTTCATACAGCCAACCACCAACTCCAACCACCTTCCTACAACAACAATCACACTTGATTGAAAAAAACAACAACATTGCCAGCAAACGTATTAGCATCAGCAATTACATTTCTTCTAAAAATGTACCACGCACAGTAAATTAGTAATACATGTTTGTATTTGTATTTTGTATTGGTGTCGCAATAGCAAATACAATCAATAAACTGTTACTGTAATGTATTAAACCCTGAAATCATGTCTGTATTCATTTTCAATGGCCAAAGAGCCACACCAGCAAAGTACTGAATATAACATATATAAGTGCATGTAGGGCACACAAACATCTCTTATCTTATTCACTCAATTTGTTTCTGCCCCCCCCCAATTTAGCCCCATTTTATTTCTCTCCTTCTCTTACACGCTCTGTATCTGCAGGGGGAATTGGTGTGATGTGGCTCCTCTGCAGCCACATCACAAGTTGAAGCAGCACACAGCGTGTTTTTTTCACCCGGGACTAGCGTTTGTGTGTATGTGTGTGTATGAGGGGGAGTGTGTGAGGTTTTTTTTTTTTTTTTTGGGTCAAATCAAAGGATCTGTGGGCGCTGAGAAGTGGGAATGGTCAAAAAGAGTGTGTCTGTTCACATGTGCATACTGTATAAAGATATTATATGTATGTATGTATGTATGTATTCATGTATATATGTATGTGTGTGTGTTTGAGGCATGTGTGTGAGTGAGAGAAAAAATATCTTTCTTGTGAGTGTTCTTATGCAGTGTTTTTCAGTCCTGATCCTAGGGCACCGTTTAGATGTTCCCATTTTCCAACACACCTTATTCAAATTATCAGCTCCTCATCAAGCTCTGCAGAAGCCTGATAACAACTCGTTCATTTTAATCAGTTGTGAAGCAGGGAAACATCTAAAACATGCAGGGCAGAGGTCCCCCACGTCCAGAATCGAAAAACACTGCTTTAGTGTAACAAATATGCATTGTGTGTGTGTGTGTGTGTGTGTGTGTGTGTGTGTGTGTGTGTGTGTGTGTGTGTGTGTGTGTGTGTGTGTGTGTGTGCGTGTCATTTCATTGGTCTACCACTTTCTAAAAGTGACGCTGAGAAAGCTTGACACTGAATGTGCGATAGTGACAGAGAGGGTGAGAAAAACAAAAAGAAAGACATGAGAAAGAGAGGGAGAGTGTGACAGAGAGAGAGAGAGAGAGTGCTGACACGTTGGCTGGCCAGGTGCCACTTCTTTTTTTCAGGAGGTCGTTTGGAAGCTCATCTGCTAAATGGACGATTTGATTCTTCTGCTCCAGCCGTCTCGTAATTATTATTATTGTCACGGCTAAAGCTCAGGCGTAATAGCTTGTAGCCTCTGCTGCTAAATGACTTAACACAGGTGAGAACATTTCCTGCTGCGACCCTCCCAACCTCTTCACCTACACTTTGGTCGTCTTTTCATACTGTCTCAGCATTAAGCCGGGTACATTTATAAACATGTTTCACATGTGAGCACATTTTCGGGTCAATTTCATTAGGAGCTCTGTTCACACTAAATCAGAATCGGAATAGCTGTATTCGCCAAATGTACAGTGTAGGCAGGAATATTAGTTGGTGATACAGCACAGTCAATTAGGGGTTGAAGAGCAGGAGAGTGATGGCCCTGAGTGAGGGGGAAAACTGTTCAGGTGTCTGGAGGTCCTGGTCCTGATGGAGCAGAACCTGCTGCCAGATAGAAGTTTTCAGACGAGGCAGTGATCCGAGTGTGATGGGTCTGCCACTATCCTCCTAGCTCACTTATGCGTGACCTTGTGTGTTCCCGTCTGAGCTTGGTGTGGGCAGAGGATGCAGTGTACCACACAGTGATGGA
Source organism: Scomber scombrus (assembly GCF_963691925.1). Lineage (NCBI taxonomy): Eukaryota > Metazoa > Chordata > Actinopteri > Scombriformes > Scombridae > Scomber > Scomber scombrus. The sequence goes on from NC_084973.1 coordinate 6,786,871, forward strand.
GGAGGTGAGGACACTCTTAAAGGTGGCTCTGTATGAGCTCGCTTGATGACAACAGATGAGTGTGTCTCCAAATTCAGGTCGCTGGTGATGGTGGTACAGTACCCAAGAGATCAACATTCCACCACCTTTCTGGCTGCTTTGTTGATGAGTAGTGGGGGAATATGAAGGCGGAAAATCCATGTCTATCTCCACCCTCTTGTTAACATTAAACCCCAGGTTGTTTTTCTTCAGACAATGCTGCCAGCTGTGACACGGTGTCCTTGGCCTTGGACCGTGGTGTCATCAGCAAACTTGACCAGCTTGATGAAGGAGTGGCTGGAGATGCAGTCTTTAGAGAGTACAGATATGGGGAGAGAACACAACCTTGTGGAGCTCCAATGTTGGTGGTGAGGGAGGCAGTCAGGTGGAAGCCAAACCTCACAGATGGTTTTCTGTTGGTCAAGAAGTCCATAATCCACTCACAGATGGGGCGGGGCACCTGCAGTTGTGCAGAAAGTTGGGGATGATAATATTGAAGACTGAACTAAAGTCTGACTGAACGTTCCGGGTGTTTCCAATTGCTGTAGTATGTGGTGGAGATTGATGTTAACAGTATCATCCATGAAATGGTTGGGTCTGTATTCGAACAGTAAAGGATCCAGAAGGGGGTCTGTGATAGGTTTGAGGAAGGACAGAATGAGTCCTTTGAAACACTAAATGGCTACATGTGTCAGAGCGATGGGTCTGCAGTCATTCAAGCATGTAATTATGTCCTTCTTTGGGATTGGGGTGATGGTGGATGCTTTAAAACAGGGGTGTCCAAACTATTCCACAAAGGGCCATGTGACTGCAGGTTTTCATTCCAACCAATCAGGAACACACCAGGCTTGAATCATTTAATCAATTGATCTCAGTCTTCAGACAGTTGATTGGTTGAATCATGTGCTCTTGATCGGTTGGAACAAAAACCTGCAGCCACATGGCCCTTTGTGGAATAGTTTGGACATGCCTGCTTTAAAACAAGGTGGCACATGGAATTCATAGATGGATTGTAAATGCATGAGAACACTGGTGAGAGGTGGGTGGTGCAGCCCCTCAGTATGGCTGGGGAGACACTGTCAGGCTCTGAATTGTATTCCTGAGATGGAATGGTGGTAGGTTGATGGTCTTGAGGTGATAGGGGTGGCCCAATCACTGGGTCATCAGGTAAAGGACCTCTCAAACTTCATGTAGACTAGGTGTTGAGTTCATGAGTCAATTCAGGGGATGGGGTGACTACAGGGCTTTTCTTATTGTTATTTGTGATTGTCCTGAGTGCGTTTCAGGCAGCATCACTTTACCTGTATGCCTGTTCTTTGTGATGCCTGAGGTCTCTGACTGGTTTGGAGAACCAGGGGCTAGTTATTAGGTTATTGTACCTTACGATGTGTTTGGTTGGGAGGCAGATAGCTCACAGAAATTGATATATGAGCATACAGTGTCAGCAAAAAATTACTTGTTGTTGTCCTCAGAGCCTCTCAGAGATGTCCACACTGTAGATTCTGAAGCATCTCCTTACTGTAGTCCTGGATGGTTAAGCCTCTTCAGTTACAGTCTGTGTGTTGGGACTATCTGTTTTATGCAATGATCTGAGTGTTCAAGGAGTGCAAAGGGGATGCAACGGTATGCATATTTAATGGTGGAGTAAAAGTGGTGATTTGTATTACTGTCACATGTGGAGCACATCAACAGCTGTTTATAGCTTGGCAGTTCATGTGAGAGAATACATGAGTTGAAATCTCCCATGAGAAGAACCATCATGTTTGGCCGAGAATTTTCCACAGAGGAAATTTCTTCAGCCAGAATGTGTCGTGCTTCTCGGATGGGGGCTTGCAAGGGGGGATGTAAATGCCCGTGAGGATGATAGATGAGAATTCTCTCAGGGAGTAGTATGGTTTGTGCTCGATAAAAACTGATTCCAGGATACTGGAGCAGCGTTGGTATGTTTTTATGCCATCTGGGCACCAGTTGCCATTGTTGTAAAAACACATATCTCCTCCCTTTGATTTCCCACATGTTGCTGTGTCTTGGTCAGCTCTAATATGTTGGTATCCAGATAAACCCACACCAAAAAAGCCATAACAAGAGAAACATAAATTAAACCCTTCTTCATAGTCTTATTTCATTTGACAACCAATAAAACTGTGCATGTAAAGGAATGGGACTGACTCTCATCTGAACCTCCATCCTGCTCTCCATCATTTCACATTATGTGAGTGTGGACATTAGTATCCCACTTTTGAGTCTTATCCCTGTTTTGATCTTATTGAGGATTTCACTTTGCTGTGTATCATGAGAAACCTGGTTATTCCTATCACCCTACACATGATTCTAACAGTATACATGTTTCTGATCTGTGCATTTGTGTCTTGATTCTACAATATCTTAGCCATGGAAAAAAGTGATTACATGCCACAGAACTTTGCGACAGTATCCATGTGCTGCAGGCTCATTACTTGTGGCACATGACTGATTGTGAGCAGGTCTTAGTGACTTAGGAGTGCTCTGTACTACTGCTTACATTTTACAGACTTTAGTTTTAGCGCTAAAATGATTTATGATCAAAGGCACCTAGTTAGAAGCTACTTTTAGCTTGAGGATCTTTTGTGAATGCAGCCCCAGATTAGCAAATATCCAATGTATGGCTGAAGCGAAGGAGAGAGAGTCACCTACTCACTGTGACACTGTGGAGCCCAGCTGTGCTCACCAGCCCCCACATCACAGGAGGTATACTCACTATCTTCCGCTACCCACTGGCTGTCTCACAAACTCCATATAGCCATACACATGCCACCTTTTTCACAAACACACACACACACATATACTTCAAACACATGCAGCCTTAGCAATGTCAGATCCAGACTCCCCTCCCCTGCATCGCCACCCCTGGTGATGCAGGGGAGGCCCATTCTTGTTATCTTTCCATGCACCTCACCATGTCTTCTCCCTCCTCCCCTTTCTCCCTCCTCCAGCACCCCTCAGAGATTGGAGCTGTTTCTTGATAGCACAGCCAGAGACCAACCGCATCGGAGTGCCAGGGATGATACCGATGAAGCTGGCCTATCTAGGCCACAGTGAGCACACACTCTCATCAAGTGCTCTCTAATTAGAATTCACCAATACTGTAGGTTTCCAAGCGCTCGAAGGAAAGCCTTCTATAGATAGAATGAGAAGAATGTCTAATTAAGGTCTCATTCTTCTCTGAGTCTGATTGCATTGCATTTTCTTCTCCCCCTCATTCTCTCCAATTATGAAACCTGCGCTGGCCTTTCGTCAATGCACGTGGGCTGGGGGTTTTATCTTGCCAGTACTGGGGTGTGAGGAGACTAATAACAACGCTGATGGAAGATGTGCAGGGCCAAATGCGTGGGCAGGTGAGAGGAGCATTTCTGTGTGCGTGCATGTGAGTGTCAACGAAATAATCAGACAGAGAAGAGAATTGAGTACTATATGTCTTGTGAGTATTCTTCAAGAGTATTTGAGTTTGCGTTCAACTCATAATGAGTTTACATGTACAGAAATGTATCTGTAACAAACTTTTGTCAACTAGCTGACACAACGAGCAGCCTGTCATGATTCCTTCACTGTCCTGTCCTTTATCGTGGGATTTTTCTTGTTGTCTCATTGTTTCCTGTACTCCTCTCCAGCCTGCTTTTCCCACCACACCTGTCCTGCATCAGCCTAATCAGCCCTGCTCTCCTCCCAGTGTTTCCCCCAGTCAATCAGCTCCTTGCCTGTTCTCCTGTCTAGTCATCTGTTCCCTTTTACCTCGATTTTTCAGTTTGTTCGGTTTGATCGGTCTTTGTTGGATCATCTGTTCTATTTAGCTTTGACTGCCTGTACCACTAAGTCTTGTTCCTGAGTTGAGAAATAAATATACATTTTTTCAGTTTCTGTTGCCTGAGGTCTCCTGCATTTGGGTCCACCTGCTCCACTCCTCATAACAGAATGATCCAACCAGCTATGGAACCAGCAGAGAGTGACCAACATCCTGTGTTCCAGCTTTTAATCCATCCAAATTATTCTGATGGTGAGCCCATAATCAAGCTTTTTCGGTTAATCCATGAGGAGAACCCAGCTCTGGCTAGAAGGTTGATGGCAGTTTGCTGGGAGTCTGTGGGGTGGGAGGCTCCATTCTCAGTGTTACCCAATAGCGAAGCCATCCTGTTTCCATCATGTTCTACAGCCTGCCTGTCCTGAGTCAGCTAGCCTGTTACCTGCATGTCCTGATCCTGGATTCCCTGAATCCCACTAGCCTAATATAGAACAACTGAGGAGTACCCCTGAAGTCCAGCAGTCACTGTTTGAAGGGATTCTCGCCTTGACACTCTTATGGGGTACAGTGGAGTCTCCAAAAGCAGGTGTGGTCTCAATGGCTCCTTACACTTCTGGCTCTCTCAGCAGCCCAGCACCACAGAGTCTCTGCTGCCCAGCGCCATAGAGGCTCCGGTGCCCAGTGCCACAGCTGATGCCAAGCCTGTTCCTGAGCCATTTGGCCACCTTTGACAACGCCCAGCCTGTCCCTGTGCTGCTGCAGTCATGTGTTCCTAAACTGCAGCAATCCTGAGCTTCAGCAGTCCCTTGCTCCTGCTGATCTGCAGTAGTCCCCTCTTCCTCTGGCCTCTGGCTCACCTGCCTTTCTCTCAGTCCCCGTCCTCAGATCATGGACTTCACCTGCTGGACCCTGGTTCTGCACTCCAGCCACCAGTACAGACTAACAATATCACCACAACACCCTCTAATTATTGTAAACCAGCTGGCAAAACCACAAGAGGACCTACTACTGGCAACCAGTTACCTCCTCATACACCACTAACGAAATAAGAATGGCTGTTGCGACTAGCCATCAATGTGCCAAACAAACTGTGAATGTGTCTACTCTTGACAATATCAAAGCCAGTGGCCAGGTCCCTCTTGAAAAATCTCATACTTTTGCACGGTTAAGGATAGAGATAAAAACAAGTACTGCAACTAGCAACCAAATAACCATGAGTAGGTTTCCAGGCGTTTGAACGAAAGCCTTCTATAATGAGAAGAATGTCTAATTAAGGTCTCATTCTACAGAATGTGATTGCGTTGCATTTTTCTCTCCCCCTCGTTCTCTCCAATTATGAAACCTGTGCTGGCCTTTCGTCAATGCACGTGGGCTGGGGGTTTTATCTTGCCAGTACTGGGGTGTGAGGAGACTAATAACAACGCTGGTGGAAGATGTGCAGGGCCATATGCGTGGGCAGGTGAGAGGAGCATTTGTGTTAGTGTGTGCATGTGAGTGTTCATGAAATAATCATACAAAGAAGATAAATGAATGTGTTGTGAGTTTTCTTTAAGGGTTGCATTTACATAAGCAGAATTGTCAGTATCCTTACCAAACCTTTGGCTACCACTTTTATCAATTCAAGAACACTCTCATTGTTAGTGTCCTGTCCTGATTGAATTGTCAATTAGTTGGGAAAACTGTGAGAATGAGACAAGCCAGGCAAGCAGTCAATAAGCAGGGTAATTTGACAGATACGTGGCACTCAAATGTTGATTTAATATAAAATAACAAAAAGATTTCCTGGATCATTCAACTCTTTGTTTTAACTGACAACATTCATAATTTAAGTGAAGGTTTTTGAGTTTAATGAAGAAGACCGTATTGGATTCTTACTCTTCTATGTCTTCATTCATCACAGTCCGCAGCCACGCTTGCCTCTGTTGTAATAATGCTCAAGTGGCAAGTCTTTCCTTACTTACACCATCCAGTAAATCAAATAAACCTAAAATTCTCTTTGGAGTGATATTTACTGAGTATTTCCGGCCTTTTTTAAGGTCAATTTGCCTACAAAGATGTTGTGCAGGCAAAATGGAAAAAAGCAGCACCACTGGAAATTGTATGTTTTGGTTCATGCAGTATGTATTTTAAAGTGTTCCTGTTTGGAGGTGCAAAATATGGGATGTGGAGATTCACAAACAAACTCGATTCATCACTGCAGGCTGACCACTGCAGCAGAGATAACTGAGACTTAGTGTCTGGGAAAAGCTGGTGTAACATCTGCGCCCCGTTTTATCAGACACACGTAGAGCCAGAGACTAGCTGGGTCAAAACTGTGAGAAAGAGACAGAGAAACAGTGAGACAATGTCTCAACAGCAGCAACACAGATGCATTATAAAGTTACAGGTGCTCTCTGTTTAGTACAACAAAATAACACAAGAAAAAAGAGCAGTAATGCAGCAAACTCATTTATTTACACAGTTTTCTGTTTCTGTCGGGGGCCTCCTACTTATTCTCCCATCTTTTAATGGCTCTCAACGGATACAGTTCAGTGCAATATGACTGAAGCAGCCTATTATAGTAATCTAGTTTAATAAATCTTGTTTTAGGAGTATAAAAGTTTGACCAAAATAGTTTTTTTTCATAACTGCAACATTCTAAGTACAGCAGTAGAAAGCACTGTTTTTGCTCTATTGCTTTCCAGATTTGTTTAGGTTGGAGAGTCAGGATATATTTGACTGATTTTTATGTAAATCAGATGCCTATTTACATCTGTAGTTGTAGTAAATACCCCACTAAACTGAAAAGTTGGAATGATGCAACATTTGGCACCCATGATGGTAATTTGTGGCAGTCTTGGTAAATATCCCCCTTTCTTACTCTGAAGCCAATCTCTAACAAGCACGCTCATTACTACCCCAATTAGCTGCACCTGCAGCACACTGTGTCCAACTTCTCACACTAATGTCAACATCCAGCCAATGCCAGCATTCAGGTGCCATCCAGTATCAATGTCATATATTATGGTTAAATATTATATTTAACCCCATAAATTGAGATGGAGTTTACACCAAAATCTCATTTGTGTTTTATAGCGCTGGTGATTTAAAGCCATGCAGTGGCATATTCTGCAGTCAGATGCATGTATTGTTACTGTGAGATAGCATTAGTATATAGCATAGTATATAGTATAATTCATTCAATCATTTTCCATTCTCCCTTATTCCTATTACAGTAAATGGATGGTTGAGCTGGAACTATTCCCATTATGCATTTTGACAAAATCAAGGAATGATCCCAAGTTGACAGTTCATCACATTCAGAGGTAGAGTTCAAGCACAGGACTCAACATCCACGTATATACTGGAATTGTTTGCCTAGATTGTATTCCCTTTTACTAGAAAAATAATTAGAAAACTATTTTTTAGCTATTTTTAGCATGTGTGCACCTATTTGTTGTGGGCTAATAGAAACACACCACTTCTGCCTCTATGCTGCCTCTATACTGGCCTCTATACAGCTCCAGAGGACCTGGCCTCCACAGTGTATATAAGACATGCTCTGAATTTACAAACCCAGCAGAACTCTCAAGACACCCACTGTTCCTCCTTCATGTCCTTGGAGTTTACTCAAAATCTGGTGAGATTGCATTCGGCATGTATTCACCTAAAAGCACCAAACAATCAGCCTGACGAGACTTACATCTACACCCTGTTAATCTTAATGAAGCCATTTTATGTTTATTAATGTTATCCATGTTGAAAAGGTCTGAGTTTGTTATCCATGTTAGCATTCTCATAATTGCCACAATTACAGATCCTATGTATCTATTCCCATACTCTCATATGCTGTTTTGAGTGCTAGGGCTCTTCTCTTCTCCCTCTTTGTTCAATTCTATGCTTTGCAGTGTTTGTTTTCTTTTAACCATTGTCATGTAAAGCACATGTAATTGCAGTTGGACAAAATGCACATAAATGAATTCAACTTGAACTAACTACTGAAGTGCAACCTTGAAACACAGTTGTTACAGGAATTAAACTGGAGCAACTTTTGGATCAACAGCCTGCAGTTGTTGATGGCTGCTTACCGTTCACCTCTGAGACTAAATTTGGTTCCAATAAATGTCAATGAAGCAGTGTGCAACATCTGTAAGATGCATTTGTCCCCAAAGTCAGACTGTACAGTAGGCATCAACAGGTGGAAATACTCCACAAACTTTAGGTGACTGTGATAACAATACCTAAAGACTAAATCCTTCAAGTTTGTACCTATACTAGCAGCTTAGCTCATGGTAGTGTTGGCCGGTCCACCAGTGTGGTCCAGACTGAAATATGTCAATAAATATGAGAATGATTGCCTTGAAATGTTGTACAAACATACATGGGCCTCAGAGGATGAATCCTAATAACACTGGGGATCCTCTGACTTTTTCTCTAGTTCCACCATGAGGTTAACATTATTGTGTATTGTGTGTTTTGTCTAGACAACTATTGGATCGATTGCCATGAAATTTGGTGCAGACATACAGGCCCCCCTCAGGTTAAATGGACAGCAGACATGTTGACTTGTCAAAATAGGAAAAGCACAGGTTGAATGAATTACATTAATGATGGCCTCTGGTATTGTTCATGTTCACTCATGGACTTTTCTTACTTTCACATGATGTAATGAAGCCATGGTTAGTGTTATTATTTACAGTTGTGCTTCTCCTATTTTAACAAGTTTAAAGACTTTAAAGTTTAAATCACTTTGGTGATCCCTTAACTGTCAGCTATAGCTTACATTCATTTTAATTAGCAAATGTTAGCATGCTAATATGGGAAACTAAAATGTTAAGCGTGGTAAACATATCTCCTTAACATCAGTGGGCAGACATCATTAAGTACAACCTCACAGAGACGCTTAGTCTTATTTGATATTAGTTTTAGAGTATTTGGAGTATGTATGTACTATATTGGAAACAAGACTTTAATCTGTGTTATGATCAAGGGATAAAATCTTAGATTGCTCATGTGGCACTAACATGAAACCCAAATTTGTGGATTTGTATTCCGTAAGCCTCTACACTAAAAATTGCTTTGTGTCATTGTGGGGCTAACATATATGATTATCAAGAAAACATGGATCTGTTAGCGTAATTCCACCCTTGGTGCCCATCTGCACCTAAAAAGTCAGCCCCCAATCTACATCCAACCCTTTTTTTGTGCAGTTTTGGGACTGGCTCGTTCATGTTCATAGATTTAGAGATGAATAAAGATCACAGGAATAACATTTATATGAATTCTTTTTAAGGGGGGCTTTGTGCTATAAATTCTGCAGCTCTTATCTGTATAAGGGGCTTTATTTCTTTAGTAATCATTCTATTAATACGTGATTACACTGTATCCCCTGGAGTTTTCATTGTAAAAAGGCTGATAGTCTTTTAATTAGACCTAAAGGGGATTGGAGCAGTGCTTTTACATATTCCACTAGTGCAATGAATTATACAACACTGCTGTATGGACTGGTATGCCTCACATTACATAACCACATGCCAATTATTCAGGTTTTTATCTAAGCTGTGAACTCACAGTCTTGGCTTTCTCACATAACATCAGTGCAAAAAAACAAGAGTGTACATCTGGCCACAGCAAGAATACAGAAGCACTCTTCAATTGACATGCTCACCACACTCCACTGTAGTCGTTAGTACTGGACCCGGGTCCCTGTAAACCAGCAGGTCATCTTCTGTCATGAATTCTGGCCCTTTGTTTATTTTCATCTACAGGTATATTCTTTCTGTTGCTATTGCTGCTGCCATCCTAACAGGCTTTGGCTCAGACAATGCTACAGCAATACTGTTGTCCTGGTAACAAAGCCTAATGACAAGATTTGATATGATCCTCAGATTTAGAACAAAGCTGCACTATGCTGCTGGGCATTGTGAGACAGTAGATGAGGGCTGGTTTTATTCGTGTGTGTGTGTGTGTGTGTGTGTGTGTGTGTGTGTGTGTGTGTGTGTGTGTGTGTGTGTGTGTGTGTGTGTGTGTGTGTGTGTGTGTGAGTGTGTGTGTGCGTGTGTTCAAAATGCACTCACCAGAGTAGAAAAATGCAGCAAATGTCCCATAGCTGAGGAGATGCAGTGTAATGTGTGGTCATCAGTCTTGACAGTGTTGGCAAAAATACCCTCCTGTGCCATGCTGTCATGCCTGGCTGCATCAGCCATACTATATATGTTGACATTACTCAGTTATGACTCCTACATACACGAAAGAAGTAAGAAATATCACACCTGACCCAACTTGACCTGTAAACTAATAGAGTATAGCACAGGCTCAGAGCTTCTGTGCAGTACAGGCAAAACCTGTATGGGCACTCAATGACTGGGGAAATTAAATAATAATTTTAAAAAAATTCAAATTTTTAGATGAGGCCTTTCTGATTCTGGAAATATTGGGGAAGGTTAACGAAGTTATGGACCTGGAAGTATCGCAGTAGATGAGATTTTGGTTGGTTACATTTTTAACACAGTTCACTGAACCAACAGAAGACATTATTAGTGTAAAGGTCCCTTAGCCTGAAAAGGTCTGACCTCTGCCATAGAGAAAAGGCCATATTAGTGCCAGGAGGGAGAAAGACACGGTTATTTCGAATTGGCCTGGTTAGACAATCCCTGGAGTCCAAAATCCAGTCTAAATTGAGACCAGATCCTTAAAGTGGAAACAACAGTTGGGTTCCATGAAAATTGTTGGTTGGCCAAATGGGTACTTTGGATGAAAGCAAAGCCAAAAGTGAAGTAGGACAGGATTTGGCTTCAAATTCACACCACCTTGATGTTAGTTCCCAATCCAAAGTGTCATTTTCTCTATATTGACTGCCTAATAATAGTTTCTTAGGTTAGGAAGTGCCAATCCACCTACAGATTTTAGGTTAAGAATATAAGTCCAGGATATAAATTTGGGACTAATGCCAAACTTCTTAAGGGCCTTGAATAAATACCCCTACTCCACTCCACCCGAATGCTTTATCAGCATCCAAAGAGACCACCATTTCTGGTGTCTCAGTGGAAACAGAAGAGAAAAGAATGTTGAGAAGGTGATGGATATTAAAGGAGTGTGTTTTTTAATAAACCCTGTTTGGTCTAGTGATATAATGTTTGGCATGACCAATTCAAGCCACAGGGCTACTGCTTTAGCTAGAATTTTTATAGTCGGCATTTAAAAGAGAGATGGGGTGATAAGAACTGCAATCAGAATTTCCTGTACCTGGTTTTAATAGTAAGGTTACTAAAACCTCAGTGAGAGTTTGAGGCAAGGTTCCTCGATCCAGACAGTCATTGAACATTTTTACAAGTAGGGGGATCGATATATCAATACATTTTTTATGGAACTCTATGCAATCTAGACCAGGGGCCAATTTCACTAGGTTCTAGAAGTTGATACATCTGACTCACGTGAAACCTTACCTTGTTTGTATCATCAGCGGGGGATTGTGAGGTACAGTTTAGAGTAGAATGTTTTATTTATGACAGATGGTATTATTGTGGGTTCGCCTGAGGGGGTTATTTGTTTACTTTGCTGGGATGCAGATTCACTATTAATTTAGCGTGACAAAAGATGTCCTGCCTTCTAATTATGCTTGTAAAGAAATCTGACGAAAAGTACGTTTTCTGTCTCTTGAGAGTAAATTAGAATTCATCTAAAGAAACTTTTCCAGAACTGTCTCTTTATGAATGTCCGTTGGCTTTACGCTTGTATAGTCCAGTTAGGCCTGTGTCCCTTTAACAAGTTCAACATCCACTAGACGATGGGAGAGACACATTGGTCGTTGAAGCACTGGGTTTTTGGAGAGAGTCAAACTAGTAGTTGTAATTCCAGACCGAAACTTGGAGCCAGAATTTTATTCCTATCAGGTAAGGAGAGTTTTTGATGACATTGAACACATCTCCTAACTTGAAGCCACTGTAATCCATTTTGTGTTGCCTGGCCCATCATAAAACGTTCTATTTCTCCTGGAAATAGAGTAATTTGATATTAAAGCCCCCGGTTTCACCAGAACTACATCTCCTGGTCTGGGATCGAAAGAGCGGTGGATTTGCTCAATCTATCGGAGTGTATATCAGAGTTTCCACCCACCAAAACTTCTGTTTTAGTGGGATGGATCTTGTTGATTGTTGTATCAGGATAGTCATGTCAGCTTTGAAGCTATCACGTTGTTTACTGAGTAGAGCCTCAAAGTCATTCTTGGTAACTGGGTCAGCATCGCTCCTGCTGTCAGTGGCTTTTCATCCATTGCCAGCCGAAGTGGCGGCGGCAGTGGTAGGTAGCACAGCCGAGATGCTTGAGTTGTTGTTTTTGGCCTTTTCTGCTTTGAGTTGCTCATTATGCAACAGAGTCATATAAGTGCAAGTGTAAATAAGTCAAAGAAGTGCTGATAGCTTATTAAATTTGGAAAGTATATGAACATTTTAACCAGAGCCCCCCAACTCACACATCTGCTTACTATACGAAAGCGTAAGATCCAAAATTGTGCATGTTATACCAGGAATTAACAGCAACTGACCTTGAATGCTGTCCACATACTGGAAAGCTGTTCCAAATCTCCAAAACACCACTTTTAAGCTCTTTGTCTCAAACTATAAGGATGTGGTGAGAAGCCTGTCCAGTTGAATAACTAAGGACTGATTCAGTATTTTGCATTTTGACTCATTTATGTTCACTGGATTCTACAGACATGAGCAGCAGCACTGGTACTAATAATGACAGTCACATTGTCTGTGTTTCTTCTCATTATTCAACATTTGAGCAAACGTCACAATATTGAATAATAGAAAACAATGACACTCCAAAAACAAAGTGCTAATTAAGCAGTCAGAGCGATTCTGTTTAAGGTTAAGTTTGGGTCAAGGCTATGGCTAAAGTTAAGGTTACATCCTAAGTTTAGTGCCAGGAATGAATATACAAATCCAAACCACATCTTTAAATTTCAGCCTTTGCTAAAACTTTAGTTTATGTTTCTGAATTGTTCCTAACTATTTAAGGCTGTAAAAGGATGCTCCGGGCTGCTTTGAAGAGGCGCTTTGAAAAAGAAAAGAGCCTTTCTCAAGGAAGCAAACATCTCAATGAAGTCATCCATCCAAAACAAACCAGGGTCACTTGCTGCATCACTTATGGGGTCAGTAGAGTCATCATCATGTGACAGGAAGCCACGGTGAAGTCATTACCGGCGGTGATAGAACAATGAGGGCACAGTTGGCCTGAAAGCACCGTGTCTGAAATAGCACACATCCTGTTAGACACCCCCCTTCTCTCTCTCTCTCTCTCTCTCTCTCTCTCTCTCTCTCTCTCTCTCTCTCTCTCTCTCTCTCTCTCTCTCTCTCTCTCTCTCTCTATCTCTCTCTCTCTATCTCTCTCTCTCTCTCTCTCTCTCTCTCTCCTCTCTCTCTCTCTCTCTCTCTCTCTCTCTTATTTCTCTTTTTCCCTTGAGTTCTCCATAAACTCTCCACTCCCTTTCTTGCCTCAGCCATTACTTCACACCACGATCAGGATGAAAACCATACATTTGCTCCTCCAGTGTATCTGAACTCGCGGCGGCAGAAAATAACAGGTTGCAAGACAGCAGGCGAATGGAGACAATCTCGGGCTCGGAGTGTCTGTGTCTGCAAAGCGGCAGGACGAGTGGAAAGGTGAAAAAGAAGGGTCGGCGCTGCAATCACTGAGGCTGCCTCTGACATCAGGGGAGCAGCCAAACAGCACTCTTCCCTCCTCCATTTATTCCACCTTTGCCTCCTTCACTTACTCTGGTAGAAAATATAATGAGAGACCAACACACCAGTGTGAATGCATACAAAAATCTGAATGATTGACACAAATCTGCATTTCTCCAATGCCCCAGTTAAGTGGAATCTGCCTACTTATGGATGAGGCATGCTAACACACTCACACATACACACATAAAGGCTGTAAACAAAATCTAGAAGAATTGCTGGGGAGTGGAGACAGTGAGTGGACTTTAATGAAGACCCACAGAGTAGAAGAAGTGGCCCTAGTCTCAACAGAGGTTTATTCTCTGCCAACAAGGCCCCAGGAGTTAACACGACCCAGCAAAGGCAGACGGTGCTCATTCCTCGTCTTCACTCCCTCCAGCGACTTAATTTATGCAGCATCTTGCAGTGCCGCTGAGCTTGAATAGCAGCCACGACAAGAATTTGAATTTGGGAGTTGGGGGTTACTTTTCAGAGTTAGAAATCACAGTGTTCTTGGTGGTTGTGTGCGAGTGTGCGCACAGGTCTCCGTGTGCGTTCAGGGTTCTGCTCCAGTAAATACAGAACGAGGAGCTCAATTTACAACACCGTGACATTCGCTGATCTCGTCGCTGAAATGGGACTTAATTTTTCAGAGTGGATGGGAGGGGGAGCGATGTCTCTCACCTCAACTCTCTGAGGCTTTAGCTGGCGACCAAGAGGAATACGGGCAACGGTTTAAACATTTCAGCTTTACTCTCTGTTCACTCCATACCAACTGCTCAGTCAGGCCCTGTTTCATCCTCCTCCTCCTCCTCCTCCTCCTCCTCCTCCTCCTCCTCCTCTTCTCTTTCTGCCTTCTTATCTTATTTCTCCCTCTCCTCAGGAAGCAATTTGAAGTAAAAGATGCTTGGTTAAGGGCTACGATGGCGCAGTCTGCTTTGATATGCTGCTTTGCCTTATGAGCTGTCAAGACATGCGGACGGAACGGGATGGGATGGGATGGGATGGGAGGAGGAGTGAAGAAGGGGGGAGGCGGCTGGGAGCGGGGAACGAGCTCAGCTGTGATTTGGGAAAGGGATATGGGGGGGAGAAAAAGCTGAGCTAAGTGGCATCCTTCCAAGCGAGTCAGTGTGGAGATACACTAATTAAGGAAGCCATAATTAGAGTTAGGCCTGACATACAGAAAAAGGGCATCATCCCTCTCTCCCCCCTCATCCCCCTCTCCCCCACATCCACTTTGAGTGAATTTGCGCTCATCCATATCTACCCACTATGCCGGTACAGTCATGGGCATTTCGTATTCTCAGCAGAAATCTGCTGCACTAGTTTTATTTCATTTGAGGTACGAACTAATGGAAGGGGGAAAAAAACACATCTTAACTAGGCCAGAGAGTATTCCTCTCCACCATCCCCTCCACCAGTTTTCCATTACTCATCTACACTCTCCCAATTGAGATTGTTTTCATGTAAAGAATCACCACAATTTCATACTTGACTAATGATAGGAAAGATAACTCCACCAGCCGTGCTGCCTGAGGAGGACAAAGCTAAGGTGAATAATGTTATTCCACTGTCACTTCTGCTCGGATGTAATCATCAATCACATCGCCTCATAAACATTGTGTGTTCACACAAAAGATGTGATGCATTTGTCCTAAATTAGATTCCACAACTCTGTCATTTATCAAGTCTTTCTCATATATAAAGGCTACTGTACATGGCGACACAAAACAGCAGGGTCTCTGAGCTCGGTGCTGTCAAAATGTCCCGCAGCTATGTCCTTCCTTGAATTACATTTCTGGATAAGGGTGAAGAAGAGTAGGAGGAGGGGGGGGGGGGGGGGGGGGGCTTTGAGTTTCAAAGGACTAACGTTTGTTTAAGTGAATTCCCAGCTCCTCTCATGTTGAGGGGAGGGTGGGCATCAAAGCATGGTGGCATTGACAGTGAGATTATTTTGTTGTGTATTTCTACGGGAGGGTGTGTGTTTTTTAAGTGTATGTATGTGTGGACTCGTAGTACGTGTGCACGTGGCTGCGCGCCTGCTTGGTGGCGGACCTCTGCTTGAACAGTACTCGAAAATGAGAGGAGCGGCAAAACTCTCACCGACCAGGAAATTGATCAAATGAAAAGGGGGCACGTTGTTATTTCGCATTACAAATTCACCAGCGTACTGTGCATAAAGATGCATAATCTGGGGTATAATTTAAATGCAAAGTACAAACATCCATCCCCTCCCTTCTTTCCCCTCCTCTCCTCTCTCACATAGAACAAACAGAGCATCATGGATAACAAAAATCATTGGTGTGCATGTGCTGCAGCAATAAGACAGAGGGTTGCTTTGTTGTTGGCCAACCCAATTGCTCTTCCTCCTCCTTGTATCAGCACATCATCTTCTCTAACTGCTTGGGGCATGAGGCAGGAAGGAGAGAGCTGAGTGTGTGTCGCAGCGTCTGGTTCCTTTGTGTAAACCGGTGGCCTCGTATCCCCCCGGCCTTCTGTTTGTGGAGTGTGTGTGTGTGTGTGTGTGTGTGTTCCTACATTAGGAGTCATGTACAAATGGCTATATATACTGTATGTCCCAGTTTTGGACACTTACTATGATTAGTTATGCAAATACAAAACCTTCAAGCTCAGCACAGAGAGAAGGAAAAAACAACGCAGCTGCTTTCTGAATTGAGTTTAAACTGAGAATAATGAGAGCTGGCACAAGCAGAGTTGTTTGTTAATGTGAATGTGTGGGTGTGTGTGTGTGGTGTGTGGTGTGGAGGGGGTCTAGAGCAGAGCAAGAGATGACTATCAGCCAGGCAGTTTAGGTAGCCGCTTCCTGAGTGCTGATGTGGCCCCCGTGATTCAATTGGCCAGACTGCTGAGTGACTGCGGGGCTACCGGCTTTCTGGTTGGTCAGCCTGGGCTCTGTTGCAGCACAGCAACGCCATCCTGTGGAGAGCCACTGAACTGCAGCTGGAGGATGAATGGATGCTGACCCCTGCAGAGGATCCAGATGCAGCTTGTAGGACTCAGACACAGAAATGATGTTTCAGTCATAAAACTGAGTGCTGCTGACTATATTTTAACATTTATTTTGTTATAGGTTCCTATAAGCACCTCTGAGCACCACTGTCTGCTCCACACCACCATTAAATGCTCCACATTTAATCAACAGGTTGAGTGCCAGTCTTATGATATAGAAAGTTAAGAGTTAAGTGGTAGGATGGGGAAAAAAAGTAATATTATCTTAATCTGTTCAGGAGGCTAAATTTTAAATGCGACAGTGATATCAGTAGTGCTTCTCATTTTATTTTAATATAAAATAAGTATAAGCAATATCAAAAGCTTGTTTGGTGACACTGTGCTGCACAAAATAATCTCAAAGTTCACTAAACTTTTGTATGACATTTGCAGAAAGAGTCTGGGCCAACTCACCTGTCTTGTAAAAAAGTTCAGGATGTACCTCTTCCATATTTCTCCAAACATTAGTATTCTCAGAGGAGTGAGCTCACTGAGAGCCAATTCCCAAAACCCCCGGGCCCCACCCCCCCCACCCCCGCTGAAACGCTGTTACCAGCACTTACAGTAGATGGCGACAGACGTCTGAGGCAGGGGCGATAAGAGCCTCTCAGCAGGGTGGTTCCTTTGAGAAATACATCCAGGACCTGTCACGCCTTCTGCTCTCCAGGACGAAAAATAGGTCTTCTTTTTTGATCCCACACTCACAGACACAAAATATTTCCACTGAATCCTAATGTGGACAGAGTCACGACGGGCTAAAATAACAAATCACTTCTATTTACAGAAATTATGAAGTATATTGAATTAGCCAGTAGTCGATTCACAGAGACACCTGGTCATCGATGGAGGCACTGATGGATTATCAATTAAACCTGTAACTGTCTGATAATAGCAACAGATGAATGCAGTGAGACTTTTATCCCCAGCTCCTCCTGTGGGACCTGACCTGCTGAAATGATGCAGGTGTAAGATACTTTTATTTTCTAACGTGGGTGATTTAGCTGATGGAGTGTGGGATAAAAATATATATATATATAATGTAGTACACTATTGCAGACACAGCTATTTTTTTTTAACTGCTAAGTAAGATGAAAACCAACTGGGCCAGAAATTGTGCAACATCATGGAGTTACAAATTGCAGTTGAGAAATCAGTGAGGAAAATGGACAATTTAGACAAGTTTATTTTTCATTTTAGTTAGTGCATCATGGGAGAGAAATGAAGGGAAATACACTTTTTCATAAGCTCTGAGCATTTTAACCCTCTTTCAGCTCCATTTCCAATTTAAACAGGCAGCTGTTTTCATTGAAAATCCTCTGATAAGATTACAATAATGTCCCCTGCCCAGCGCCAAATAGCTGGCAAACTCAGCCACTAGCTTGTGAGCACAGTGGAGCATTTAGCAGCTAAAGAGTGTGCTTTTTTTCTCCGTAGTTGGTTGAGACCAAAACGGAGCTGAAAAAAGGGTCAATATATGACTTATGTTCATTTGTGCAACAGGAACACAACGCCAAATAAATGCAAATGTCTGTATGTTGTGTAAATACCAACATTTTGCAATCATGTGCACTAGTAGTGAGTTGGAATGGAGCGATAATACAGCTGTGTTGTGTTTACAGCCTGTTGCCCTGCCTCCATGTGGACAAAAAGTCCATTAGTTTTGTTTGGATTGTTGACAATTTTCTGTCTTTATGTAATTATGGATGCAGCTTGCTAACACACACACACACACACACACACACACACACACACACACACACACACACACACACACACACACACACACACACACACACACACACACACACGGAGCGAGAGACAGAGAGGCTGTAAACAAAGTCTGAACGACTTGCTGGGGAATGGAGGCTTGTGGACCTTAATGAAGACCCACATAGTGGAAGGTGGGGCCCTGGTCTCAGCAAGCGTTTATTATCCACCAACAAGGTCCCTCGGAGGTTCACTTGTGGATGCACTGTAGAAAAAAAGGTTGTTGTGTAAGTGAACAACATTGTAGCCTTGCATGGAAAATAAGCCAAGAAATACAGCAGCTCTGTGTACATTTTATTTAGCTTTCAATTATTCAATAAAACGCTTTTGTTTGGATTGTTGGGTCTGCTATAAATACATTTCATCAAGTACATTCAACATTTTGTTATAAATGTATCCTCTAATCTAAACACTATGAGGACTGAGTAGTGAAACATTTGCATCTCACTTTTGAGTGATGAAATGAGCACAACAGGCTTTTTCTCTGAAAGATAACCACTATGTGAATTGATTTATTACCACTATTTTCTGCTTTTCTCTAATGTCCACAGGCTTGAGAGTGTATATTGTGGAGTTATGCTGTTGCAGGTGAATCCAGGACTTGATAAACATTTCAATGCAGCACCCCGATGATACCTCCCTCCTGTCACAACCCTGCTGATTGAGGTGTTGACATACAGGTCGACACAAAGTTCATTGTTACTTTGTTTATTTGACAATCACACGACTGCTCATTGCTCGTTGTTCCTCCCACAGTATCATTTGTCTCCCATAACACTGTATTATGCTAATTCCTCCCCTCATGGATACTGCAGAGCCAGACATCAGTGCTGTCATTCTCCGGTTTGACAGCTCCAAAACATGTGCTCGATGGGTTGTCATCTCTAGCAGAAACACTGGTTCTTTTCAGACACGCTGCTCTGTTTATGCCTCACTCTGAGATTTTAAACATGACAAAGTTGGCAATTGACGCAAACCCAACTCCACCCCCACCCACTGGGACACACACACATACACACACACACCACCAATGCCAACTGAGAAAGATCAAGGTTATATAAAAGGAGAAGAAGAGGTGGAAACTGTCAGTTTTCCCTCATGTTTGAAAATGACAATGTTTCTCCTAGTTTCTTTTTTTTTTATTTTGAGAGTAAAAGTACACCGTATTTTACTTTTTGTATAGTTGACCCTAAGATAAGACATCATCCAGCAAAATATGGCACACTAAACTCCTAATGTTTTGTCTTAACAGTGTGTTTGCACATATTAAGATATGTCTATGTACTGTAATGTGCACCCAGCAAACATCTACCAGACTCACTCTGTAATCTAATAATAATAATGATAACTTCCATTATCTATTAAAATATTAATACATAGTAAATTTTCTTTATTGTTTCGACTATAAAATGTTTTTTAAAAAGTGTGGAAAAAGCCTCACTGTGATTTCATAGAGCTTAAAGTGACATCTTTAAAGTGCTTGTTTTCTCTAATTAACAGCCTACTATCCAAAGATGTGTTACTGACTCTCATATTAGACAAATACAAAAAGAAAACCCTCACATCTGAGAAACAGTAACAAACAAAAAAAAATGGTTGAAATATTTGCTTCACTTAAAAGATGAAACTATTATTATCAAAATAGTTTTTTTAAACTCTGGAGGACATTACCAATTAGTAACATTTAGCTTGATCATAAAATACTGTACGCTATTCTTCCAGTCAAAGGTTTGAGTTCAGCCACATGATATGCATTTCTTTATTATACATCCTCTATACAGTGTAATAGTTTTTTGAAACATCAAGTAAATCTATATAATTCAATGTTATAGTCCACTTTCCACTCTGTTCTGACAGTGTGCCTCTTGCGTTTCCCATTTATTACTAACGGCACTATTTTATGTTCTCAACAGGAAAGCCACAAGGGGGCACTGGCGTAAGAGTCAACAGCCTTTTTTTTTTTTTTTTAAACAGATGTTATGTGTAAGAATAGATAAGTCAATTGTTTATGAGTTATGTTTCAAATGCAAATGGAAAGCTTGTGTTTGTACAATATGCTGTTTATGCTTTTGTGAAAGAATCCATAATACTATTTAGGATTTTACTAAAAAACTATTTATTGACTCAATACAAATGTAATCCTTCTCAGTGAGGTGTGGGCGTGTTAATCTGTGCTTTAGAATGTAACTTTCGCCCAGCCCTGCTAACTCTTTCCATTCACTCTCTAGCTCGCTTTACCACCTTTCTCTCTCTCTCTTTCTCTCTCTCTCTCGCTCGCTCGCTCGCTCGTTGAGCCAGGGAGAAAGGGCCAATTTTGAATGTTGTGTGTTTACAAATGCCAAGTAACAGATCCTGCATATTAAACATTTAAATAATTACTATTTCACAGATAACTGGTATCCTGCTGTTTGTTTGAAATTATATTGGGACACTTACTGAAAACGACTATGGCACAGCTTTGTTTTTCACCAGCCGCCATTCCCCATCTGAGCTGAAAGCAGCACAAATCCTCAGTGTGATCATTGCTAGCCTTGTGCTTGACTCAGCCGCTACATGGGTCACAGCCAACACACCCAATTCCCCTCTACCCAAAAAATCTGTCTCCACCAGCTGGAGCCATTACCCCAATTCCTCCCTGGGTAGGCGAGGGCCACTCCTCCCTCATATCCTCATCAGCCAACAGGGACAGATGTTCATTACAAGGCCATTTCCTCCCTCCAATATTATATCTATTAGCAATGGTGCAGAGCTGGTTGAGTACATAGTAGCCTATTGTCTCTTATGACATTGGCATTGCTTCATATATTAACAAGCAAATGGGATAAATGGGTTTCAGTGGTCACCTGCTGGCAGATCCTGGGTAAGAGCAATATGCTAAATGTAAATGTAAGATCATAGCTGACTGTGAAATGATGAGGCTCATTAGCAGCTTATGGCCATGGGTACCCAGTCCACCAAACTGATGATCAGGAGTATTTTTTTGAGGTCACATCTAGTTTAATACTTATAGAGCCAGTGGGCTGCATTTATATCATCTAAATGACTCATCAAGTTAAAACCTTAATGGGAATTTAGGAAGTTTAGAAAATGAAGGACTTTGCAAGGGAACTCGAAATACTCAATGAAAAGGCAGGGTCGTTATAAGTTAGTTTGCTGATTCATTAATAAAGTAAGCTCTACTCAATATTATTTGGTGCAGCTTAAATGGTTGATTTTAAAGTACCACGATCATCGACTAAAAAGAAGCTGTAAACTCCACTCGTATTAATTCAAATGTTGAAAGTTAGTCCAATATTCACTCTTCTTTACCTCTCGTTTTGTCTCCATCAACTCCTAAAGGACAATCTGGCTAATTCAGAAGGATATATCATACTTTTACTCTACTACATTTATTTTACATATATTATAAAGTGTTATACATTGTTACAGTTTTAACTTATTCAAATCAGTTCTACTTTGACAGTGTTAAAATGTTTCCTATGTAATAATCAATAATAATGTTCCAGCTATATGCTCATAGTGGAGCCATTTTCGCATAAATAGCAAATTTTCATTTCAGGAACATTTTGAATGTAAGACTTTTACTTACTTTACTCTTACTTCTTAAGGAGAAGATCTTGGTACTGTGTCCACCAATCATTACACCAAATTAAATATGGAAACATGTCTAAGATCGCAACTAACCAATGGCATTGTTTTTCTTCTACATTTTCAGATAAGATGAGAAAGTAATACAAGAAAAAGTGCAGTAATAAGGTTAAAGTTGTATTCTGAAGTTGCTATTTATTATTATTTTCATCACTGATTCATCTCTCTAGTTTTTTTTTTGTTAATTAAATGTCCAAAATTGGTGAAAAATGCCCTTTACCATTTTTCATTTCACCCAAGCCCAAGCTGATGCCTGAAAATATCAGCACATCCACCAAATGTTTGTCATTTTTTCTTAATAAACGACTTCTATGAGTGATTATCAGTGTGTCTCGCTCATCAATTTTTTTAATGAATTCATCAATTAATTGTTTCAACACTAATGTATTCCAAAAACTATATAAATATGATCACAGTTTTCTTTTCTCTTGCTATTTACAATAAACATACACACAAAACAGGGCAGGGGCCTTCATGTTGAATAGCTAGAGGAACAAGAAGTCACTGAGGTTTGATCCTCGATAAAGGGACACAAGTGTTCAAGCAGTCCTGTTCAGCCCTTGCCCACATCACTCACCAGGAGGATCCAGTGCACCAAAGGAGGGGACTTTAGGGGTGGGATGGGGGATAGTGCACCTCTCTACCCCAGAGAGAAGGCCCTTGTTCCTGGGTGGCTGATGAGAGCTGGCCCGCTGACAGAAGGCCCTCCGCTGCAGGAAGATACTATTATGTTTGGGAGCTCTTCACCACAGAGGAGTCACTTCCTCTGAGTAATGTTTCATTCAGAGCTCCCTGCACTGCTTGGTTACTGCTTTGTGTATAGACACTACAGTGAATCAAATAGTGCTGCAGAGCTCATCAAATGCATGTGTTACAGGATGAGTGTTTCTATGCACCCATGTGGATCTAACATGTCATTTTTCTCCCTTTATGGGAATATGTGTCTCCAGTTTGTTTTCCATGCTGCCCTCTGTGTGTTTTTTATCTTCACGAGTGGCTGTTATCGCTCCGCAGAGGGTTTTCGCTCTTTGAGTAGTGATTTCGCTTGTCTTCTAAATGCTATGAGACTCTGCTTTCGAAGTGGGTATATTAAAACTGTCAATATTGTTGCGCAGAGGAATGTTTTGTGTCTGCATATATATGAGCCTTAACTCCCAAAAGGCAATATGTACTAAGTGTACAGTTACCAAAGAAGGAGATACTGCAGTACATATCCTCTGGCAAAATGAACAAAATATCCATAGTAACAGTAATCTTACATAACCTTGTATTGAGTCTAAATCAAGGATGAGAAAAAACAAAAGAACTAATTTTCTTCAAACTTTGCTCATCTGTAACCTTTCACCACCCACTATGTACCCATGAGATGTGAGTACAATGTAAAACTGCAGGAAAACAAAACTTGACATGAATATTAACACATACTGTATACTGCATGTATTGATAGATAAGGCTTTTTGTGGGGTTTTTTAAACAGCATGGCTCGAATATAATCTAGGTATAGCACATGAGAGTATGCCACTGGTAAGAATCAGATGCTAAGTTAGATACTATGACTGTAAGCTAAATACGAAGCTACCGCTAGCAGTCAGTTAACTTAAGTTAATATGCTAATTAGTTAGGTTTAAAGGTGCTGGTAGGTGCATGTTTTTAGCTTTAGAGAGCCAGGCAAACTCTTTTCCTCTGTTTACAGTTGTGTGGGAGGCATTGAGATATTTTAACTCTCCAAATTGGAGAGCTATTAGCTATTAGCTATTTCCTAACATGCAAAGCTAATAATTTACTATAAATCTATCAATGTGGTTGGTTGATTGGTCAGTTGGTTTATTTACCATGATAGAGGAAAGACAACTGAAAACTGTGCGAGTTCTCAAACTGAAAAGTATGAAAAGAGAAACTTTCCGAAAAATGTTTTGGCTTCAGTTGCTATGACACTGTTGGTGTTGGCGGAATAAAAAAGTCATAAAAATGGTTGGTTATGTTCATGTTTTTTCAGATTGTGCTGCCATATGAAAACCTTTCAAGATCCATCGGTATGATTATGAAAACATACTCTACTTCTCAAGCAAAACACACACTAAGACACTTTTTACCCAGCAACATAGATGCTGTTGTGCTTCAGGTTTTTAATTAGTTAATCCTGTGTAAAGTTTTATTTTTATTTATTTGTTAGGAAAAAAAATCTAGAATTTAAGACCAGAGAATTGTTAAAATTAGTGGAGGTTTTTTTCAATACATGTTAAAACCTGGCAACACTACACCGAATGAGCAGCCGGCAATGGTTTATTGGTGGTAATTGCTGCTTTTCTGGCATTTTATCAGCCCATCTGTTGCTGACGATTGGAGCATGTGGTGTAGTACTATCCAAACACACACACATGCACGCACAAACACACATACACACACGGGACAGAAGTACATGCATGCAAGTGTTACCCACAAACATGAGTGCACACAAATATATACAGGTTACATTCACCCAAATGCACAAACCTAGCAGGTGGACAAACCTCAACATGTGCACACATCTGTCACCTGCACAAACATGTGCCAACACACACACACATACACCCACATAGAGCCTGCACTTGATCCATTTACAGCACATTTTATATTTAGGCTATGCACATTTTACACATTACTATTTACATACTGCATCAGCAAACAGACCACATTTGCTACATTCTGCTAAATAATAAACAAATAATATTCTGTCACAGAGCACATGGACACCCACGCACATGAAAAGGAAAAAAAAAAATCAGTCGCTACCTGATCCAAACACTCGACTGGAAAGTAGATAAAGAAAACACAGACCATGCATATACAGGCACGTGCATATGTAAATGCAGACATAACCAAACACACACACACACGCACACACACACACATACACACACTCTGATTTGTGACTTTGATAAATGGATTTTGGATATTGTATCCTTGTTGGTGCAGAAATGGGGTACTGGGAAAGAATGTGCACACAGTTACACCCTGCTTACATACATACTGACATCGACAGATAAATCAACATCGTACTGTACATGTACTTTAGTTGCATGCATGCACAGATGTATAAATACACATACAAGGATCCAGTCTCTCTGCTCAGGGAAGCCCAGTCTCTGCGATGATTAATAGGGGTTGTGTGGTTCCCACTCTTTACCTCATACTATCTCTGTGCTGAAGCTGGAAAAATAAGCAAGCTGTCAGCTTACATGACACAGACAAGAAAAACTCCCTGGCTGACCAACCAGCCTGCATACAGTATGAGCGTGAAAGCACTTAGCATGAAATGTTCTGGGCTCAGCAAGCCTTGGAACCAGAAATATGGGCCACAACAAGCCTATTTTGCAAGGCTTTGTCCTCTTTGCCTTTACTACATTGCCCCATTATTATTATGTTACCTTGTAAAAAAAATATTGATTGTTTTTTGTCCAACGTACTACTTCTTACCTCTTTACAAATATAATAATGTCCTCAAGTTACAGTACACTATAACTCAAAAAACTAACTTGAAAACCACTTAGAAACGAACAAGACTAATGATGAAGACCGACTGGAAGAAAAACACTATCTAAGCCACTTCTAACTAGTTCCTGAAGGCATGTCAAAGCTTTAGCAAGTTAGCAAACACTATAAGCAATACGCTCTGTAATCCTGGAAGTAAGGGACATACAAGGACCCCATAAACTACAGCAATGATTATATCCCCCACAGATATTTATCTACACCAGATCAATTTCTTGCCCCAACACTACATTCATTTTTGGGCAAATCATTGCAGATCCACCTGGTGAATTTTGACAATAACCACAAAGTACTCCTGAGGCTGATGAGAATGCATGGAGACATTTCATTGGAAAAGTGAAATGTTTTACCTCTACTAGTGGTGCTATAGATTAAAATTCAGGGGGTCATCAAAGTCAGAATGCATCCCCTGGGCACTATGGTCATCTACTAATTTCATGGTAATCCATCCAGTAGTTTTTGAGTAGTCACTAAAATCCAAAAAAGTTAATCTGCCAACGGCGCTATCTGATGAAATATTACAAAATCACCTAAATCAATAGGATTCATCCTCTTTGGACCATGAAAGCCTGTGCATTATTTCATGGTCCAATACTTACATATATCCAATACTTGTGGAGATATTTATATCTAAAGTGGTGGATCAGTCAATAGACTGACATAGCCATCCCAAGGCCCAAGCTGCTAGGTTGGCTAAAAGGGCTACTTTTTCAAACAACACACAACAATTATTATGTTAAAGAACTCTATAAAGAATGGACAGTTTGCAATGCACCAATCCCACTGATTGACACAGGTAGATCTAAACAGAAAGCATGACAGATTTCATATTTGTAGGTCTTTTTTGTGTCATTTTTTAATAGTTAGAGCACCACACTTCAGTTTTGTTGTCAAATGTGTGCTACCCATACAGTCTATGGTGCTACCGCACCTTTGGACTACCAACAGAAAAATCAAAAAGTGAAAGCTATGTTTTGCTATCACTCTGGAGATTTCTTTATGCTCCTTTGTTGAAGACTTAATGTTGTTTTAGTGGTCTGTGTGTTTGTGAGTGGGCGACTTGTCATTGCGGGGGTGTTTTGTTGTGAAATGGGTAGTGGTTGATGTAGGCAGCTAGCCGTCTCATTAGGTGGAGAGCTAGTATCTGCAGGGTGTTTTCTAGTCAGATAACATTGTTTTTGTTGTCTTGTGTCATTATGCCAGTGGTTTTACATTAATGGGAGAGAGACATTTGGGAGCAAGGAAAAACATCACATCCATTGGATAGGTGCTTCACATAGAAATCACCACAGGCTGTTCCAGACATCTGAGAAAGTTTGGGAAGGTCTCATTTTTTAAGTTACAAAGTACCGTTCACTTGTTGGAAATAAAAAATAAAAAAAAGATTAACATATGTTAATCGCTTCAAAAGTCTACATATAGAACCTTTAACAAAATTAACTTTGTGGTAGGAATATAAAACTGACAGGGAGTTCAAGGGTTCAGCGAAAGACTGAAAAGGAGAAGGGGGGAAAAAAAGAGTATATGCAGGGGAGCAACTCTACGAGCATCCAATCACAGACTCACAGCCAGGTCTAAGCAGAGAGCATGGCCAAACTCATGTTTTTCTCTGAGATTTCAAAATCAAACTGTCAGAGGAACCTAGTGAACTTCCCACTGACCATGAGGTGAGATCATAAACATGTAGCCAAAAGTGCAAGCATTTCAAATCACTGTGACATGAACTTTTACTGTCACAGTTGTTTGTTAAGGCTAGGAGAATATTTTCTTATTGGTATGTCTTGGTTGTCTGCCCCAATTTTGCAATTCCACGATTCCATTTTGGTATTTTTATTGGGTGTGCAGAGAACATATTTTCACTTAGACCCAGGTGTTTGGCAGCTTACCCTTAACTGTCAGTCCATGCATTCATAAGAAAATGACAGGCCTCTGAACTGTTTGTTTAACTTCACCCCATTAACTGGCACTGATTGACAAGCTTTGGAGTATTTGGGAGGAGAAGGTGAGGTCAGGAGAGGTAAGTCAGGAGAGAAAATGTCTACATTTCATACCTTTCCCTATTCCTACATTTTAGTGCTGTCAAACTCTTAAAGTACAGACATTACCATTACATTTGTGTGTGGGTTTGAATGATAATAACTTTCAATTAAGGTACTCATATGTTTGGGTGGAAGCTGCTAATGCTTTATTTTTTGTTATGGCATAATCATGATGAAGTCAATTAATCCAAATTGCAGCAATCAGTGTATTTACTCACAAATTAGTCCACAAAACATTTTCATGTCAAGTTCTATTTTAGTTAACTTTTACGTGCCATTTTTTGTTATTAATTACTAGCAAACACTCTTGTCAGTGACATTCTAGAGACTTTATTTTCTGTCACATATTAATAGATACCTGTTTGACGTGGCTCAATCAAAGATAAACGTAGACAAACAAAAAGTTCTTTTTAAGGGGATGGAAAGCATGAGAGTGTAATATGGAGGAAACTACTCTGTCTGTGTTGCACCATCCAGTTTTACATAACCCTTCTCCATAAAAGAGGACTATCATATTGGCTTGAATATAAAGCAACACTGATTACAAGATAACCCGCAACCACCACCACCACCTACCTTTTCCAACACCTGTTTTCGGAAGGAAAAAAAAACCTTTTGAAGATACAACACAGTATAGTCACATAATCACACACTTTCCTTTTAAGCTCTTGGAAGTGGTCAAAATTATTTTAACTAGCATTTAGCATTGTCAGACTGTCTTTTTTGAGTTCCTCATTATCTGTGATTGCAGTCCATGCAGTAAAAAGACATCAAAAGATGCTTTGGACTCATTTTCACTCATCATGAATTTATATCCTGTGTGCCAGAAAAACATGTTACACAAGCATTGAGAAACTCCTGTGGGTTAAACTGAAATAAAGAAACACTTTTAGGACCAACTTACTCTAACACACTCACTATAAACAAACTTTAAGACAGATGCAACACTCTCTGATCTTGTGAGCATGTCATTTTGTTGTCCTTACCTAAAGAGACCCCCACTTTTTCCCATACAATTTCCAGAATGAAAAATGGTCTTATATTTTTGACAATACATTAGATTGCAGACAGTTATGAAACATGAGTCGATGGTTCAAATACACCTATTAAATTAACTGTGTGGATGTATTATCCCATTAGCAACTAAGCAAGGATAACTAGCTAATGAGCAGTAGGGGCCATTGGAAGTCAGATAGGACAAGAAACACATGCATTCAGAGGATGCTTTGATCAACTTCATCCAACTCTACCTACCATAGTTTCGTGCCCACAATTTTCTTGTGAAATGGAGGATTATTATTGACATTTCCGGTGTGCTCACCTTTGGTTTTACTTCAAAAGTACTTTTAGATAAACTGGCTGAACTGTTTGCTTGTTTAAGATCTGTGTTATCATCTGTGTGATGATGTGTTTCCCCTGTTGGACATGGGATGTCACTCTGCTCCATGATTTCATTAGTTAAAGTATATGGGTGTTAGTTAGAATATTTTGGCCAATTATATAAACATTGGCCAAAACTGTGACAGTAAGACCAAAGTTATAAAAATTGGGATTTTCCTTTGATATCCTAAAAAACCACATACCACTTTCATGCCATGATACCTCTGCTACTCACTATGACTTCTACTAAAATTAGGGTTATGTAAAGAAAAAAAGCTATTCATGCACAAGTGTGGAGTGACATCAAGGGTAGTGTTGATCAGTAATACTTTTACTTTTTTAAATAAAAAACTCTACATCATCCAACCAAGAACTCTACTTATTGGCACTCCTTGAAGTAGAAGGGAAGAACTCATTAGTTAGATCGAGTGCTGAGGTGATATACTGTAGTAAAACCCTGCAGGCTCTATGTTCTTTATGGCACATGGATGAGCAACCTACCCTAGTTTTTAATAAAATGTTAGTATTGGTTTGATATCTGCACACTGACATAGGGTTGAAATTCTACTTGGCAGATTGATAATACTTTATTGTACTTTATTCTGTGATGAAATTACTGGTTATATTGAAGGAGAGGGGAGTGTTAGAGGAGTTGGCGAGGAAAATACCTGAGTTAGATGCTGTTGTTGTAAAAATAACAGCAAAACTCTCTTAGAGGCTTTGACCAGGGGGTATTTTGTGTGCGTGTGCATGTGTGTGCGGGGGTGTACTGACATGGACAGAGTGCACACTGCACTAAGACATGGGTCTTTGTCCTTCCAAATGATGGACGGGTTCATGGCCTGAGCTGCAGAGTGGACACACTCACACACACACACACACACACACACACACACACACACACACACACACACACACACACACACATACATAGAACTCTTGATCTTATCTTGCAGTCACTCATATAAGTGCCACTGCTAGTTATGAAGAAAGAAACCTGATCCACTGTGGGCAGTTAAGTATAAGTCCTGCTCTACATTCAGAGAGAGGCAGACAGAGGGGGATTTTTTATTTAAATGCTTAGTCACCCAAGAAAAGTCAGTGACACTACACACACAGATTAAGAGCTGGGGACTGACCGATAAAGCCACTGGTGTTGCTGCGGAGTGATGTGACTTGCTCAAGGACTCTAAGCCAGTAGCTGCTGATGGAGTGGAGGGTGTTTCACTTTCCCCACCGATAACTTCCAACACAGCATTCCACTTCACTCCTGTTTATCACCTCTAAGCAAAGGCCACAGCTATCCACACCCTTGTTTGATAAAACGTCACCAGACGGCAGAGGTACCTGCTTACGCAAATCCAAACTTCTGCAGTGACCTCCAAAACGTTTAGCCAACGGGCTATAG
Source organism: Scomber scombrus (assembly GCF_963691925.1). Lineage (NCBI taxonomy): Eukaryota > Metazoa > Chordata > Actinopteri > Scombriformes > Scombridae > Scomber > Scomber scombrus. Next base: position 6,817,150 of record NC_084973.1, read on the forward strand.
TGGCATAGCACTCAAGTCAGTTCAGTCTCCCTCCAGTCGCTGTCAGTCCTGTGTCAGCTGCCATCCATCACGGTCCAGCTATTCGGGTTCACCTGCAGCCGACTGGGCCGAGACAAGAGGGCTTGTCAGTCTGTCAGTCACTGAGTAATGACACAAGGCCTCGGTGACCTCCAACACTTGCTAACGAAGCACAAGCTGCCTGCTGTAGAGTGCAGTAAAGTAAAGAAAAAAGATTGGACTAGACTTGAAGTGAAAGGTATGAACCTGCGGTTCTTCAGTCATAAAAAATGTGTACACATGTGTAGCAGAATAAAGGGTTAGCTTCCTGTAGCAAAGAAGTTTCAGGCAGTGAAAGGGCAAAAGTTTGGAGGTTTCTATTTTTGAATGCAGTAGTGCTAAGGGGCTGACCAGGCAGGCTCAATAAAAAATGCATGACAGGCACAGATAATTATTGTAATCCTATTTGAGAAAGAGATAGGGAGGCAGCAGAGGGAAATAAAAAAGATCATCATTATGCCTTACTCTGATCAATAAATTGTTTATAATTAAATAGTGGCTCCAGCTGAAATAGGACTACATACACTGCAACCCCTTCCACTGTGCCTGGCATTAAGCCCAAGAACTGAACCCACCCTATCTCCTCCCACGGGTCTGACGCCGGCATCCACAGACAGGCTCATCCTGCATGGAAAAATGATCAGCCATGGAGCTGAACGCTGCCGGCCTCATAAATAAGACAGAGGCAACGGTTGAGAGCGTGTCCTGACACGAGGTATCTGACTGTCCAGTTCCCTCGACCCAACCGCAAGGGCGTAAATCAGACATCTGCTGGTCTGGGGATGGCGAGCCTGTAGGGTAAAGGAAGGAGAACGGAGGTCCCGGGCGGTCCTCTTCTGCTCTTTAACTTCATTCTCCCCAGAGAAGGATTTTCAGTGAACGTGCGTGTTCTTTGTCTGCCACCCAAAGTCACATCGCTTCAGGTACACTCATTTACACCAAAGGGCTTCTGGGTAAAACCACCGTCCTCTGCTGTTGGCAATTGAGCAGCACCACAGGCAAAAGCTGGTGGTGAAGGAGAGGGCAGCCAGCGCTTATCTGTAGGGAACAGAAACTGACAAACATTTCAGTCAGGGGCTAGCCAGAGGAATTCTGGTTCCCTGTTCAGCACACACATGCAGATAAAGCACAAAATCCTAGAGTTTCTAAAGACCTTCTGCACCCTCCTCCTTGCTTGGCTACCATCTTTCCACTGATTTATCTCCCCCTTGGCTATCATCAATAACCACACACTGAGAGTTTATATTGTTCCACTGCACTGAATTTAATCCAAATGACAGGTCCACTATAAGTTACACAACAGGATTTGACAGCTTGAAGGCTAGTACAGATATCTTTGGATTGAAGTTGTGAATAACTGATACTGTGAGCTTTTCCCAGACTTTTATTTATTGAAGGGTGGAAAGGGGAATGGATAGCTAAAAGTATTCACTGCAAACTTTAATTCTATTATATTCAATCATAACATATATTTTTAACATTAAGCATTCATGACTAAATAGGCTATTAAAATAGTTAAGTAGATATTATTTACGAGGAGTTTAACAATCAAAAAGTCTGCTTCAACAGGTCTGTTTAGTTGTGGTTTGATTGACATTGACCAGATAGCCTAACAGCTGTCAGCAGACCAGTAAGACGAGCTCAGAAAAACAGAAAAATTGTGCAAACTTTAGCAAAAAAATATTGAATTTATGTGAAATCTGATCATTCATAATAAGAAATTAATTACTTGTACCTATTAATGTGGATATATATTGGAGTCTGATGAATTCAAGTACAATACTGTTTTATTTTGTTGATCTCCATCAGCTCCTGAGGGAAATATCTGGCTGTTTGGCCTTTAATGCTCTGCTATGTTTACTAGCTGCTGCAGATGCTGACTTCTTCAGCTATCTGCCATTTTGGTGTTTGCAGGTAGTGATAAGTGCTTTTTAAAATCATTTTTTAAAATCAAAACAGCACCCTTCTGCTGATAAGAAATGATGCAAATGAGAACAGTGGGACTGAAACAAAATAATGCAAATTTGCGGGCTGGAACATCCTGAAAGACATGAAAACACACGGAGCTGAGTCGAACTGCAGATGGATGATAATTCTCTGTTGTCATTGTTACAAGAGACCCCTTTCACATATATGTAGTAATGTAATCCGTTGATAACATAAAAAATGTTAATTATAGTTGCATCAACAATGATAGCAACATATCTTATGCTTACTTGAAAGCTAATCAAAATCTGGCATTCAAATCAAGCAATATAATACTACCCAAGCAGTGCAGCATTAATCAATACATGCTGTAGCAAAGACTGTCATTAAACAAACTAATAAATAGGTTGTAAAATTCACATCTATCATTCATTAACTGGCCCATATCCAATTTTAATATAAGGCCATTATCTGCCTCATGTATCAATCTGACCCCTACTTCACACGGCAGCAAAACAGACATGAAAAGAGAAAAGCCTGTACTGTAACTGAAGGGTCACAGGCCCATATACCAACTGTAATGTTCATGAGTGGATCTCCTGCAAAAAATGTCAGCAAAAAAAAAAGAAGAAAAAAATGAAAAGTGAACGCTGTACAACAGCTGCATTGTAATACATCTTATTTTACTGCTGAGCTTTTAGTCTATGGCCATTAGCAAAGCATCTGGTATGGCGTGTCCTGATGATGGTCCAAACCTGAGAGCTCAGCAAGCATTAAATCAAGATATATTACAATGCAGCTTCTATGAGACATTAGCACATTACATTTTGGGTATTTAGCTTCTTCTGGTATGTATTGAATAACTTTAAATGATTAAATCAACAGTTGTGAAAGAGTCTCAGTCTTAGCACCAAGTTCTATTGAGCCCCTTGAATATTTAGTTTGTATGGAGGATGGGTTTTTTTTCTTTTCGTTTTGTTTCTTTGCACCTGCATCTCGGACAGATTAGCTCTGCAGGCATCGCTGTTTCCTTGAGCTTTCCAACTTAAATCATTCATCATTCAGTAGATCATGGCAGTTCATTGTGAATTTCAAGTTGACAGATTAAAAAGAGACAAACATGAGAGTCTTTGGCCCGCATTGCTTCAATAGGCCAATGCTTGGTTGACCCTGAGGAAGTAAAAGCAACATGATTCCACAATTTACTGGCTCAGGGTTAACAAGGTCTACTTGTTAGGCAAACAGCCCGTCCCTGGGATGCAGTAAATAACAGTAACTGCTACAGTGTGAGGCCACAGGGTTTGTGTAGGTACATTATGTTTGCATCTGGCCGTAAGTATTGTTATGTGTCTGGGTGGTAGTGTATGTGTGGGCAAGCCAACTTAAGATTGATATGGAGGACACATGAAAGTGGAGGAAGAGTTTATTTTTCTTTCTGTATTTCACTTGTAAACCTTGCATACAATCAGGTCAACTTACTGCCTCTTTTGAGCAAGTTTACATCAAATCTGTTTATGTCTATGCCATGTTTATGTTTGATTATAGAGTATACAGTTTTGAAAGGGTACAAGAGGCATCTGGGGATTTTGAATCAGGGTAAGTTTAATAGATGGGAAAAAAACAAGCCTGCCTTTGAAAGTAATTCATTAAGTATTTAGTGTCTGATGGATGTGTTTTTGCATTTTGATGAGAGAAAATTCATTTAATGAACTGAAAATTAAGGACAGTCGATACAGCCTCACTTCAAACACATTGGCATCACCATTGTAAAACTCATCTGGATCGAAACATAATTCTAAGCCACAATTCTGATGGCCTGCTGAGCATCTGCTATTTTATGCTGCTGTTTGTGTGTATTTCCATGATAACTGCTGTGAAAATTGGAGATTCTGATTATCAGTAAATTCTTCTTGTCCTCGTTTTGATGCTGCAATCAGAAAACCACTTGGGGGGTGAGAAGTGGCATTGTTGAACATAAGAGGAAAAAAATAGAGATGCAGAAAGACAGACTCCACACCATAGTGTCCAGCTTATTATCTGATAGGAATCTACGTGGCCAGATTAGATTGCGGTGACCTCGCAATGTCACGAACTTAATCACAGCTTCTGCCCCCTCCCCTACACAGATTATCCCCTCGTATCGTGGAATCAATTTGGCTGTCACTGAAATACGGCCCGTGCCTCGACAGGATGCTCTTTGATGCAGGTATCTGGAATTCAGTTGTGTTCCAGTAGAGAAATCACATCTGGAATGTGCATAAAAGAGGGATAAAGCAAGACAGAGACATGGGGGTCAATGTGTACGCCTGCCTATTAACTTTGTTGTTTGACTTTTTTATAGCCAAGCTAGTAGCATGGATTTATGGAATTGTTGGTCTATTGGTTGCTCGGTATTAGATGCATTGCCATAAGATTCTGTAGAGACATTCGTGGTCTCCAGATTAAGCATTTTAATGGTTTAGGTGATCCTTTGACATTTCATGTAGCACCACAAACTGGTTAAAATTCCTGTTATCCAGTCGTATATCAGTAGATATCAACATCTTCTAGGTGGATTAGCACAAAATTGGCTATTAATATTCATGGCTCCCAAATCTTAATGGATTTGTTGTTCCCCTGAGTTTTCCTCTATAGAGCCAGTATGTGGTTGAAATTCGTGTTTTTGAGATGATACATCATGACAGCTATTGCATGGATTGACAAGATATGTTGTAGATTAAAGATTAAAGATTGTAATCAATATTGTACAGACAAATACAGTAGGTCCCTCTCAGGATGAATTGTAGAAACTTTGGTGATCTCTTGACTTTTCTACCATCATCTGGTCAACATTTTAATTTATCCAAAACTGATGTATGACCAAATACAATACCTACAGACCATCATACAATACCTACAATACCTACCATACATTCCCATTAGCCTCAACAGTGCAATTTAGCAAATATTGGCAAATTGGTATACTCTTAACTAAGACAGTCAGCATGGTAAACATTGTACGTGCTAAACATCAGCGTATTAGCATTGTTATCATGAGCATGTTGCCATTCTGGTGTTAGCATTTACCTTAAGCAGTTGTGTCTTAGTACAGCCTCACAGAGCCATTAGACTCTTAATCTTGCTAATCCTTAGAATCATGATCAACAAATGAATTTCATTTAAAACCATATCTCACCATTTAAATTGATTGGATTACCTACAGCAGAGGCTCTCAGCTCTTGCAGCCCAAGAGTTGTTCCTGGGCTACAAGGAAACAATATGATTCAGCCAAAAAATGAATAACCTCAAACACAATTGTATGACTAGGCTAGACTTTTTCTTGCTGTATTTACCTTGGACCTGCCACAGTCTGTGCTGCATTAAACAACATACTTTAATTAGAACAGGTCATCACAGCAGGTGACCAATCCATCACATCACCTTTCAGCATTCAGCAAAACATAAAATGTGTGAAGTCACTGAGTTTTGCTTAGTTTGCATTTTTGTATTTTATTATTGTAACCACAAAGAAATACAGAGCAAGTTCTTGATTCTCTTAAGTTTTGTTTTTATATTTGCCCACACTCTCCCCTGTGCCCCCCTTTTTTCCACTCTTTTATATGCTGTCTCGCGGTACGAAGGAACATTGGCCCCAGTTTGGAGGATAAATATAGCGATCACGCCATCATACAACCACCTCTACATCTGATCTACAGTACATCTTTTATTCCCTGAACTCACACTGCCTCTTTCCCTCCCTCAGTGTCTTGCTAAAGGAAGGAGACTGTCAGATATCTTGCATTTAGTCATTTATTACCCTGTAATGAGACACAAAGGTCCATAAAATAGTGAGTTGCTGTCCATTCCAGTGACCTCCAGCTGACCTGTTTCTGGCTGCTACCAGTCAATTAACATTTTCATGAGTCACTGGTGTCAATGAACCCCCCTCTTCCCCCTTCACCCCATCACCCTGGCCCATCACTTGGCCCACTCATGCATGGGACAGTTGGGGTCGGCTGCCAGTCCAATAAATCTGACCAGAGAAGGAGACTTGCTCACCCCTGTTTACTTTAAAGAGACCTCTCTGACTTTCAGTCTTTCTCTTTCTCCCTTCAACTGATTCATAGCCTCGGGCGTGAAGGTTGATAGCAGCCTGACTGAACAATGAGCACCTGTGTGCGAGTGTGTGTGCGTGCATGTGCCTAACCAAGCAGCAAGAATGACCTTGCCCCCCCCCTGCACCCGATGTCTCCAGTGACTGTTAGAGAATTCACTGACAGTCGTTGTACTGCCGGTGTATCGGTATTCTGGTTTAGAGAGAAACCACACAGCTCCTTTCTACTTGTAATAAGATGCTCCATGAATGTGTGCAGGCAGCAAAAACAGAGAAAATCACAGGTATAATTCCCCAAAACCTCCCCGAAGATCCATCTCTCATTCAAACCAGCTCGAAGGATAATGAAATATTTCAGACACATTATAAATAAACAGATGTGCGCTGTTTTACTCTCTTGCTTCATTGGTGTCCTATCTCACTGTCTGCATAACTGAAGATTATTTCCAGTTTACTGATGAATTATGATGCTTACCTTTTTCTGTGCTGTCTTATTTTATCAAGCATTGTAAGCAGGACGCTTGAGAAATAGTTTTTTTTCTCTCTTTCACCATCCCTTATGCAGACATCTCAGAGCAGGAGTTAGTTTTACAAAGAAAAAGAGCATCATAATCCTGACAGCTGCTAGTGAGAGAAGGGGGAATTATTGTCGGTGGCTAATTTGTCTTTGGTCATCCCCATTTTCTACATTTTCGTCATCCACTATATGGTAGCTGGAGACAGCCAGCCTTTAAAGGGGTTGTCATTTTGGGACCTTTTGGAAAATAGTAGTATAACTACAGTGAAAATAGCTTTCCTCTTTCTGTTGCAGTGATTTTTCATAATGGACTCAACAGAAATTACATCAGTTGCCAGTGACGATTTCTATAATAGTGCTTGAAGTGAACGACGTGGAACGAAACTTTAGAAATCAAGAAAATTACAAAAAACTAAACACAGGTTACAAAACTGTTTTAATGATACATTTGTATCTTTTATTTTTAAAACTATTCAGCATTACTTTATATACGTCTTCAAGTCCTTTACATAGGGATGCTTTTTTGGGTTAGATGGTAATTAAACAGATGGTTTTCACATCCTGTTGCGTAAGAGCTCAACCAAAGTCAAGCTTGATTTATATATGAATTTCTATATATATTTATACATATATGATTATTTTGATTTATACAATATAATATAATATTAAGATGCTGACCATGTAATTCAAAACTTAAATCACATCAGTGTCATTGGTTTGAGTTCAGTTGTTACATGCCATTCCTCGTTTGTCTTCCCTTTTCAGCATTTTCATTTTCATTACATCAGTAGTCTGTTATTAAGTACATTCTCCGTTAATTTGTAGCTGAACATATCATAACATCAGCAGATTCTGTTCCTATGTGTATTTATCTATTTATTCATTTGTTTACTTACTTTAAAAATAAAAAATATCAACTTTTATTCATATGGATGGTTTTGGATTGCAGGCACAAACTTTTTCACGTCTATAAGTATGAGGACAAACTGGTCTGGACTGTGTTGCTTTAGGTTAATAACATTTTTAAAATAAAGAACATTTCAGCAAACAGCAAGATAAAACCATTAATCACAGTGATATGTATTACATGTGTTTGTACAATCCTGTACTGCAAATTCATTTTCATATGTGTGAGCGTTAGTAACATTAGGGATGTTTTATGAAGTTGAAGTTCACCATGTTCATTCATCTCTCCCTGTCTTTCTCTCAGTCTTGTGTGTGCTGAAGAGTAGCTGACACCTCTAACTGTTACTGTCATCACCCTCTCTAATATCAGACCCTTCGCTGTGCTAAACAAGGCCACATTTCAGCACCGTATCGGGCCCCACGCCAAAGACTCGGACACCCAGCGCTTTCAACTCTGACACACCTGTGTGTCCCACAACATCACAGACCATTTCCCCTGGTCTCCGACAAACAAGGACAACCAACCCCCCCCTCCACACACACACACACACACACACACACATACACACACCCTCCCTAAGACAAATGATGACATTTATTTCTCCTTTGTAGGGGATTTTGTTGTTGATGAAGGATAGAGCTTGTCTTGTTGTGTTGAAACAATACTTTGTTTGCTTTCTCATTAATCTAAGTGTCCCATAGTGGCCTATATCCTGTTTCATATACTGTTGGTAATAAAACTGAGAAACTTTGGGAATAAAACTTTTAACATTAAAAGGAAATAGTTGAACAAAATACATTTCTTTTTAAATCAGCTATAGCCTTTAAAACACATTGGGGAATCCATATTGGAATGTAGAATGCACACATTTGTTTCAAGCAATGATAGAGTTCCCGCATTTTGAAATAACTCAACTTAATTAAAAACAATGAAATTACTTTTTATAAACGTGAACTTTGCTTGATTTTTGTTCTCAGAAAAAGCACAACAAATTCTGCTTTTTCAATCCATAGCCATCAATCTGTATAAGAAATAACTCCAATTTGCCATTCTATAAAGGTCACTACTCTGGTTAAGTGCTAGGATGCTGCGAGTGTGCTGTCTGCAAGATGAAACATCAACATGATGTTTCCACTTCAGACACAGTCCCTCTCTCTCTCTCTCTCTCTCTCTCTCTCTCTCTCTCTCTCTCTCTCTCTCTCTCTCTCTCTCTCTCTCTCTCTCTCTCTCTCTCTCTCTCCCTCTCTTTCTCTCTCTCCTCATTTGTGTGTCTAATGCATATTTTAACAGCTTTTATTCAGACTACTGAACCACTCTGGATTTATACGTGAAATAAGGTCAACCAGAATTACGGACATTTAACGATAAAATAAAAAAAAGCATCATATCCTTTATACACTCGCACAGACACACGCACACTCTCTCTCTCTCTTTCCTTGGCAGGCTTTGAAGCTTTTTGCTTGGGTTGAATGTTACTTCAGAAAAGCCAGTGTGCGCAAGCCTCCCAGTCTCCACTTCAGCCCACATCATTCTCCATGCATCATTACCGCTGCAGAAACCTTGAGCCAATAAACAGCTCAGTGGCCCTGCTCTTATTTAAAGGCAAGAGGGGGAAATGGAAAAAATACACACGCTCTCACACGCACACACACGAAAAAATACTCAGCCTGCCAGTCTATTTGACACGCGTGTAGTATATGCTTAAAAAACGATAACACAGTTCAGCATTTTGCATCAAAAACACATGCAAGAAACACATGCACAAGCCCGCAAACCCACATTAACACACGAGCACACACACTTTTCATTTCCGATTCAGTTCCAAATGGACTGAATTTAGATCTGAGAGCTGTAATTAATAGTCGGAACATACACTCAACGCTATTAAAGTCACCCCTCAGGACTTTTTGCTGTAGAGGAATTTTCAAATAATTAAAACTAGTAATCAGATACATACACAAGTGGCCAGTGTGTGTCTAAAGATAGATGTGCGTTCCTTGTTTTCCCTCATCCCAAGACAATACTTGGCCCTGCAGAGGAAAGGAAATGAAGAATAAATAAAAGAAGACATTGGCAGCGTCGGAATAATTATACGCCACTCTATCCAATCTACATAAATAAACGCTCACTAGGCGAGAGAGAAAGAGAACGCTTACAGTTATGGTTAAAATCATTTTTCAGGCCGCGGTCCACCACGTTTTGAAGCGTGTTTATGGCTGTGAGCGTGTTTTACATCGTAGATGAAATATTTGGTTTAGTTTGGCCGGGCTATGGCCAGTGACTCACGGCCTGGGATTGATGCGGAGTGTGTATCCTAATGTGACAATAACCATTCATCTCTTACCCACAGCATAGCAACACGAGGAACCCAACAACATTTCCTTAAAGCATTATTGGACAATCTATTTTAATACGCCTGAAAGACCCGGCCTGACCTGACATGTAATAATTGTTTCCAAATATTGGGCGGACCTTGAGGGGCTTATGCAAGGGTGACTGGAAGTTTGAAAGAGGTTCTAGATGGATGTTGACCTTGCAGCACCCAGGTCTCAATATAAGATCAAGTTCTTGGGATGCAAACATTATTCAGGTATGTTCCACAGGTGTGCGCCTCTATAGCAGGCGGACACGGATGAGCTGAAGTTAGGGTCTGCCTCAAAAGTGCATGCAACCACCAGATTTCTAGATTTTTGTTATGTTAGGTTTTTTTTTTCCAACCTAACTTTATTTTCATCTGGAACTTCTCCGATTGCATGCACAGCCTCTTTCTCTTAATATATGGGCCAATAAGCTGTTATGGCCTGTTTTATAAGTTTCTAGCTGTCCCTTTTTCTATCACAGACACTTCATTCGCCACAAGAAAAATCTGCAATTAATTTCTGGTCTCGTATGGAGTTTGTTTGTTCTCTCCGTCTTTTCACATATTTCTTCCACAGTCCAAAAACATGCAAATGAGGCGAATAAGAGTCTTAAGCGCCCGTGGGTGTGTGTGATTGCCTGTCTGTGTCAGCTCTGTGATAGACTGGCAATTTTAAAAAAAGTGTTAAACGCGTAAATAGGATGACACAGTATAATAGCACAACAACACCCAACTTCAAAGAGGAAAACCAAATGTTCTTTTTCTGAAGTGTTTGCACGCATTTCTAAAGACTGCACTGCACCTTGTGCATGAAAAATGAGCTTTTTGCAACTTTTCGAACAAAAGCTAACTCACAAATAAACATCCATGCTTATCTAAAACAGGGTTAACTCAAATTAAGATTGTGAGAGACAAACTTTAAAACTGATTCATTTCACAATAAATATGCCTCAAAGTAAATCCTTAATATCCGTTACATCAGATTGCGGTAACACTAACAAAGCCAATTTCAGTCTAAGTCGAGCTGCTCTGCTGATTAAACCATAGAAATCAAGAAAGTGAAGTTACAAAGTTGGGGTTTTCATGTGGCATTATCCTCCCTGCTCACACCACATGTCCAGTTTATCTGATAGGAAGCTATGAGTCAGAGTCCTTGTTCACAGTTGCTATCTGCTTGCCTGATCGAGACACTTGTTGCCCTTAGCTGTTTACACCAATCCTGCTGCTCCAGCTCCAAGGCTGTGTGGGGATGCTGAGCTCCCCTGGGCTTAACATGGGCCTTGATCAGATCAGCACACACACACACACACACACACACTCACAAAGGCCAGCAGCAAAATAAACTAATATGTGTGCACACTGATATAAACAATCAGGTAAAAATATGTACTCACACATTGATGAGTGGTACAGACGGTGTGCTTAGAGAACAAATCTACATACACTCTCACAAACACATACACACACACACACACACACACACACACACACACACACACACACACACTCTCAGACACAAGCTAGCAGGGGTCCAGATCAGCACCAGCATGCATCGGTGGACTTGTAAAGCAGGGCTAGTTGGCTGGATGGTTCATTGGCCTCCGCGCTCCATCAGCCCCTCCATCAGTCTGTCCATCTGTCTGCTCGTCTGTCTGTCAGTGCTGAGATGAAATGCTCCGGTGTTCTGTTCTGAGCCCGGTTGACAGACTGAACAGGCTTCACATCGCTGCGGAGCAACAATATATAACAGTGTGTACATGTAACGTACCTGTTCCATGACATAATTCAGAGCCACGCTAAGTATCTAATCATTTTTTATGTGTTTGCGTTGGAAACTGCGTATGCAAATTCAATGGAATAACACTATGATTCAGACATATGAGGATGGAGTACCCTGTACGTACCAGTTGCAAATGCAGTATGCATATGAACTAACATTATGATTTACTTAAGTTTTTTTTTTTTTTTAAAGATAGCTAAATCCCAACGAAAAAACACTGGTTTTGGTTTATAAACGCTATGTCACTGTCATAAATGGAATAAATGACGCTCCTCCATTTGTACTTTTTGTTTCATCTCAAAAATATGCAGCAACAGCTCAGATACTCTTTAAAAAAAATGACTGGATTTGCATTTGAAATGAATGCATACTGCTTAAGATAAAACTATTTCCACATTTTGATGTCTGTACATAGAAATGATAAAAACCTACATATGAGAAAAGAAGCCATCGATATAGTTTCACATCTTTTTCTTTAGACTTTAATTAGTCACAAAACCTCTAAGTAGTTAATACTGATTTATAATTTAAGGTGACAAAAGTCCTGGAGTTACCATCCCCGGCCAGAGGGTGGTGTAAGAGCCCCACGTGTCTCTATCACTCCCCTACGTCTAAGGCTTATGTGGAACACCCTCAACCATGACTATATAAGTACTGTATGTATATCTGTGGTGATGGAGGCAGGTAGACTGGAGATGCCCCACTGGTGAACCTTGGCGTTTGATTGACACCAGCAGCCTGTCCCGCTGGTTTGGATTCCGTGCGGCTGTTCCCTCAACTTAAAATTGCTGCCTTACTCATTACTGCAGCAAACAGACAGATATTTGTTAATGAATCCACATGCTCCAGTAACCCTAGCTTCCTCCGAGGCGCTGGGAGAGCACCCACTTCTTCTCAGAGGTCTCTTCTTGGACCAGGAGGTGGGGGTTAGGTGATGTGGAGGGGGTCGGGGCAAAGGTCAAGGGCGGGGTCACAGGGTTTTAAGCTGCTAGGGTCCACCAAACAGAGGTTATCTATGCCTAATGGACTGGTTAAAAGCAAAGACACAACAATGCAGAGTGTCACTGTAGCATTCGGTTCCTCTCATTTAAACAGCAGAGAGAGAGGAGGGATAACACAAATGTTGCATATAGTGTTTGTATGCACATGCACTGTATAAAATATTTTTTCATCTCTACATTTCCTCACTTTAAAACTTGGCAGCAGATGTTTCCTGTCATTCAAATACAGCATGAAAGACAGCTGCAAGACTAGAAGATTTGTATCATTGTTGCTGTAATACAACAGTAATGAGTTTCATGATGAGATGTTTGTGTAGTCTGAAGAAAAGGAGAAGAAGGATTAATTTCAACCACTGCAACACAGTAGAAGATTAAGCAAAGTGCTGATACTATCTCAAAGCATGCAACTGCACAGCTCATCACAAACAAACTGCATTGGTAGCAGTGGCTTATGTAAAGTGATCCTCAAAGACAAGTGCCTTTGATTCCAGCCTTTGAACTGAAGCGAGAACGGTGCCTAATAATAAGCCACGCTGTGATGTGATTACATCCATTTCAATCAGCAGGTGCCAGGTGAGTATTTGTGGTGGTGTGATGTAATGGGATTACACTACTGGAACTAAAGAAATCATTTCAATCATTTGATGAATGTGACTCCAGTCAATGTGATGACCGCTAAATCTGGACCAATCACAGCTTGATCCTGACTGAAATATCCCAACAGCTACTAAATCCACTGTGAAGAAATGTTGTACTCATGATGCTAAGACGCTAAATTGGATTGATAATTTAGTCACTTGGTAACTTTGGTGATCCCTTAACTTTTAATCCAAATTATTTTACACATTGTACCTGCTAAACATGTGTACATTAGCATTGTTATGGTGAACAAGTTAACATGCTGATGTTACTTTAAGTCACTACACATAAGTACAGCCTCACAAATCAGCTAGCATCACCGTAGAATAGTCCTGTTAGACTTTTAAATGGGTACCAATGCTGACTATAACAAGGAACGATTATGTAAATTCAGAATATTATTGCAATTCAACACAAGCTGTAATCTACTCACAATAATAAATCACATTATATTGAAGCAACTTATTAAATAAAGATGCTGATGCATGGCTGTGTTACAGCTTGCTTCTAAAAGCCATCGCTGAACAGAAACAGACTGGAGTTGCTTTTGAATCACCGGTCCAATAAAAGCTTTTTTAATTTTCTTCTCCATTTATCTCAAAAGCAATAAACAACAAATCTCCCCAAACAGAAACCCAATAGAGGCATTCTTTATCTTTTCGTCTTTGAACTGCGATATTCAATGTTAAACACTGTCAACAAAACATCTGTGTTTGGAGGTGCGCAGGGGAATAGTTTATATTAAATTCTGTGTAAGTATAATGAAAGTAACCTTTCCAACACTGGTTGGCACACAGCTTGGGAGAAGTGTGCAGGAAGGGGCTTTGGTTCAGGATAAGGCCAATCATAAAAGGCTACATCGATGGTGCTGAAAGACATAGCAAACCTTTGTGCCACCGACAAGCCAGCTATCAAACAGGGTTTTTGGGGAGGATCAAAATATCCTGCAGTTTCCTTAAGCTTTTCCTGGCCCTAAATCTTGCACATGCTGACATTGTGTCCCAAACACACACTAGACTCAATGCTTTTAATCTTTTGATCATTAGACCAAATAAATTCATGTTCACTGCTAGACCACAGGGTGAAAAATAATAGGAAACGACCCAGAGGCGACGGTGGGACACAGCTCACTGCATACAGATACAATGTGTCTTCTTACTGTGCATGTATTTGTGCATGTTTGTGTATTTTGTGTTACTTTGTGCATGTTTATGCGTGTTCAATGTGTTTGTCTGTTTGCGTGATCCAGTGAAAGATACCCCGCAGAGTTTAAAAGGCACATCCATTACAGAATGCTTCCAAAATTAGTACAGTGTTTGCATAAACCCAACAAAGAGACTTCGCAAAGAAAAACAAATATGGGCCAGCAGCAGAATATACTTCAGCACTATCACTGTGCAACGGCTCATAAACAATACGACTTCTCAGCTTAGTGAGCTATCATCCACACCAGCAAAACTGTAGTCTGAGGCTGATGAGAACAAATTTATGCTGCTTCACAAATAGGCTTGGAGGTACATTGAAAAAACAATAGATTAATAACCAAAATGAACACAATTCAATACAATACAATACATGTGATGTAATTCCACACCATAATGGGATATAACAGGACAATGGATGCTTGACCCTTGTACCATATAGCACTAATAGCTATAAGCAGTTATCATAGTTCAAAATGTAGCTGTTTCCCATTATAACTACAACTGTAATGAGATGTTTGTGTAGTCTGAAGTCTCAGTGGACATTAGGGTAGAAGATAATCTGAACTAACATTCATGCCATAAAACACTCTATTCAAAATCCAAGTTGTTTATAATGAAAATAATATTATAACTATGATGGCAAAACAAAGGAGAAATTATGTTTATCTGGGACATGATAAAAAAAAACTTAAATTATTTTAATGTATTACACTGTAATTAATTCAGATTAAGATTTTCTGACAGTAAATGAATCTACTATTCATCAATTACGTCAAATTCCTGCATTTTTCTAATCAGAGAGAGATCGTGTTGATTAGCTGATTTCTTTTTAATTAAAAGCCAACATCAGACAAGTATATCAGTCTAGATGGATTTATCAGTTACTCTCCACCCTCGGCTCTCTGAGTCTCACTCTCTCGGCAGAGCTGATTTGTCTTGTTCATTAGCAGAGGTTGCCGTGGCCTGCATGAGAGAAGTTAGCCAGTTTGTCTTTGGTGCAGAGGGAAGGTGAGCTGAGGCTCTGAGGAGCGAGGCTCATCCATCCAGGTGGCTGCTGACAGGGCCAGATAAGCATCTCACCCTGGGCAAAAATAACACAGCGTCCCATTGAGACCTGATAATTACACAGGCCCACTGCCACACCGGGCCTGATGTATGGCCCCAGATAGCCATCTCACACCCGCTAAGCTGCTACACACACACACACACACACACACACACACACACACACACACACACACAAACCCACACACACTCCAACACTTGCACTTAACACGTGGATTGAATGAACGCACATACACACACACAAATACCAAGTGAGATGGCATATCACTTCTTTTATAGCTGTGGAAAATGCATCTGCAGCTAACTTTAGCTGGAACAGGACAGAGAGGTACATTATGAGATTTTGTTTCACTGAAAGCATTAGCACAAGTGTTGAAAAATAAAGTTTTAAAGTGTTACATTGCGCTGTGAAGCTGCAGGTGTACAAGACTCTTTCAACACGGACTCTCTCAAGATAAGAAATATCACTGACACCTAGCATGACAGGGAGATGTTGGCGTGCTATCTTTTCTTGTCACCAAACATGCCACTTGCTAAAGATATACACTCAACAACCTACTCAGGTCCTTGGTCCAATGACTACCCCTCCTCAGTCAAATATTAACAACGACAAGCAATAGTTGTTAGCGTGGAGAAGGAGTGTTTTCTCCAAGCCCTTCTTTTTACTAAGCCTTTCACTACTGCCTTGAGTTAGAAAAACTAAGACAGAAATTATTGGAAATTTTAATCTTTTGTTATGCTATTGAAAAATGCCACAGGGCATTTTTACTAGACTGTCTTTGAGGAACAGGCCAGTGAAAAATACAGTAGATAGTGGATTTCTATTGGCGGCTGTAGTAAACTGATAAAATGGTGTAATTTTCTAACAAAAAAACAAACAAACAAACAAACCAAAGAAAAACTTTAAACCTACTTTAAATAATTTGTTTTAGCCACTTGGGGCAGCAGAAGCTACACATGTATGCCACTTTAATTTTGACCTGGTGAACATGTTAACAAACAGCTGCTCATTTACACATCGAGAACACACACACAGGGCAACATTAGCAATCATTTAGAGTCATGTTTTTGGCCATCTGGTGAATATACATCTAATATTCACTCATCGTCTAATTTTGTCAAAATGCTGCAGTTTCTTGGCCAGCTAGTTGCTACTAATGTCTGTCTGCCGTAGAGCTGGAAATTTCAGTAGTGAATAGTGGGTTTATGAGAACTCCCTGCATATAAAAACAATGCTGATAAGACTTATGAGACTGTACCAAAACAGGGAAGTTCCAGGACAGGAAACCAAAACAATGAGTTAAAAGCAGCTACAATAAGATGAGAGAACTACAGAGTGAGATGATAACTCTTAATGGGTTCGTCACTACGAGCTACAACTTTCAAATCAATGTAGTGATTTAATCCATTGTTAATGTAAATATAAATACATTAATTGTGGCAACTTAAAGGTTAGAGTCAAACTAAATAAGCCCTGGACTTATTTGGTATATTATTGATGCTGTGTTCAGAGATCTACACACTGATCTTTGGATTTTGACTAAACATGGCTAGTCAGTGTAGCCTTTTCTACTGAGGAAATTTTGAATTATAAAGAAAAAATGTTTTCCTCATAAAAAATCCTGGAGACCTACTGTGCAATGAGGACCATTATACTGTATAAGATTTCAGAGTACATCACAATACAGTCCAAATTATACTGCTCTCAAGAAGTAATTAACTATGGTACAAGAAGTCTCTGGAAAGTTAATGTCAGCTGCTCTAGTTAGCTACATGATTGGCAGCCTTCACAGTATTACATTAATGCCAGTGTGACTCTTAGAAGGGTTTCCTCCCTTGCAGCACTTTACGTAACCCCCAGAATGTGAAGTACAAGGCCGGACTATTGTGTGAATTTGCAGGTGATCCATTCTTTTTCCAAAGTCGCCATCCTTCATCTGATGAGCTGACGTGCTGACAGTGACAGCTAACGTGGATCTTTGTGCCGTCCCATGGGACCAACAACATCTGATATGGCCACCTTGGGGCAAGTTCACAGAAAGGGGGAGAGTTCATGGCTTGTCTGGCATTGTGTGGTCATCCCCAGGGTGCAAGAGCCTATGATTTATTGTAGGGTACTGTACTACTATCATGTAGCTGGTCACTTCCCGATGTTAGCTACAGTCAGAACAATGACTCAGAGATTGTAGTGATAGAACCCAATATGGGAAGAGGAGAGGCAAAATCAATACATTCCAACAGCACTGACTCAACTTAGCAAACTACACCTAATATGACGTCAGTTGGTATTTCACGCTAACAGGCATCATCTCTCTGTCAGTGTACCATACATTATTGTTACCTGTGTTATCTATTGGTACACTTTATTCTTTTTATTTAAATATACTTTTTACCTAAACATACTGTTGATATGTTGATTTATCTCGCAACTTAAAGTAAATTGATACGGAATGTAAACTCTTACGACCTCCCTGTAAGCTGAGTTATGGCCAGGCAGTGTGTAGGACAGCCTTGTGCAGCCTGGGGTTAACAGCATTGCACGCTGAGAGGACGTGTACAGCTGTAGAGCAGAGACCTTAGAGGCTCCCAGCCACAGAAACAGTCTTCATTAATCTCAGCCACCATGACAGGACCATTGTAACCTCATAAATAGTCAAGACCCATATCTGGTACAGCACAGTGACGGGTGGGGAGATGGAACAGAGATGTACAATACCTTGGTTGTACGTAGGTGATATTAATCTATACAACTATGTAAGCACACACACAGAGAAAGTAATATTCCACCAGTTCTCTTACACAACAAACTTCTTGCCACTTGCCACCTAGTGACTATCACAAAAGAGTAAAGGATGGGATTACTGAGGTTGAACCTGAACCTAGAGGTTTGGTTTCTAAGCACATGTTCTTTAGCATAAAACACATTGCTCTAGGAAATGGGAAACAATAGTTGTGGCTATCAATGGCATGTCCAGAAAAAAAGAAACATCAATTGTGGATGAATATACAAATTGCCACATGGGAAGCTAAATCACTTGAGATTAATTTGATTTAATCTCTCTTTTTTTTTAACCACCATATTTAAACATGTGAGTCATGTTTTGGCTCACTGAAGCAAGACAAACTAACTACATATTTCTGTTCGTGAAATGTCACTCGTCTTGATTAGATGTATACTTTGAAGCAGCTTGTACTGTAGCTCTATAGTCTGATGTAATTGGCACTTGTTGAATCACCACAGGTGTTAGAAAGGCAGACAGTGAAGGCAGCCAGTCAATATGTTCGCAATCTTGGCAATTTGTATTCCATATGTTCAACCTCTATGGGCTTTTAGCACTTCTTCTTCAATTCATCTTAAGCTTTGCTGTTATTTTTCTTTTACTGCTGTCACTCCATAGTCACAAGACCTTTATTTGACCCAACTTGACCAAACAAGTCATGACCACATCAAATTGATTCCACCCCCATAAACATCTTGAAAAAGAAGGTATGCCGATCTGTGAGACTTAATTAGTTGCTTTGAGCTAAACACTTACATCGTCTTGCTAACATATTCATAATGACACTGTTAACATGCTGGTCTTTAGAAGGTATATACACTATATCTACCATGGTCACCCTCTTATTTTAGTGCTTTAGTGTGTTAACAATTATTTATTAGCAATGAATACAAAGTACAGATCATGCTGAATGCAGGAATGTTTTTACCGATGTATGAATTTCGAACCAATCCACCCAACAGATGTCGAGACATTCATACAAGTCCAAAAACTTCAACTTCACAGTGACTTCATAGATGAAAAGTCAGTGGATCAAGTCATTAGTCATTAGTCTTTACAAAATTTCATGGGAGTACATATGCTAACTGTTGAGATATTACAGTCTGGTGGACCGACCACCAGACGATGACAGCCATCCCTAGAGCCACAGTGTCAGCATGGCTAATATGAATTTCACACAGTAAATCAGACATAGACACATGGACTGATGATATATTGTAGACTGTATTAATGTCAGTAATTTATTGAATAGTTCTTAAAGACTTCAATGATCACTTCTTTGACATCTAAAATCATCCCCTACTATCTTTGTCACAGTTTTTAAACCTTTCCTCAAAGCTTTTTTGAATCATTCTTGGCTTCCTATTTCTTGAAGACAGCCACTGTTGCTACTGTTGCATTATCTCCCGCTGCTATCATCTTACAGTTTAACTGACTATAACAGCTTTTCCTTTGCTAAAAGTCCCTTTCCTGCTGTGTCCTCTCCCTTTTCTCAGCATCTCGTTCCTGGCCGATACACCTCAGCACATGGCTGCCAGCAGGGGAGGACATCCACACCACTGACCCGTGAACCTGCCAAACCAGCCAACTTCCCCTGCCAAAGAAACTGCACCCCCTGGCCCTACCTTAATGGCAACCAGGGCCAGGATGTAGCAACGTTGCATTGGGCTGTCAAGATGTACATGGATATAGGTTAGCAGTGGTGTCAGTACAGAACAAGGTGTGAAACACTCCAATTAGGATAGAACTGTACTGTTCACACTGTAATCCAAACTTGTTCTTTCTTAACCCTGATCTCTACCAAGGGTTGATATAAAATGTTAATCGGGTTAGAATAACAGATGTTGGTCGTATAAAACAGTATATTTTTTATTCAGCGATCAGCTCCAATAAAATAGTTTCATTCCTTTTATTATTCTACAGGGGGTCAATAAAACCTGCCTTAAACCTGCCTCACCCTGCCTGAAGGAGCTACTACCCACCCAAAACCAAACATTTGTATGGCTTTCATTGGAGACTTTTAATTTCCTTTGGTTTAAATGCTGTTTTAGACACATTTCCAACTCTGTCATGCATTAAAGCAAGACTGACTGATTTGAAACAAAAAATAACATATTCTTCCTCTTGCAAAGGTAGGTTGACTTCATAAGCAATAAAACACACCATTGCTCAGTTCAGTACACTCAGGGGTTTTTCTGCCTTACTTGGTCTGGTATGACCGGTACCTCATGATGGCTAATGTTAGCAAACAATAGGGTAATTATTGTCATTACAGAGTCAGTTAATTTTAAATGTGATAAAACTGTACTTGCCTTGATTTTTTAGAAAATGTTTGACTTGTTAATTGATTTGAAGCTAGAAGAAAACATTACAAATGAAACATTCCGATCAGGTTAAGGCCCTAGCTTTTGACTTGTAGGGAGCATTTCTACACACATTAACCTCAAGTTTTTGAACTTTGCCCATATTTAGCTTAGATATTTAACATCATAACAGTATATAAATAAAAGAAATCACTAAAACATAATACAACCCCTTTATATTAGCCCAGTTCAGTTCCCCAAACCTAACATCTCCTAACCATAGTCCCAATACTAACTTTAATCGTCTGTTTCTTTCATAGCTTCCCAGGAACCTCCGTCCCTCTTTTGTCTTACTAAACTTTTATGGAAAGCAGATGAAGTTCACATAGTGTTTTTAATGGCAGAAGCCAGAGCCCCATGCAGAGAGGGGTCAACTCTGGTGGAGGACTGTGCTGCTTAGAGAGAGGCGGGGACAGAAAAAGCCTGACTGGGCCGTGACGGGTCTCTGGCCCTCAACAGCCCCCATCACTCACCCCACCCACCCCCACTCCCAGCCCAGGAGCAGCGTGTCAGAAGCTGTTGATGAACTTGTTTTCCAGACAGCCGTGCTACCTTGGCCTGTGGTTTAGTGTGAGGGAATGTACCCAGTGGGACCTGAAACCGAACCACCTGCTGCACTCGCCCACTCCACTCCCTGACTCCCAGCCTTCTCCGTTTACCAAACACCAGTTTCTAGGAACACTCAGCCAACGCTATTTGCCATTTGGCATGGTAGGGGTGTGTTTGATGGGGGGGGGGGGGGGGGGGGGGGGGGGTTGTATTTGTGTTTGTGTATTGTTTGTGTGTGCATGTGCGACTGTCCATCTGTCCATCCAGAGCAGAGGTTATATGTGTATAAATGTGTGTGAGAGCATGTTACGAGGGTTGAAGAGACAAGCAGCTGAGGCCTAATGAGCTATAATGAGGTCTAATAGTGGAAAAGCCATCTAGAAGCCATGACCTTGGCATTATGACTGATGCCCACAACCATAACACATCTAAAAACAGCCTGGGAAACAAGCTAAAACACGCTGTCGTCTCACATGGTGGTAAGTCACAGTCCATATTTCACGGGAGGCGTTGAATTACCTCGGAGTTAGCAGTGATTACAGATTTGACGGTAAATCCGCAAATTGGACTTTGGTGGTCCGTTTTGATGAGAATACCATTTCGATTAGAGCATTTATGAGCCTAACAAAGATAGGTCAGCATGTTAATCATGTTAATGTTGACACAGGAGAAGGTGTCTTGCTCATAACATCCGTAATACCATTTGTTGAGTGTCTTTATCCAAAGCTCCTTATATTACAGTGACTACATATATACTCTATTTGACCGCAGTGGGAAATGAACCCTCAGTATAGCTACTGGCATATCAAACTACAGGACACTCTAATGGAGACATTTACAGTACATGCTGCCAGAGTACATGCTGTAAAACTAAGAGCATCTGAAGACTGCAGTTTGAATTGTGTCTTTATCGTCATCTAAAATCTGCATGAATGATAAATGGGCTGCATTTATATAGCGCCTTTTTAGTCTTCTGATCAATCAAAGCGTTTTACAATAAATGCCAACTTTCACCCATTCACACACACATGCACACACTGATAGCAGAGGCCGTCATACAAGGTAAGTTGACAACCCAAGATCCACTTATTAGCCTTTTTCCAAGCTTCCAACTGTATCTCACAGTCTTCATCAGCTGATTGAGTTTCTTCAGTTGTATGTGTTCACATGCATGCTCCATAGTTGTTATGAATTCATCCATTGTACTTTCGGAGCTCAAGTCATTCATTTTGAATCAGAATTAAGCATTCAAGTTCATTTTTGAGCTTGAAACAGCAGTTTTACAAAATAACTCAAAGTCCTGTTACTGTTTTTTTCTGGTGCTTTCAAACGTATAATCCCAACCTTATATCAATGAATAAGAACAAATCACTAGTTCTGTAACAGTGTAACAATTTTTTTAAAAATCGTAATAAATACAGAAGAAAGCAGAATACACAAATTAAAAATGTTTCGTACAGTCTCAGTATAAGTATATGAATAATGTGATGGCCAGACAAAAATGTCAATAATGGACAAATCCGCAAAACACCCAGATTATGTTCAATCCCCTTACTTTTTAAAAAGTTTGTTATTTAGGATAGGCAGCTAAAACACTTGGTTAAGGATGAGGGGAGATCATGATTACACTTGTTTATTGTGAGTCTATGAAAGGAGGTGAACTCTGGTCTCCTGCCTGAGTGAGACAAGCTTTCAGGCATGTCTGACGTAGACATGCGTCAAACATCTACCACAACAATCTCTACCTATTACTTTATATGCAGATTTGTCAAATAGGGACTTAATTCCTGGAAGGTAGGGCTGTGTATCTCTATAGTAATACAGTTGACAGCTCTGGAAAAAGCTAGTAAAAGGACCTTGAACTGGGATTGTTTTGTCTAACTGAATGACCAATTATACAAAGGCACGCAAAACATTGTCTATCATGCCAGAATAAAAATAATGTGTTCAAATATTAGCAATACAATAACTAGTTATTAACATAATAATATCATGAATGTGATTTTTTGATAGTATGGGCTCTAAAGCTGTTTTGAATCTATTTTTCTCTCATGAATGCATTTCTCCTAAACTACAGCTTCCTCTGTGGATTGTATTCGATTCAACAACTGTAATAGTTTCCATGAAATTACTCTAAATGTCAGCTGTTATTATCGGTTAGTCTTGCATTTTGTGAGATTATGTGGCATTTTCTTACCATTATATCTAATCTTTCTTCAAGCAGTTTGCATCTTACAGATTTCTCTCGGTCCAGTGGCATGTCAGACATGTGGCAAGAGGTGAGCTAAAAGGCCGGCCATATGGGCCGCAGCTTATTTTCCAAGTGCAAAACACACACATACACACATTCTGCCTTCTCCCCATTTTAATCTGCGCACTGCTGAAACTGACAAGGTGATGCCTTTTATGGGCCAGCTAACACAAACAGTTCACAGGCCATAAGTCCTTGTCTCAACGGTTTTTGTTTGACCGTAAATTACATACTAGAGCACCCAAGGGACCTTATTCATTTATATAGCATAGAATATAAAAGGAGACTGAACTACAGAGCTGTCTGTGTGAAAGGGTATCTGTATGTGGAAAGGTCACATTCTACTTTAATATACATTACTGATGCAAGTTGTTTGTGTATGGAATTTGTGTGTACATTGACATAATGGTCCAATACTTCCCATGTTTATCATAGTGGATTTTATATATTTATTGTGTAACTGCACTGTTCTCTATATGAAGCCCTCATTGGGTATCATGTAAGATATCATATGTACATATACTGAATTTCCCCTGTAGCCTTTCCCTGTAGGTTTATCTGGTAAGGGGTGTTTTTAAGGGACTTTCCCACCATGGGTCAGGTCAGTATGAATAAAACACCTAATACTATATAGTTTCACATTGTAATTGTACATTTTAAAGACCATTGAAAACCCATAGTCTAGCCATATTCTCCATCTATCACTGCCATCCCATAAGTTACTAATCTGCACTCTCACATGCATGGAGACCCATGCATGTGAGAGTGCATTTGTGTGTGTTGTGGCCGGCTGCCTAGTAAAGAGAAGCCCTGTCAGTGCAGACTGAACGCTGCTGGAAGAATAACAGAAGAGCTTCTGGTTTAGCTGCACGCTGGGACTTATTAAGACTGGGAAGGTGTGTAGTTCATTGCAGCAGACTCTTAACCGCCCACATCAAACTCTCTCACACACACTTGCACAAACATGGCCTGTGTATATGTGACTATACCTCCCTGCTGTTTCATAGCTCTGTCAGGGCCATTCAGCCCTCAGACATTCACTTTATTTCAATCAGTGGTGGACAGGTATGCTAAGCACCGGGAGCTCCCTCTGCTTCAGGCAGCCTCTTCCACTAAATAAAGTTTGACTGGCAGGTGGCTGTGTTCAGTCCTCGCCTCAGTGTTCAAACGGAGGAAGCTAGTTGTCGCATCGTCTTTTGCATCAAAGGTCTCTTTGCAACACATCAGTCAGTCAGATTAACAGGAGGAATGTAGCTTCGGGATAGAGGTATTTTCACTTCCTCCACCTGTAAAAATGCCTGCGGTAGTGGAGGGAGCCCAGAGGTAAGAGAAGTTAGACTGTCACTTGAAGGCTGCAAATTCAAATCCCTCACCAGGTCAGGTCAGGTCAGCCGTCGCAGCACTTTTACCCTCAATCACCTCAGTGCTCTGCGGCAGAAATGGGCACTTATATCCTATATTCCATTTGTTTTATCCATAAAGAAACAGGAATGTAAAAACAACATGTTGCGGTTTTACAGGGAGTTAAGTGCTGTAATTTTTTCTAGGTCAGGTGCATTGAGTTCATTGAGTCTCCATTGGTTGTCTAGCAACCTTACTGTGACGAAATATTAAGTGCTACGTTATGATTTTTTGAGGTGCTGGTTGGTGAATATTTATTTAACAAAGCCAGGTTAGATGTTTACCCCATTTTCTAGTCTTTATGCTAAGCTAAAGGCCTGCTTCATCTAGCTTCATATTTAGTATACTAGCATTGTGCTATCCATCTTGGATCTACAGGCAGGTTTAAGGTTTGGTTCATTTTAAGCAGCTTAAACTATGTGGTTAAACTTAGTTAAAAGTAAGACCATTGTCATAGTTAAAAGAAAGCAATGTTGACTGTTGAAGCAAGAGACAAAGTTAAAAAAAAAAAAAAAAAAAGTATTGATCTCGTGAGCACATAGGTTCCTTAGCTCACTGAACCACTCATGCCCAGTATGGCATCGTTGGCCCGGGCCTGGTCACAGGTTTCTCAAAGTTTTTTACTACCAGGTCACATAATAGACCAGTCACTCTTACACACCATATAAAATGACTTACAGTCCCTCACTTTCTCAAAATACTGCGTTAAGGGGAAATCTCAAAGGGCTCTTAAACATTTCTGCCTGCTTGTGTAAGACTGTGTGTTGGTCCCATAACAAAAGATGCCTTGGGTTTAATGTTTTGGAAAAAGGGGAGAAAAAATCTTCATGAAGCTGACCCTTGCTACCCTGAGATGAAGGCCACTAATAATTAATAATCCTGTCCCACAGGCCTTTTTCATCCTCTGGCAGTATCTACAGACTCCCCAGCTCTGGTCCTGGACCTGTTCTGGTCCTGTTGCAGACTCAGGATCTGGGGATGATAGGGGCCTCAATGGTGCATGATTGGCCCCCACAGTGCTGCTGATTAATGGCCATGGGAACAGAAAGCGAAGGGGCGGGGCCTCATGGGGCCACCTTGTGGTCCAGTTGTACAGTGTACAGTTTCTCCAGCAGTACCCGTGGAGCTGATTACATTTAGCACTCAGCTGCTTCTCTGGGCCTGGTTTTAGGGACAGGACGTGATTGAGCTTCATATGACTGCATTCCTTCTCCTATGGACGCAGTGTGTTTGATCTCCAAGCTTTGATCTTAAAGAGATTCTTCTGTGTCGTCCTTCAGATGTACCAAAGAAAAACCAGAGATCCTTGAGATCCTTAGATGTGACTGTGAACCCTGAAATAACCTTCTAGCTCAGTGTATCACCATCAAGTTGACTGGAACCAGTGACTGGCAGTTCATAATAATGGCTTATTTGTCTTTCAGCCTGTCACACACTCCTGAGGCTCACACTGTTTTGCAAATATGTGCATCAAATAAAAAAAGTTTTTTTTCTTTTGCATTTCAGTTATTCAATATTTATTTCTTTAAACAATCAGACATTTTTCTTATCACTAGGAAATAGGTGCTACTCAAGAACATGGCAGGCTTTGATCAGTGTCAGATGTCAAGCTGTGTTTCACTTAACACTTATTTCTAAAGTTTCTTTCAAGAATGCAGTTTTATCTAGAGATGAGAGGAGTATTGTATCTGACAACCTGTCTGACAGTGCACAATTTTTTAATAGTGCTTAAAACATCAGTGTTTGACAGAAGAACTGTTAATGGAAGTTTCCAGCAAAACAAAGGAAAAGAAACTGTTATTTTGTTTTCATATCATAGCCTTGTATTGTTGCATGCTATAGTGTCCGCACTGACACTGGGCCTACAAATGACAAATGTATATATAATAAGCTATATAACTTTGACTGTCAACTGATGTACTTAGAGAGGAACATTTCACTGTGATAATGAAGTAAGCCTGAAGCTCATATATTTATGTACCAGTAGGTTTCTGCCTTATGTTATTGTAGAAATTCTTTGGTGCTAAGTGATCGGTGCTTTCGCAGCGATCACAGTTAGTGTAATCTCTATGGGGACTCAAACTTCTTGTAAATTTCTGTAGGTGGTGCTGTTTTATTTGTCTGCTCAAGCTTTTTATTCATCTTCTTGACCACTATTGCTGCTGCTGAACACCATCACTTCTGGAATGGCCGTCCAAACACTGGGTGGTCATAAGAGCAAAAGTTTTTATGATATGACTGTGGGGCAATATTCCTACTATGACTAAATAAATCTGCACAACACTATGGAAAAACATGCCACACTGTGGCAGCCAGTGTGTTTCATGGTACACTTGTACAGTGGAAAAAGACATATCTGAGGAATCCAGGATCAGGCCATGGGAGGCTGGCACCCATCTGCTCCTCAGGCCACTCACAACAATACGCTCCAATAGGATGGCTGTAACAATATTAGTGGGAGCGATTTTAAAGGCCCAGATAGCCCCAAAATAATACGCTGCACAAAATAACACAGGACCTCTAACCCATATCCACACCAAACTCTGTGTCTGTACACCAAGAATTACAAACCAGAACCTGATGGAGAGGTTTCCAAAGGGAACACATTTCTCTTTGTGTGAGATGCCAGTGAGATCATTTCAATAGAAATTTGGAATTTTACTAGATGAGACCATATTGTCCAAATGTTCTGTTATTTTTAAATGAGTCATTGGGGCATTGTTATGCAGCGCTCAACCTCAGTGTAGGCAAGGCTCAGAATGGTAGCGTGTGAATTCATGAAGCAGCTTATGAGAAAAGTTAAAAGACTTTCAATCTAATTTAAGAAATGCATAACCCACTCTGACTAAGTAATCACTGGAATTAAATGCAAAAAAAGAGAAAAAAAAGGCAGAGACTGATGAAAGTCTTTAAATGAGTCTTTTGGAATGCAGCTCTCAAATTGCTTTCTTATTCTCTGATCTTGCATATGAGATAGGAGGTCCAGAGAGAAATGACATCTCCGCTCCACCTTCCCAATTACCTTTCTGTCCTCACCTCTGCCATCCCTGTGTCAAGACTCCACTGATATTCTGACCATGAATCAGACCTTCAGTGCCTCTCCATAAATGACTTCCTTAGGTCAAGGGTCAATGTCCCATCACTCTAAGCCCTGGCTAATGACTTAGGTAGGTCAAGGTCCCAGAATGGTTACTTTCTTAATAGAATTGTAATGTGATACTAGATTTCCTGTTTCATGAGTATCTAATTATGTGAATGCATATTAC
The DNA here is from genome assembly GCF_963691925.1 of Scomber scombrus. NCBI lineage: Eukaryota > Metazoa > Chordata > Actinopteri > Scombriformes > Scombridae > Scomber > Scomber scombrus. The sequence goes on from NC_084973.1 coordinate 6,845,309, forward strand.
GTTATCATGCATTGTACTCAGCATGATTATTTTCTGCTCCTCAAAATGCTGCAGTTCCTAGATAGTATTATCGCATTACAGCATTCTTGTGCTTATTGTTGAAGATCTAAACTTCTCTACTTCTCCACAAAGAAAATGATCAACACTCCATCTATTTTTATATGATTTTCCAGAAGACTTTCAAGGGGATCAGTCTGTCTGATTGTCTGTTTCCTGCAGTGCTTAAAAACCTTTTCTCACAATTTCAGACCACAGGTTTTATTTTCCACAAGTGACTCAGCATCCGTTTTCTGTGGTGCGTACCTCTTCTGGGCAGACCTCACTCCATTCTCCTCACATGAATTACTTTTCATGTGAACTGCAGCCTGCTGGTTAGATTGCAGCTGTGTTTGTACGCAATCTGAAAGGCTCTCGATGACACATTTGTGTTAGGAAGTAGCTCTGGTCATTGAATGCTATTCAGAAACACAAAAGCAATGCAGAAGGCAATATTTACATCAACAGCAACATTAAAAGCTGTAACAATGTAGCCTCCGTGCTGCAGCATGTGTCAACAAAGTGACACTACAACCAGACTACATCATAAGTTCATTTGCCCCCATAGAATCTGGTAGGGCCCAGCGCGGTGGGTAGAAAGAGGTACCGATTGTGTTTTGTTTTTGCCTCCAGCTTCACAAACAGTGGCACTAACAAAGTATCCTTTCTGTGCTGTTTCCTTCCACTCTGATTGGACTAATTGGGACCTGTTGACAGCGAATCCCATCCGTGCGGGAACAGGCCAATCACGTCTCGGCATCTGTCATCCCCGGCGCACAGGGCTTCCACTCCCCTTATAAAGGCCTTTGTCTCTGTGACCTCACTGACCTCTACCATTTTTTAATATGGAAAACCTGATTATGTCTCCCAAAAACAGGACATGAAACATTATGAGGGACAGAATTTGGTACAAAGGATTAGGTTGTACCCTTTGTGATAAAAACAGCTTTATTACAGCTATGATGCACTGTAAAAAATGAAAAAGTTGAGAAAACAACAAATTTCATTGCAACAAACTTTAACATTTTTAAGTCAGACAATTGGCATTTATTATGTAATTGATTAAGATAAGTTGAACCTGTTGAATTATTTTTTCTACATTGTTTCAGTTTTGATAAGAGAGAATTTTAACTATGCAAAACACTACTAAGATGAATTTGTTGATTTACACCCAACTGGACTCATCATTTTAAGTTACAAGACTAAACTTGTGCTTTAAAGTTCTGAAACTGAGATCTGGACAATTTTAATTAGCCTGACTTGAACAAACATATCGGATTACATTGAGTCAATGAATAAATAAAGGAAGCGTTTGCTTAACAGAATTGATTATAAGATTTTACTGCATAGAGTCTGGTATAAATTAAACATGAAGTGAATTCCTGAAATTGGTTTCTCCTGAATTTAATGACAAAGGGCTCAGTTAACCAGGACTCACACTTCTGTTGAAGAAAGAAATTTACTTGGTTTGTTGCTGCCACTTTACAGAATTGATTTTGTATTCATGCCAAAGAATATAAGTTGGAGGGGGAAAAAGACTGTGGAGAAAGATGGCCTGTCAGGAGGAAAATCAATAGCGAAAAAGATCTCTGACTTATAAATGCATTTAAATGTATTAGGACGAGCCTCTGGTTCCACACATTTGATCTAGTGGAAAAGTTTCCTACAAAGCAGAGTCAAGGTTAGGAGAATGACACTGCAAAGGAAACAGACACATCCTTTCTATGTGAGTATTTTCTTTCTTTTGCTCTGAAAGTGTGTAAACTGACAACAGCACCTTTGCTCCAGCAGTTAGGCTGAGACAAATGACCAGAGACAAAATTCGGCTAGAGCGCCTAAGGAAGCAGCCCAACTCCATCCAGAGTCTGTGAAAGCAACTTGTCTGTCAGCACCATTATGAGCCTCTAATATCTTGGCCTGCACCTGTCTTTGGTGGTTCAGGAGTCTGTTGAGCAGTCCCTCTCCCGCTGTACTCTGGAGCTGAGGAGAAGCCTGAAGATCCCCATTCAACGACGGATGATCGACAGAGCTGCAGCCAGAAGAAAAGGCAGCTGTGATCTGAGAAAAAGAGAGAGAGAGAGAAAGAAAGAAGTGTGTACTCATGTCCTCTTTGTGCTTTTGTGCTTTAACTACCTCCCCTCTTGTCTTCCACAGCCATGTCCACACAATAGAGTCTTAACAGGAGCTGTCAGCAGACAACACTAGTGTGACCACCGTGGGCACCGGGGTTAGCCGGGATCACATTAGCTCTGTGTTTGTATGGCACTAAAAGCCAGCTAGCTACAGTTAAAGCATGTTTTGTGGTGTTTTCTAAAGAAGCCCGCGGCAGCTTTCAGCCTTCTGTTTACCGACACTGAACTCAAAAGAGACAGAGGTCGTCACATCGCTGAAGAAATGGCGAGGCTTTAAAAATGCTTGAAAAAAAACAAAACAGTTAGGTAAGGTGTCCAGTGGGGGGCCTACACTTTGCACCTGAGGTTTGATCAATATAGTCAAGTGATGACATGTCAATTTGCACTGGTAGAAAAGAGATGGCGAGGCCATGAATGGCTGCGCTGAGAGATGGCGGCAGGTGAATTGTTCTGACAGTGGATACAGTGTATCAACGTGCTGCTTTTAAGTGTGTGTTTATCTACCAGCCAGCAGTGAGTCAGTATTTTCTTACATTTGCCGCTCTATTTGACCAGTGCTTGTGAAAGCGATACTCTTTGCCACCCCTATTATGCTTTTGCTTTTGTGATAATGCAATGTTTATGAGTTATTGCACTGTACACACAGCCATGAGCCAGCTGCAGCCATTATTTGATGTTTGATACATGTAATTAAGCCACAAAGGTGCTTAAGAGCTCTAAGCCACAGGTACAAAAGAGGTGGGGTGACATGATCAGATAAAGTTGAATTAGCTCATGATTTTAATTGTAACTAAACAATGATTGGGCAGGTGTCTTAGCATAAAAGGATTAGGAACACACACATACGCACATCAAGGAAAAAGTCCTCAGTAAGGGACCACCTCTGTTGCACTGTGTGGATCATTAGGCATGGGATTTTAGCTCATTACTAAGCTCTTTATTCCTTTAAACAGCAACAAATTTGCAGTAATGAAGACAAATACAGACATTTGACATCTTCATGTAAAAAATAAAACCCTATAATTATTTACAAGCGTGTAGCTTATGTAATAGTTGACACAGTTAAGAGGATACAGAGATAAGGTGTGCATAGTCGATGTTTTGTAGCTCCCTGGCCATTAGATGGCAGTAATGCATAGCTGAGCCTTCTGATCTCCTGGAATGAGAGCAGCTCTCTTCGAAAGACAGAGAAAATGTTTGGCTGATCATTTGTGTGTTTGAGTTTGAGACAGTGAGTCAGCAAAGCTCAGTTTGGGTCTATGTTATCCATTCTGTGTCCAACACATATTAAAGTCAGGCTGTTTCAAATAAGGACACGGTCACTTGAAAAAAGCAAGTTTCACAATCTGTTTCAGTGCACGTAGTCAAAAACACATAAACATAGTACATCTGCTACATTTACATACATGCAAACCACCTATACAAACATTTACAGTTGCTGACTCTTACTGAACTGAAACGTAATTAAAAAAACTGTGAAACTAGGCAGATGCACTATTACATAACATCTTCCCCATCGTACCTATCTATTATGACATATTTCCACTCTTGATCTTTACCTGTGACACCCAAACAGTAAGAATCAAACAAAGGAAACCTGAACACTGCTCGCTCTTTGTTGCAAGGTTTACTGTACGCGTAGGATCAGATCTCGAATTCCAAAAGGACAAGCCACCAATAAACAAACAAGCACATCAACAGAAACACGTTTGACAGAGAGAATGACTCACTGTGGTAGCCAACTGCAGTGGCCTTATTGTGGTCTGCCTTTTATCTGTAAGACACCACAGAGACAGCATCAGAGGGCCTTTGGTCTGCATGTGCACACAGGGGATCAAACCAGTCTTATCTCGCCGGTGTTTGTGTTACCTTCTCAGAGTTCCTTTCACAGCTTAGTCCACGTTATCACTGCAAAGCATTTAGCCACATACCCTTATTTATTTAGATTGAATGTTACTTGCATATTTAGAAGATTTCACAGTTTGACAAACTGAGTATCTATTCAGCACACGTGCACATGCCCATTTTTCCAGAGTCTTAATGTGGTTTTTGGTGTCTTGGGTAAGGAAATGATGATGGCCTATGTTGATCAATAGAAGATGGTAATTGTAGCAGTAAATATTAAAAGTTTACAACTAACACAAATAAACTGGGCAGTGAGTAGTCATAAATATATTCAGCTGATTGGTTTGGGTTAGGAATGATCAGTTCAAATGTACCAGTGTTTCCAGTATTTAAGGATGCTTCACTGGAAATATAGAAGTAGTATTGACTGCAGTATTAAAGTCATAATCCTGAAGATTTTCATGATGTTGAATCTGATCTAATTGATAGTTTTATATAAATAATTGATGGAATGACTATGATTAATGTGCACGATGTCACTTGAAACTGTTCCCATCAGCTCTTTAAAGCATTTTAGCATCTTTCAGCTCATTTTTTTATCTCATCGCTTTCATCATTTCAAGACACAGCAGGCACTTGCTTTCTTAAAAAAAAGCTGTGAAAAATCCACTGTACACTGCTTGCCCAGCACCAAATGGCAAATAACATTGGCAAAAATGCAGTAAATGCAGGTTTAAACCATATTTTTAGACTATATTTCACATATAATGATGCATGCACTTACTGGACTTAAAGCAAAATCCTTTTTCTCCTTTGATAATGCACACACAGTGACTCCAGTGTAATACTAAAAACAACAGCCAGTAGTAACTGAGCATTGCCTACTGCCTTTATTGAAACCTGAGGCAATAAATCCCCTCAGCCCAGGATTAGTTTGCTTGTGCTGTGAGTTATACAGGTTCTACTTCATCTGCAGGTGTGTTTGTGGCCCTGGTCTATAATGTTTCACTGTGAACAGAACTCTGGGATCTGCAAAATTAAAATGCATTCAGTTATTATCAGTAACCACATGTATGTCAGCAGGACTAAAAATCAACCAGGATTATAACTTTAACAATTTAAGATGATACATTAAATTGAATTGATTAGTCAGTGAAACACATTTAAGAATATAGGTTACTATTATAAATAACATAATATGAAATAAGCGGGAAAATCAAAATAGATGCAACAGCGCAGACAGGATAATTTACACTCTTTCCCTTGAAGCACCCTATAATTACGTAACTTACATAACTGTGATATTATCGTAGACTTGGCTCAGTATACACTGAATTAAAGTCATAAACATTCATGTCAGACTAAACTCTATTCCGCCAATAAAAACGTGGGTACATTAAATTTATATATAGGTCGGTTGTTATCCTCCACTACATGGTCTGATTATTACTCAGCCTCTCTACCTCAAGGGCAATCTGCTGCCTCAACCTGCTGTGCTCTTTATGACTCCTAACACAGCTTTTCCACTTTTATATTCAGCACATTTGAGTTGGTAGATTTGATTATCCAAACTCCAATAAATCACCATGAATGGATGTACTTTCTGTCAAGGACTTTGTGGGAATCAGCTCGAAGCCTTGATGCTCTCATTGACACATTTTACTTATAAATGATGCTTTTTTCTCAATAAAATGGATCTCAGATATATACGCAGTTATGCTTGCAGGTAGAAGACCAGTTTTTACATTTTAGTGTGTGTGTTCAAAAGCAGGATTTGAGTTACCAGGACTTACTTAGGTATGGATAATATTATCATTGGCCACATGAAAGCTCCTGCCTTTAGAGAAGGGTTCACAAGTTAAATGGGTCCTGCATAAAAGCAGAAAGTCTGAAGGGCTGTAACAGAATCCCTCTGTTCAGTTGTACTTTACTATGTGCCTCATATACCTTACACAGGAGCTCAACACAGGTGGGTGTGTGTGTGTGTGCGTGCGTGTGTGTGTGCATGCGTGCGTGCGTGCGTGCAGGCGTGCATGCGTGTGTGTGTGTGTGGGAGGTGGGGTATGATTTGGGATTACAGTATGTTTTTCATTCGCATTATATTTATATCCATTCCATTTTAATCTTAAAGTAAAAGAGACACCATTCAAATTCACCAAGATTTAACATTTTATAACATTTATTTCTGGACTTATTAAGATTATTTTTGCATCCTTAACAATAAATCACTAAAGAGTAGTTCTCTATTTTTGAAAAAATATATACTTTTTTTCCCTTTTTAAAAAAAAAACTTTCTTGCCAAGACTAAAGAGAAATACCACAAGCATGTCTCTATGCCAAAGATGAAGATGGAACCAACAACTGCTTAGCTTACCATAACATTAAATTCCCCATGAAATGACATCATCCTGTGCTAGTGGGCGTAAATTTAAATTAAAACCTTCATAAAAAAAATTCTGTTTCTCTCCAAAACTGATATCTTATTGGTTTACACTTGCAAATGATCCTTCCCTGCACTATGACCCCCAACACCCTGTTTCAATAGATAATACATACATCAAGGAATAGGGATTTTAACAATGAAGACAGGGGGATAACGATAGCTACAGTGTACCAACACCTCTAAAGCTCACTAGTAAGTATGTTATATCTTATTTATTTCATTTGTACAATATCCAACAGCAGTGGCATGCAACTTGTTTTTACACTTTGGATCATTTACATGTTAAACAGATATGTTAACAGGCACAGACACGAGAGTGATACTGATGTGTCCATCTAACTCTCAGTAAGGGTTAGGGTTAGGAATAAGCATATTTTTAAGTGTAATACAAGTATATAACTATGTATGTTTTATAAAGTAAACTAGTATATTTAAAGTATCAATGACATTATAAAGAGATAATCATTTTCAGAGGGAACATAAGTAGAGACCAGACAGATGAAGTGACAGACAGTACGACAGGCAGACAGACAGACAGATGGTCAGAGGGTGAGATGGGAGATGAGCAACAGTGACTGACCGACATCCATCCAGCTCTCTGTGAGACTCATGCCACAGTCATTCCCTCTCAGCCAGCCAGAAAAGCACTCTGTAGGCTACGAGCTGCCAAACACTGCAGTTTTGCTCCTCATGAACAGGGCTCTGAACCCAAACCCTTTGGCAAAGTGTAAGAGAGGTATTAGGGCCCATGTCAAAACAGCTTACAGCCAAACAGTGTGCTCTAAAAAGGCCTGGGCCGATTCATGGAGTCATTCAAAGTGACAGGACCCCGAGCCCTCTCTGCCTCTGACAGCCTTGTGCGCTGGAGTGAGGAGGGCTGGTGCTTGGCTAATGTTAGGGGAACATGGTGTGGGCCTTTGTTAACGTTGGCAGCTGAGGCCTGTTTCTTAAAAAACAGAAGTTTTCCATTAAGAGCAAAGCACAGTACACACAGCTGGCAGCAGTGACATGCATGGCAGGTAGTGGCCATGCTTTAGTTGAGGTTTCATTTTGGTTAAGATGTTTACTTGGATACCCTGTGGTTGTCCCAGAGAAACCAGTTACCCACCAAATCCCCATGTGAGGAACAGTGGGTGAATTCTTGAAGGGTAGATTAGCAATCATGGTGGTCATGTGTGTAGGCTTGCTGTCTGTCACTGTGTTGTTTTGTTGACATTAAATTGTACTCAAAACCATTTGACACAGAACAGACACAAGCTGGCAGGGCAAGATGTTTCCGTGCCAGTGTAACCCATCTAACATCAGAGTAAACCTAAAGCCAGATCAGACTACACAATATCTACAACATATTGTCTTTAACTATTGTCACCATGTCAGATTAGCGCCATATATTCTAGCCTTGTCTTGGACTGGCAACACTATATCAATATAATAAGACATTGTCAATCATGGCTATATACATGATGTGTGATGTTGGCAGTCATGTATTCCGAAATGAAAAAGAAAAGAAAAGAAACTCTAACCATTCAAAGACTTGAGATAATGAATGTGTTAAAATGTCAAGAACATTACAGTACATAAATGTAGCTACCAGGTTCGTGGAGGGAAAATGATTGGGTTTTGGGAATTGTATACTCTGATAAATCAAGATCATGATCATCAGGTGGTTTCACAATCACTATAAATTAAATGCTCTCTGGCACGCTTATGTAAACATCGACACAGACAGTCAAAGCTGTCCAGAGGCATTTAGTGACAGAGGGGAGAGCAGCAGATCATCTCCGCCTCCTCCACAGGCTGATTGAGACAGGTAGCTCTGCCAACCCTAACCCTAACCCATTTTCTTGATAAGGATTTCTTGCCTGAATCAGCCTGTTGAAGAGGCGGAGGCGGAGATGAGCTGCTGCTCTCCCCGCTGTCGCTGAAGGACTCCGGACAGCTTTGACTGTGTAGGTGTGTTTACGTATGTGTGCCAGAGAGCACTCTGTCATCCTACGTCAAGAGACCTGTAGGATACGTCAGGGAACAAGCTGTAGGAGATGTCAAAATAGGCACAAAAGTACAAAACATTCTGAAATGCTAGACTTGTCGTTTAACTGTCATGGAACTTCCCGGATGCCACATTGCTGTTCTTGTGTCACACTACATACCTGATCCACATTCTCTATGTCCATAATTTGGGCAAGATGCCGGAAACTTGTTGGCAATGACAAAATTGTGTCAAAATCAAGTTGAATTTGTGTAGTCTGATCCTGGCATTAATAACATTTCTCATGATCAGAGCATGTGCTTAACCCTGTTAACCAAGTTATGACATGTACAAATCCTGATTGAACTTCAAGTCGCTGGGTTAGAAATTATATCTGTGGGTATTTATAGTTACTGCTGGCAGCTCTCTGCTGTTGTTTTTTTTTTTTTACAGGTGCTGCATCTGCAGTGATGTGTTACTGGATTACACAGAACAATTTCACAGTAATCCAGTTATTAAAAAGCAATTAAAGATAACAATACATATTGTGCAATAGTTCCTATTGTAAAAGGAAATTAGTTTACTTAATACATCTTAACAATTGTAACACTGTAGGCATAGTTTCCTATATTTGATTGGATTATGTTATATTAATAAAGATTTTTAATTATTATAATAACATGATAATAATATTGATATAATGGTACTTTGATTTGATTTTGTTGGTTTTGCAGTTTCCCAAATCAAAAGTCATAAGGGTTCAGGTATTAAAGTGTATTAACCTGCTGGTAACATTCTTAAACAATAAATCAGTAGACTGCAATGGACTACATTTAGAAAGTCTAACGTATCTCAAGGAAGCAGGCAAAAATAGTAAGAAATATTATTTTTTCTAGTCTGAATTCTTCCCGTATCAATACTTTCCTAATCTGTTCATCAGTTTCTTTCCATTTGTCAGGATGTTGTTACTTTGACCCTTGACCTGTTTGGCTGCTTGTAATGCTGCTCAACAAGGTGTCGAAGCTTATTCTACTCTTGCAGTCTCTACAAGTCCACTGAATGAATGAAACAGGACACAAAGGCACCTGACAAGTAAGTTTCAGTGTGACATTACTGGTATGTGCAGCAGAAAGGATCAAATATCACTCTCTGCTGAGCTAAAGACAGATTGTCCTGGCAAGCTAAATAAACAGTAGATTAATCTGTCTTCTCACTGCTGGCTGACTGAGTCAGTCATGGAAGAAATCGAGGCCTTTGACAGCTAGTCTTTCAAGATCGAGCACTGATAACGAGGGAACTCTGAAATATGAGGCTTCTGTCAGACAGATAAGAACCAATGATGAGATTCAAGGTTTTAACCATAACATTACATGGCAAATAAAAAGATGACTTAGGAACTGTAGGCGGTAATTTTGTTTTCATTATCCAATAGATTAAGTTTCATTCAATTGGGAAATTCTCAATTTCACGTCAACAATGAAAGATTTTAAATCAGCCTTCACTGATATTGTTTTCATGCCAGTCCACGTGTCTGCATTGAAAGCAAGGAAATGTTGGTTGAGATTATAACTATATGAGGCTTCTGACACTTCCATAGAGTAAAAGCTGTAGCAGGTTTTACCGTGCTCCACACGGCTGCCCAGGCGAGCAGCAGGCTTGTCTTATCAGACAAGGCCTCATGCTGTCAGCACAGCGAGTGTTGAGTCTGCTCCATAACGCTGACATCGTCCAGACACCCACAAACTCCAAGAGGCAAAGGAACTGCTTGTTGTCTCCAGACCTCATTTTAGTTACGACACTGTCTCCTGTAATGCCTTGCTGCCTGAGTGCACTCTGCAACTGAATGTCATCATTTATTTTGTCACCGTTATTTTTAATTAAATCCAACAGTGTATGCCATAGTCATGTATGAGTAAATTTGAAGAGGAACTGTGAATTCTTCTGTATTTTATCTCTGCCACAACACTCTTTTATATATATTGTGAGAACCTGTCAGTATGCAGTATGGCAGCCAGTTAAGAAGAGAAAAGAAAAAGAAATGTTAACTTTTCACATAAGAAAAAGAAAAAAGGATTCAAAATGTCCTGAAATTGTGCAGAAATGAACTGATATGAATCTGCAAGTTCACAGGAAGGTTCTTGTACAAGACTTGTGTCATTTGCCAAAGATAAGAGGGAAAATGGGTTTTATTTTATTGTAAACAAATCAATTAATAAAAGTTTAATTGCAATTGGTTGGTAGTTTAACCTAGATGTGTTTGTGTCAACTAAACATGCAAAAATGTGGCCTTTTTCGACAAAAAAACAAATATGAATATAAAGTTTCCAGTTATCAACAAATAATGAATGAATTCAGCTTTAAATGGAGCATTTCTTTCAGAATGCAAACAGCTCTGCTAAATTAAGTGGTTTTAACCTCTACAGGGATGCAGTCTGACTGAAAACTGGATTTTTTTCAATTACTAAACAGTCAATATATTGTCATTTACAACCCTGTGTCCCTGTTATTTAAGTAGACTTATTTTTACCACTTTTAAGACTAATTATCAGTACAGTGATGAAAGTAGTTTACATGTGCTAACAATCACCTGCTTTTCACCCTGAACCCTGTTCACCACATACATGAGTTAAAATACAACACACACACACACACACACGCACACACACACACACAAGACACAGCAGACACAGCAGACACAGGCGAATTGCAAACCTCATTCTTGTAATTATTTCGCAGCAACACACAACACAACATGCAGCAGAGATTCTCAGTGTTCTACAAGACACTGTCATTTGGAGGCTAAGCGGAAGCAAAAAGCATATGTTACAAGCTAAATTCCACTGCTGGGGTTGAGTGAAAATACCAAGCAGACTCACTGCACCGTACAGTACAACATGTGTGTTTCCCATCTGGTATGCATGCTCACTGTAATCAGCATAGTAGTGTACACTGTGATTCGAGAGCTCAACCTCTTATTTGGACAGCTATCTGAGGAAGTGATTTTCAGCTGTACATCCCAGGGCTCCTCTGCCTGCTCCCTGTCTGAAGTGCTGCTACCTGGTTTAAACCAGATGGCCTTGAGCTACAGCAGCAGCAGGTGTTTGAATGCGAGCACTGTACAGTATCTCATATTCACTTTGGTCCAGGGTAAATATTGGACATATGCAGAATTGTTACTTATTTCACAATATTTGTACATACCTCACTTTTTTTTCCAAGTGAATTTTTTACAAACAAGACTCTGAGTTGCTGAAATGGTCCAAATAAGTCTTCCTGATGAACTGTGAGCTAAAAGGAGATTTAAAAAAAAAAATCTGGCAACACAAAAGTTGTTTTTAATGGCTTGTAACTAATCAATAAACCACCGTTTAAACCCTTTGTAAATGGCACCCTATTAGAAATTTGTTTCAAAAGGTAACTTAGAATAAATAAATGAGCACACATCAATGATTGTGATGTAGGGAGTAATGATAGAGAGCATGTTACAGCAGAGTTTTACACATATGGAATCATTGTGTGCAAAATGATAATGTTATGTCTATTTTTGTCTAAACAGCAGTCTTTTACTCTGAAAGAATGGTTGTTTCTCAGTGTATCTTTATTTAAGGATATATGCAGCATTGATAGAACCAGGATTGGGTATGTTAGTTGATCATTTTGTAAATTAGGTCAATAGATTTTTCTCTTCAAAAGTTGTTATCAGCTCCTTAGTCTACTCTTGTAATTTATAGTTTTATTAAAAGGTGTCAGTTTGTAAAATATGCTCTGAAAGCTGCCTCATCTGAATTAATGAGCCAATAATCCAATTTAAAAGGCAAAGTAGACTTGAAAACTATTGCCGACTATTTTAGAGAATTCTATTTTGTATTAATTCAGTCAAAGTACTGCCAGGATTATCATCAGGTCTTGTAAACCCACACAGGCTGATCTCAGCTGGTGGATGATGATGCTCTCAGTGATGCGGGTTGGAGGGGATGAACTGTCAAAACCATGATGAGGGTTAACTCAGGCCTTGTTTTCTGTCTGCCTGTCTGTCAGCGGCTTTGACAAATTGACTGGAATCAACTGACTGACAGATGCAGCTCTGCAGGCCACAAGCACCCTCTCACACTCTCTCTCTCTCTCTCACACACACACACACACACGCACACACACACACACACACACACACACACACACACACACACACACACACACACACACACACACACACACACACACATACATACAGAGCAGGAGGAAATAATGAAAAAGAGCACTGTAATACAGAAAGAACAGTGCCACCACTATGTTTTCCTCTTCTTACTGCTCTCCTTATCTCAATCCTTCTTTCTCTGTTCATCCCACTTTTCTGTTAACCCTCCTCACCCCCCCTTCACCTTTTCCACTCTTTGAGCAACTTTGAGCCTTAAGCCTCTCACCCAGTGTACCACTCGACAGACATGTGATAAGACGATGTAATGAGCTCATCTTTAGTTTACATGCTGGGTAAATGACTTGGATGGACCCCAAAACTAACAAGAGACCCCTAAACCTGAGCCTAGTCTGAGGGCCCCATCTCGATCCGCCAGGGTCAGACCCCTAGAGACCCTACAGTCTGTAGCGGCCAGTGTCATTGTTCTCTGGCTCTGACAAATCAAGACAGGTGGAGACGTTCCTCTGTCTTTGTCCGCCGCCCTGCCCCCCCACCACCACACCGTCCCGACACCGGATCTGGGAAGTCGAGTAATGCACCACTATTCTTCATAACTCAATACTACTGTTGCTTGAAGCCCTGTTGCCCGGCAACCAAATGTTTTGCGCTTTTATTTTGGCCTTTTTCTCCCTCCCCCCCTTCCCCGCCACACACACACACACACACACACTCATACACATTCAAGTATCTCTGGAATTGCATCAGTGAAACGCATTCAAGATCTCCCATGGATCATCACAAGACCCATAATTCCTCCCATTGTCTCATTTTTTCTTTTCTTTTTCCCCCCACTCCGTCTGCACAGGAGATTATCATAGCCTCCGTTTCACTTTCTCTTCATCTTTCAATCCTTTTCTTCTTTCTTCATCTTGCTGTTCTTTTACTCCATATGTGCCTCTCTCTCTCTCGGTCTACACTTGAAGCCATTGATCAAGGCGTGAGCTGAAGCATCCCTACTTGTGGATTGACAGGTCTGAGTGCTGCGGCTAACCAATGGGAGGGATGGATCTGAGCTGCCGGGTAATGAATACAAGAAATGTGTGCGATAAAAGAGCAATTCTTCAATCTGCATCTCAGTGAGTGTGAGATGAGTTGAGAAAAGAAGAAAAGACATGATGATGAGATGAGCCTGCAGAAAAAAAAAAGCCTCTCTTGCCTATAAATAGTCAGTGCCTCTCAGCTTCAAACAGAGCAGGCCTGTGTTAATGATAAAGACAAATATCTGGGGTAGACCAAGGAATTATTGATTCTATCCATCACGCCTCAAGAGAGGCCTCGATGGGAGGGCGTGTTGATAGCTCGCTCGCCTTGTGCGGCACAATCAAAAGAGCCGGGAACTTGAAATTCAATTCCAAAGAGCAAACCACAAGCTGTCTTCCACCAGTGACAACAGCTCCTGTTTACTCAGTGGCAAACACAGGTGGAGAGATCAGAGGAGAACACAGCTCCTTTTTCTTTTCTTTCTCCCCTTTGAATGGACTGAACACATGACAAATGCTACACTCTGAAGCTTGCACACACGCACACAAGCACACAAGCACACAAGCAGAGCCACCGTAGCTGGAGATACTCACAGCCGTGCATTGTTGAGGTAATTTATTGGACTGTGGAGAGATCTGAAAGGAATGAAGACGTGAAGGCGATACATCTTTCAGTGACACGCGCTTTTCACACTGAAAAAGAACTAGAAAAAATAAAATGGATGGAAGAGAATAGAAAGGAGAAAAAGGATAAAGAAGAGAAAGATGTGTGTGAGCGTCTGTCAGTGTGAGTATTATATATGTAATGTTTTTAAAAACAGGTTTACTCCACATTTGTATGCAAAACAAATCTCTCTATGTGCTCAACAAATAAAGAACGACCTAGTTAGTTTATGTGGATCATCCTAAAAACCGCACGCCATTTACACAAGAGGATGTGTGTGTTTAACTCATTAACCGGTGGCACGAGACAATTATTTGACTTGTTTCCACTGCGGGTCGACTTGTGCCTGCTCAGCGCTTCAGATGTCGAAGAAAAGGGGGTCTGTGCCTGAACCGAGGGGTATCAGGATGGGAGCGATGGAAGGATGTTGTTGTGGAGGGAGGATGAGGTCAGAGGGAAACGGATCCATCCATTAGGGGGTATAATGAGAGGGAGCAGCTGCCTGCCGCTGGGTCAGACAGCACACAGATGTGAGGGTGCCTCAAGGCCCAACAGAGCCGAGGGGGAACGCTGGAGTCCCTGTGCCATGACCTCATTCTTATAGCCGGGGCTCCCATTAAAGCTCCCAGCCAGACCAGGCTTTCCACTGGCTGAAGACAGAGACCGTCCATGCCCCAAACTCACCTGAGAAAACCCCCGTACAAACACTCCGGGTGGGTCTGCTCCTTCTGTTGTTTGGGTAAAATCTGGCCGACCTGGTGGGGCGCAGCATGCCAAAGACTGATCTCAGCATCTCCTGCTCTGCCTGGCGCTAGCTGTGAATCAAATATTCCCATGGGTGGTTTAATTTTTCTTAAAGCTTCGGTGGGGTTTAATGGGGTGTAGAGAACATTAAATTCTCTGTATATATTTTTCTTTCATGTAATAAAAAAGGTCAACAGAAGTGCCAGTTTGTGCCATAGTGTTGTTTTCCCCTTTTGGAAATTTTGTCCTAAAAGTTTGCTTTAAGTCTTAAATTAGACAAAAATATGTTCAGCTTCATCTGCTGCATTTTTATTATTGCTGAGCTTAACCAATTGTTGCTACATGCTTCACTTTGCTTATGCTGATCCTATAGATTTTGGATGCATTTTTACTGCAAGTACTGTGAGTCTTTATGCTTGCAAGAACAAGCAAATGCATTCTTTTACATTGCATTTCTTTTTCTGTTTTCATCCTTTTTGCATCCATTAAGTGAAATGATTAAGTCTCTATAGAAGGCAGGTTTGTGCTGGTAGATTTGGAGCCAGATGCTGGAACAGGAATTACAACAGGATGAGTCCTTTTCTCTCTCACCATGACATCAATGTTCCTTTGGCAGAAACACTCTGAGATGCACTCTGCGGTTAAAAATGATGAAGCAGAGAGAGAGAGAGAGAGAGAGAGAGAGAGAGAGAGAGAGAGAGAGAGAGAGAGAGAGAGAGAGAGAGAGAGAGAGAGTGCAAGTGTGAGAAAGTGATGTCTATGAAAGGGGAAGGTGGGAAACATTGCAGAAAATGTATGCTGTGTAGCTAAACAATGTTCCAGCCCAAATAACTACGTTTAAAAATGTAACATTAGTAGAGATTCCAACGGCACCAAATATGTCATGCTGAATTCTGGGTAAATGTGTATAATGATGCACAACACATTTAATATTTCCATTTAAACCAATTACATGGACTTCTCCAGTGTAGCTAGCATACAGTTTCAATGAGAAGCTGGAACAAACAAGCAGGATAACACACACACACACACACACACACACACACACTCACACACACACACACACACACACACACACACACACACACACACACACACACACACACACTCACACTCACACACACACTCACACTCACACACACATAGACATAAAAGATACATAGATGATGACAGGTATGCATGCACACACACGTACGCTTCTGCAGGACATATGATTTATGCTCTTCAGATACCTCACTGGTACTAGTGCTGTACGCTTAGGTGACGACACTCTTTCACACACACACACACACACACACACACACACACACACACACACACACACACACACACACACACACACACACACACACACACACACACACACACACACACACACATATACGGAAGAAGGAGCAGTGATTCTCTGAGGTGTTGACACATACAGCCATGTCAGATGACTGTGCGGCTGACATTCGGTGGTGAGTTGAGTGTTGTTGCCTCTGTTGTTACAGGCTCCTGCAGTCTCTGCCTCTCTCCCTCAGACGATGACATCCAGCTTAGTCACTCAAGTGCCCCTGCTTTGTAATGCATGTTCCCTTGTAGCTGCAGCACTCTCCAAACAAAACTAGAAGCTTTTCGTAGGGAAGCGGGACACGGTTGTAGGTGCTTTATCTCACTGTCGTGGTTGGATGGAGGTACTGAGGAGGAGGTAGACATAAAAACCCTCTCTTCATAGTGTGTGTGCATGTTTGCCTTTTGATTGTAATCTGGCAATCTGGTTCATTCTGGTACATATTGCATATACATATATATATATACATATATATAGTATAGTTTTTTGGCTATTCTTATTATATATACTGGATATATATATTTATATGTAACATTATTGCACATACCATACACATTGTCGTTCATTTATTATGGTTGATGGTTGCATATGGTCCTAATATTTTATTTGCACTTTGTTGGGTTAGGGTTAGGTTTAGAGTATGTAGATAAAAGTTACATATCAAAACCGCTCATCCCAAGATAATTTGTACCCATTACAAACATAGATAAGCATGAAGTATAAAGGTCTCCATGGAGGTTAGAAGTCTATAGAGAGACCTTTACAATATGTTTGGGTTTGGCAGCTTGGCAGTCACAGTCAGCCATGAATGTGAAAGTATGAACCCGCTTGCTTTTATGTCAAGAAAATACTCAGGTATGTTGTTGCTGCCAGCGTTGCATATATAGTTGCGTGTCAACATTACAATTCAGAGCGACACAAGCAAGAAACACAAGCTGAGCTAAAAGAAACCCAGAGAGCACTAGTTGGGTCATTGAATACCTCTCTGTTTACCCTGAGTCTAGTGTGGGATTGACGCTTCGATCCCCTCCTCCTCCTGGGAGTTTTTCCACCATGACATGTGCGATGGGGAAACTTAAGCCTCAGCAGATCTCCCAAACAGGAATTTTCACTTCTTCTCTTTATAATCCCACTGTCTTAAAACCACTGTGTGTGCGTGCGTGTGTGTGTGCGTGTGTGTGTGCGTGTGTGCGTGTGTGTGTGCGTGTGTGTGTGTGTGTGGGTGTGTGTGTGCGTGTGCGTGTGCATGTGTTTGTGACAGGTCTAAATCTTCTTTAAACAGCAAATCAGTAAAGCCTACTGCTTGGTTTAAGCGCTCAACAAAGAAGCGCAGCCAGCCAGCCAATCAGCACGGGGCTGAGCGATGATTGGACATGCTGTTTTATGAACTTTCAGGTGGATCACACAAAGACTACTGGATATTGTTCTTGGCCTACCCATATGAAATGCTAATGCAGAGAAAACATGGCAGCAATGCCACGTTTTAAATGTGCAAACTTTATCACTGGCGTCATTCATCTGAAATCACTGAAAAGGACTATATCAACAAAGTGGGTATGCTAAAATAAACTCCTGCAAAAAAAGTCAATTTTCCCATTTTCACAAGCGTCAAACTTTCAAAGACCAAAGAATCTTCTTTAATCAAGTTTCAAACAGATAATATTGTTTCCCCACTTCTTTTTAATCTATCTCAAAAATCATAACCTTTCAAACCCTTCTTTAAACCACCAGCTGTGGTACCTTCTTTTTGTAGTGTACAGGTCACTCAGGTTGGTATACACTTCATCTTCGCCATACAGGTTTATTTGAAGAGTGCAAGTAGTAACATTGCACTGTAATCAAAATCAAAGGAGTGACATGTGCTGCAGACGTCCATTCATCTCGGGGTCAGAGACCTTGAAAAGACAACTGTGATTTGGCAATGGCGCGAGCAAATCCATCCTTCAAATCTGCCCAGACTGGCAAGAGCTTACACTCCAGCTCAAGTATAAAAGCACACATCATAAACACTCGCAAAGACCGCAGAGGACGCCAGCAGCGGTGGTTAGCTCCGCTTTCCCTCCAGAAAAACATTATTGGCCATGGAAGAGAGCAGTTCAGTAATGTTTTTAAGCAATTGCAGCAGGTTGAATCAAGCTGTTACTGTCGTTGTATTTATTTCCTTTAAGGTTGCCACTGAAGGCGCACTACACTTCACGGTGAAAGATAGCCGGCAGATCAGGCTGAGATGGCAGAGAGGAAATGAGGTGGAAAAACAGGCTGCTTACTTCATACTACACACACATTTGTACTGGCAAGCCATCACTGCCTTCTCCCACCAACATAGACCTCTATACCTCTGAATTAGCAAAACACTTATTACAGTCAAGTCGTTATTTTTTTAGCAATATGCCATTTAAATCAAATCACTACATTGGAATTTAAAAACAAGTCACCCACCTGTTGCAGGAACTGGAAATTACACAGCAGGTTGAGAAAACAGGTAATTGGTTGTTTCACAGGGGAGGTTGTTGACAGACCCACTGCGCTTAATGCCATGTAATTTAAAGCCACTGGAAACCTAAATGTACAATAGCCTTCTAACTATATAATTTAGGGTCTTATGTACAAAATAAGCATCTAGATGTATTAGAAATTAGTTTCAGTTCAAACTTAACTTTCCAGATGTTGGGTTTGAATTGGGATTGGTTATGCTGGGATATTTATCACAAAAATTAGCGATAAATTCCATGAATCAATCATAAATGAGTTTCTGTGTCATGTGAAGCTAACTTTAGTAGCTTTAGTAGCTAATATTAGCAGCAACTCTTAGCTCTCTCCTACTTTTAGAGACTTTCTCGCAAGTCGCACAGTCGTTTACACACTTCTCAGATTACTTTAGCTTAGCCGTTAGCGATGGCTTATCTCTTTCTCCCTCTCTTGCTCGGAATGTCTTATGTTTAGCTATTCCCCTGCCTCCTTTAGTGATAATGGTAGTGCTAATGTAGTGTATGTGCTGTGTTGGAGGCGAGGCTTTGTGAGTTAGGAGTGTGGCTCTGTGCCATTGAAACTCATTTGTTAGCTGCTGCAGTTAGCCAGACCCTGTGCTGTTATTTTAAACTAGGGTTTCTCACAGTTATGAATGTTTAATTTCACTCAGGTTTTTTTAGATGCTTGATGAGGTGATCGTCATTGACATCATATATATGAATTTTTACTATTTCAAGCCAAATTTCTAGAGGCTTTGAAGTGCAACATGTAGTTTTGGGGTTGTTGGGGTTTTTTTTTAAACTTTTTATTTGTATCATGCATTTCATGTATTCAATTCAATTCTTAATTCATGTACAATTAATAAATAAAAGAAAGGGGAAAAAACTGCAAAAATAATTAAATAAATAAGTAAATAAAAATACACCTACTACAGAAAACACAAGCAGTAAGCTAGAGGAAGCATACAAACCAATAATAACAGAGAAGAGAAAAGAAAAGAGAGAGAGCGAGAGAGAGAGAGAGAGAGAGAGAGAGAGAGAGAGAGAGAGAGAGAGAGAGAGAGAGAGAGAGAGAGAGAGAGAGAGAGAGAGAGAGAGAGAGAGAGAAGGGACCCCTCTATTTCCTTCTGAACATCCTCCCAGAATTGGGTTGGTTGTTTTTTTAAACATTATCATAGTGATTAGCTACTGTTATATCCATAAATAAATGAGACCATGGTTTCTTATCTCATGCTGATGGCAATATTTGTTTCATCTGCTCTTGTTAAAACAATCTCATTTCAAAACCAGTGCGGTGGATATATCCACCTATTGTTTGACTTAACAAGTATAATGCTTTTAAATTTGGGATCAAATGAAATGAAAAAAAAATGTAATAAAATAAAACTCTGTGTAAATGTATAGTCTGTTCACAGTTTGGGTGTTCAGAAGGATTTTTTCCCCCAGACTTTACTTAGTAATGTAGTAGTAGTTTACACTTCACTAGTCACTAAGAAACAGCTTCTGGGTCTTTACGTAAGGTGCTGTGCAGGTGGATCCTCTCACCTCCATCCTTCATTACCTGACAGTGTCATTTTTTGGCATCTAACTTTATATCACATCATTCCCTCTTTATTTCTGTCAAGGTACAATAGTACGCTGACATGGCGTTAAGAAAAGTTTTCATATTTTCTCTTTTTTTGTGTGTTCTCTAATAACACTACTGACACCTTCTGTGTTTGTCTGATTATTTCTGACACCAGGATATGCTCTGTGGTGTGGAGTAATTTATTTTACCCTTGGCTGACATTTCAGTGAATGAAACCTGCCCACAAATTGAGCAGAACGGTTAGCCTTAATTCTTTTATCTATTCATTGTGTTTTGATTTTGGTTGTGTCACCTCTAAATGTCATCTTTAAATATTTAATGTCACTTCTACTTTTCAGATTATTATCATTTGCAGTTCAAGTTTATACAATACAAAAACAATGTGTGGGTCACACACTAATGATAATCTCACAAATGTGCACCCACTCATCAACAGGTGGCATTTATCAAGTTGAAAAAAGACAAACATGTTTTTGCATTTTGCACCTAAAACTACAGTACCCATGAGCCTTAGTGGCTGTAGACAGGCCCACACACATCTTCACATTTAAAAACACACAGATGACACATAACAGCACAAACTCTTTCACCCAGACCTTGTTGTGCTAGTAAAAGTCCCTCCTGTGCTGTTCAATGAACCAATTAATATGTTGAGAAAGGATTAAGAAGCTTTTAGCTCAGAAACAACATCTCCAACAGTGCCTCAGAAACACTTGCTGTAGTGGAATGCCAACCTGCCATTACCAGGAGATTACCTGTAATCTCTTATTACTTGAAACAGGGTGGAGAGGCTTTCATGCCAGGAATCTTAAAAAATCAAATTGTGCTGTCAGCTGGGCTTAGGACTTAGGTTGTACACATACTCATATTTGTAGAGAAACATGCCTGCATTTGTACCTGGCCTACTTTGTATGACTGTGCTTGAAACAACCACACAGACACGGTTTTTAGCTCAGACTTTAGTGTCAACAGAACTCAAAATGAACTCCTGTTGTCTTTGGGGATAATAGCAGTCTCTCGCTGAGGGATCAGTACCTAAAGACCTTATGATCATCAAAGTGTTAAACTGTATTTATGCAAACATGGCAAGCTGCATGGAGATGTGTACAGCGCAAATCCATGTGCATTTATCAGCAGGAGAAAACCGCCAACAGAGGCAGGGAACATGTAAAGACAGAGCAGCAGTGAACATGGAAATATTGGTGTGTGAATACATTGTCTCTCTCTCTCCCTCTCTCTCTCCTTCCCTCTCTCTCTCTCGCCTGGATAATTGCTGTTTTGTCTTGACTGCATGTACTGTTATTTATTTGCACAGGAACTGAGATAGTTTCCCTTGGGGCAATAGATGTTTTTCGGCTAGGAGTGTTCCTGGTCTTTTACAAAAAAAAAAAAAAAGCAACAAGAGAAACAGGTATTATTTCTAGCCCACATAAAAAAAGCAGAAATTCCTTTTTAAAAACCCCAATTAATAGGTTTAAATTATTGTAACTGCACCGCTGCAAAGTCTTAAAGTCTCAGTGAAATATAAGTTAGAGCATCTTTAGCTTCTGTACTGTGACATATTTCTTAGTGACAGGCAATAATAATAAATCTAATCCTTCAGATTTGATTGGACCACTTAAAAGGTGGGCAGGGCTTACAGATTTAAGCGTGATGCAGAGCTGCAGGGAGAAACTGAGCTGCGGAGGACTGATGTCTTCACACACACCTCACACCTCTTGTTAGATCAGGAGGAGGACGAGGGAGAGATGAATAAAATTAGACCTCAGCCACATTATTTTGGAAATGACAACAATATCCAATCTCCTCTATCTCTTTCCATATTCCTCTGTTAGCTACTACGACCCACAGACAGTGAAGTGCAGCTTTATGTGACTTTTATATGATTTATATGTGGCTAGATACTCACCCAAAGTCACATTTGATTAGATGAACTTATGTAAACGCCCCTGAGTGCCGAATGAGTCATCAAACATTTGAAACCATAGACGCCGCATTGACTGCTTGATATGTTAACGTTGCTGCCATATTGTACCCGGCAAGACCGGCCTGTAAACAAATACAAGTAAATGGGGAGCTGTGGTTTTGCTGGATAAAAAAGCCCTATAACATTTACATTTCCCAACCAATTTCAATGAGTTGTTTATATATTTAAGGGTTTATGATCTACATGGAGTAGAGAATAGTTTGGGGAAAAAGAAGTTTTTAAGGATTTTGGGTAAAAATACTCTGATACAATTTTTTGATGTATAGGTTTGGTCTATAACCAGAGATAATTGAACAATTAACATAGAACATAGAATTAAAACTTGGAAATCATATTTTTCATTTCAACGAGTCATGAAAGTAGACATTTATAGCTGCTGCATGGTCAATATTTACATCTGCAGCTAAACAATGGCTACTTTTCAGCGTGACGCCTGGTATTTTGAATGCAAACATAAAGCGGCGCCTGCAAACATCAGCCACTGCAGTAGCATGATCCTCAAGCACTTCATGTGGTTGGAAAGGTCACATCTAACTTTTACTCTGCTTGATCCCCATTAAATTAGAGGATTGAGAAACTGAAGGAGAGACTGAGAGAAGCGAAATAAAGGAATAAGGGTCGAAATGAGAAGGCAAAGAGACCAGATGAGTGAGAGCAGAGAAAGAAAAAAGAAGAAGAGGAGTAACTGTTGGAAACAGGTCGGTCATAAATAATAGTACATATGCAAGCATGTTGAATAGATGTTGATATGACAGCCTAAACCAACAATGAAAATCTGTGCAGCAACAAAAGGAAAGGTGAGATGATATATGTGGTCTTTTATAGCTTGTTGCGTAAGCTGATATCATTCTGACAGCATACGAAGTCAGTTTCCAAACCTGTTTCTAGAGCTACATACACCATGATGAGTGCTTGCTGAGAAATGAACCACATTACCCAGCATGTATCAGTGCAATCCCTTGTTTCACCTTTGTCTCTGCGGTCCAGATGTCAGTTTTAGCCCCTCCAAAGTGAGTGGACCATTGGGTTGTGTCTGTAAGGCCGGCGCAGGGCTGCACAGGGAAACAGGTGTCTCTGACATGCAGGGCAGGAATTTATGACAGGAATATCCCCAGACGAATGGCAGGCGGGAGTGAGGATGAACAGGACCGCAGATGAAAGGCCATTGTGGATCGACTCATTTTTTAAAGTCCTCTCATCACATCTTTGACAATACTTCAGGGTCTGTGAATGAAACATACCACTGTCACACACTGTATGTTTGTAGAGTGTGTATGCAAGTTCAAGTGTATTTCCACACAGATTTTGGAAATGTTTTGCATGAGTCTGTGCATGCATGTGTGCACATGGAATGGCTTTTGGTAGACTGTGCATGTGTGTTTATGAGGACATCAAGCAGGAAATCCCCAGGTTATTCTTAGTCATTACTGAGCCCCTAAAAGTGCTGCGTGGCTGACGAGAATATGTGGATGTATCATATCGCATTATACAGTATCACATCACTTGATATCTATCCAATTTTTAATGTGACTGTGTTAACTATGTTAGGTCTCTGGTTTCTGGTTTGATAAAGTGTTGTTACATAAAACATAAAAGGCATCAATACAAAATGTAAAGTTAAATAGAAAAAAAAAAAAAGTTTAAATAGAATAAGATATACAACATGAGAATAATGGTTATAATGCAGTGTGAGATATGCATAAGAAGCCCCAAATTGAATGTAATAAAAGGCAACGACAAACAGAAAAGTATTAAGCTTTGATTTGAAAGAACTGAGAGTTGCAGCAAACCCCTCATTTTCTGGGAGTATGTGGAGCATAAAAACTAAATGTAAAAAAGACTAAATGAGTGTCATGCTGGAGGACAGAAACTATCTGAAATCATTTTTCATAAACTGACAGCCTAAGTTTTTCTTCCTAAAGGCTTTTTTTTTTAAAGCATCTGTTATCACTTATAAAGTTATATAGTTTGATGACATCATATCATGCATATCAACTTGATACATTGGTTCAAAGATAGAGACCGCAGGAGACAATTAATAGCTTTTATTTTACATCAGTACTAATGTTGGAAGACGAACAAATTACTGTCAGATTTATCACCGTGCATTAAAATGACGTAGTTTGTAGCTCTGTAGCTTCATGTTGTGTAAAGGCACTACTCCTGTCAAGACTTTTGTATCCATAAGTGAGACACACACAACACCAGAAGAACAGCACTATCCTCATTTTTGTCCCACTAAGCTATGCAGTAATTTCCAAATCTATTCAAAAGAGTAGTTTTGGACAGCATATGATTAAGTATCACATAACAGTTGTTGGTTTCTCTGAGTTCAGAGGAGAAACTAAATGTTTTTGCTTGGCACATGGGTTAGAGATATGGAGAGGTGGCTATCTCCAGGTAAAACTGGATAAATGTAACTCCTAGTAATTCCAAAAGTGTCCTATTTACATGTATTGTCTACATTCACCTTGGTTTGTTCAGAGTTGATGAGTATGTGAACCCTGTGAGTCAGCATCACTGTGAGGAAAAGAATACTGAAGAGCTGTGTGCCGTGACCTGTACTGACAATAGTCAGGAAATACCACCAAACCATAAGCTGGTTGCTTGTTAACCACAATGAGCCTTATGCAAGAACATTTTCATATTATTATCCTAAATCTTTCCTATGGGTGTTCCAAGTCAGAGCCACCAAAACTCACTTAGCTTGATTCTTGTAAATCGCTTCTTTCAGCCTGAGTGATGCCACCTGTGTTTGTGAGATTTTACCATTTGGGATAATCAATGCCCACGAACATTTACATATAGGGTGATCTATTCCAGAAGTTTCCTTCACAAAAGCCAAAGCATAAAAGGAAGAATTTACACTGCAAAGCTTCAAGTTCTGCTGTCAGAAATCAAAGCGCTCCATGACTAGTGTGGGATACAGTCACAGAGATATTAGCTGGAGGGGGGGGGGGGGGGGGGGCATTAAAGCCTATAGGTGATGTTACACTTTCAGGTGCAACAGAAGATGATACTGGACAGAGAACTGCAGTAAGACCCTGAGGCAACTGTCAAAGTGAGATTTTCCTATTGAACATCTATTGAAATGTTGTTGTTATGAAGAAAAACCCTCAGATAACGAGAATGATAGACAGCATGGTGAACTGAATATTAAGTTTGTATCATTATATATTTCATTTAAGTTCATTTCGCCATCATATTTAAATTCCAAATCCATTAAGTTTGTAAGTATTGTTCAAGAAATCCGATGAATGCCTCAAATTCTTTTTAATCACTCGTACTTGCCATTTAAGAAAACAAATCTATTTGTATGATATACAGTAACGTGTGTGTGTGTGTGTGTGTGTGTGTGTGTGTGTGTGTGTGTGTGTAGGCCTTCGAGTTCTCTTTAAAGGCACCTTTGACGAGTAATGAGTAATGTCACTAATTACTTTTGCTGTTGATTAATTAGCAATGCAATTGCAATGAGTAATACGTAATGTGTGACTAATTACATTTCCCAAGTAAATTACTGAACACTGCTTGTGACCTACAATATAAAATGCAGTGTCGGTCATTAAGAGTCTGCCAATCTTCCTAGCAGTGGCCTAGTTTGCTTAGAGTACTAACGTCTCCAAATGAATGTGTTAATGATTTGTTGATGTTACAATGCTACGTGTAGCACCTTCACCCTCAAGTACACCCACTGAGAAATACATTGAGAAACTTGATCTATACGTATGTTTAAATACATGTTCAACTTTGTAGAGGCTGCACCAGCATTTATAGCGCTTATAATTACAAAACTATACATAAATCACATAAGGTTAGAATTGGGTAATATTCATTAATAGTGAACCTCTGAGGTTTGTTTTGGTTTCCTGCATGATTTATCATAATAACGGCTGCTTCGCTTAATGGTTTCAATTGAATAATCAGTTATATCATTTTGCCACGCCTCTGTTGACACTCTAGTCTCAGAGGAATCATTTTTCACTTAGATGATTTATGTCAATGAACAGACAAATTGGTACCTCCTGTGAGGAGCTTCCCCGAATTTGTAAGGCTTATTTAAAGAGGCTACGCTTTATTTCTCAATTAATCTGATTCGGATTAATATGTCTCTCTGGCCGTTCGTTTCCAGCGGGGGAGAGAGTGAGAGAAAAGGGAGAGGCTGACTGTTCCTCTGTAAATATGGGTTGTGGGTCTTATTTTTCACGATGGTGAGGAAGTTGGTGTCTGTAGTCTGAGCGAGACCACCTGGGCAAGAAGTTTGCAACCAGAGAATAGGTTTCCAACCCTGCGCACAACTAGTGTTTCAAATGTAATAACTTTCGCATGCACTGTGCCAAGATATCAAAGCAGCAATAACTCATGCAAAATGTGAGGTGAGTTCTTCCGCATGGCTTCCAGCTAGTTGGCCTTTCCTGATAATAAACACTGTGTGTGTGTGTGTGTGTGTGTGTGTGTGTGTGTGTGTGTGTGTGTGTGTGTGTGTGTGTGTGTGTGTGTGTGTGTGTGTGTGTGTGTGAGAGAGAGAGAAAGAGGAAACTGTTTGTAATTGTTGCACTTTGTTTTCATGAAGTCCCAATGTCCTCAGAATTAAATATGGAAATTCAAGTTATTCTCATGGTTCACTGCTTCATAGAGATGAAATGGATTGGGGATTTAGTTAAGCGTCGTCCTTTTTATCTCACCAATTCATATAATTTGCTGTCAAAATACTAATATAATGTCCTAACTGTTTATTTAGGTACATTTTAACATTATGATATGCATAAAATGATGGAACCTGGGTTTAGAATTAAGATTAAAAGATTTAGATACATTTGAGCATTAGATATATATTGTCACATAGAGTAAGTTGTACATTATTGCTATAGCACTTTGAAGTTCTGACAAGTTTTTGGTGGTCATGTTAAATAAATAAAATATATGTAAAAGGGCCTTACATTTATCCCATGTATTTAATCCCAGTCAATGATCTGATCAGGCCTGCTAAAATGTATTTTAAACTCACTACCTGGGTAATCTCAAGTTGTGAAAGAAGCCTAGCATATTTGAATGTGTTTTATGACTGCAATTCATTTCAAGAACACCTAAGTCTGTGTTATAAAAAAACAACAACTACTCTTTTTTTCCTCAGGCATGTGTATGATAGTATGATAGTTCATCAGCCAGACAAGTGAAAACACAGAGAAGTGTGTGTTTCTTCACAATGCCTGAAGCTGAAGTCTGACCTTCTCCCCTCTCCATCTCCATCTCCCTCTCACCTTCTCCTTCTCTCTCCCTCAGCCCCGGGGCCACCAATGGGTCGGCCTGCAGGAGAGGTGAGCGTGGGGTGGGCCTCCCCCCTGGCATCACCCATACCTATACGCTTGAAAAAAGAAACAGAAAACTCAAAAAGGATGATGGCTAGCCTAGACGTTGTTGAGACAGTGCTCTGGCGAGGAGAAATGAGGTAAATATCAATGGAGGTGGTCTCACATAGCCCATTAGTCAATGTCTCCAACTGGCAGTCTGAGCATCAGCGCTAGGGCAGCCCCAGGGTTTGCACCACCACCACAACTGTCCTCCTGGAGAATTGTACCCAGGCAAAAATAAAGCAACCGGAGCCGGGCATAAATCATTAGGAACATTTGTTACCTCGGGTAATTGTGCTTCATTCATCTTCAGGCCTTTTTTCCATTTGTCAACTCCCAGAGGCTGCTGGGTGTCAGCTGTACAAGTCTACCCTGTAGGTTAGGCTGGCTGTGCTTAACCAGAGTTGCAGCACAGGAGGCCATGTGGGAAACAGTGATACGCAGTAGAGTGAAGTAGAGTTACACTGATACTACACTTGGCCCCTATTCAGGTTTCACTGAAAATGTAACATTAAATTAGAATAAGCCTATATATTAAAAAAAATCAATTTATGTCGCAATATTTTTAGCATTAGAATCATTATATATTAAGTATGTTGTGCAAAATATGAACGAAGGAGGAACAGGAAAACAGAGTAAGGGCAATGATGAATGGAAAAACTATTGGTTAAAATCTAAACTGTTAAAGTCTTTATGTACATTTATTACACTGGATATTGTACATTTCTTTTTTATTTTGATTTATTGTATTTTTTTTTGTACTTTTTTTTCTTACTCTACTTTACTAATCAGATTTACTCCTTAGGAATCAATTTAAAGTTCTATCTTATCTCGTCTTGCCCAGTTTCGCTTCATGTACACAAGAATGATCAAAATCAACCAAAGTATCAAAATCAAAATCGTGGATTTAGTCAACCATGTAAACATCCTGTATTTCAGGTTGGTTTCTTTTAAACAGGCTGGCAGCTCTGAGAGGCTGTACTTTGGCATCAAACATTCAAATGCCAACATGCTCACAATGGCATAGCTAACTGCTGATGTTTAGCAGGGACAATATTTGCCATGTTTACTGTTTTATTTAGTCTGTCAACATGCTCGCATTTGCTAATTAGACCTGCACATAAAGCACAGTTGAAGCTGGTGAGAAAGTTATTATTTTTGCAGGTATTTCAAGTGTTGGACTGACTGACCCTACTGCTAGTGTGGCTAAAACAGGCAATAGGCTAATCTGTTAACCTGTGGAGGTTTAAAAGAAGCTGAACCAGTTTTTATATTCTCCATTTTACTCCTCCAAAGAATCACACAGCATCTCTGTTCCTCCCAGCTTTCACAACTCAATCTACATGCCACGACATACTGCAAGTAACTGCCTGCAGCCTCATCTGATGCTAGAAAATAAGTTCCATCTATTTGTGGTTGACAGTAAACACACCCTAAAACACAGCTTGGCAGAGGAGAAGCTGAATGAGTGCAGGCTGAGAGGGGGGGGGGGGGGGGGGTGTTTAATGTGTATTGTGATCTGCTCTTTAGGAAGGCATCTATTAACACCAATTGTAACCTTTCTGCCTTGGAACCTGTCTCCAGCTGTTAGCACCCTGCCACGTCCATTCACCTTAGTGACACACACGTCTTTGACACAACATCGTCTTTAACACACACACACACACATACACACAAACAGTTTTACGCACACACACAGCACCAATAACACTCTACTTAAAAGGCCAATATTGGATCTGATGACGTCTTACGGGTGTTTTTTCTTCTTCTGAATGCACCGCTGCGTCTGTTTTTAAAAGGAAGAAGCACAGCAGGAGAATGTGACGCCATATAAAGAAAAGATAAGAGGAGAATGAGTGTAAAAGAGAGAGAGAGAGAGAGCAAGAGAGAAATAATAACATGATTAAAGGCTGAGATGTACTTGACACTAACTAGTTCAAGCAATTTGTCGTTCAACCACATTGGAAGGCAAATGTGTTTTTGCTGTTTTAGCCTAATAGGTACACTCAGAGTGAAAAGGTGGTTGTCATAGAGAGGAGTGAGACATGATCAGGTAACAGCATGCCCTTTTCTACAGTCTTTCTTCAAAAGGACCACATGCATAAACAGTGTGTACACACAAAAACCATACGCCATTTCCTGCATATAAACTAGTATTTATAAAAAACAGAGTGTGTGTGGCGAGAATGTGCGCACGTCACGCATTCTCCAGACCTGGCCTACACATGTTTTCCTAAAGCAATCTGAGGGTGATGTGATGAGGTGGAGATCAAAAGTAAGGTGAGAGATGGAATCTTTTAGTGAAATTTTTTTTTTTTACATTGATAACCAACTAGACTGATTCATTGTGTGTGGGGTTTTTTTTTTTTTTTTTTGCATCTGCACAGAGATTTGTAAAATACCAAAGGCACATTTATTAAGGTAACATTGACTAATTATGTTTGTGTGATTTATCTTATCA
The DNA here is from genome assembly GCF_963691925.1 of Scomber scombrus. Lineage (NCBI taxonomy): Eukaryota > Metazoa > Chordata > Actinopteri > Scombriformes > Scombridae > Scomber > Scomber scombrus. Next base: position 6,875,502 of record NC_084973.1, read on the forward strand.
TTCTTTTCATTTACAAATACTACAAACCTATCATTAATTATGTTTTTTTAAATATCAGCACCAACAATGGTTTACAGGTCCATTTGATGAATGAATGATATTGACGGTATAAAGAGCCATGCGTAATGGTCGCATATAATGACAGCTGTTCTGCTCTTGAAGCTGGTGCAACTCAATCATTCATTTATGGATAACTGTGGAAGTGGAAATGAGGTTTGTGTAGGTGCGCCCAGTTCCTCAGTGACTGAGATTTATAACATTAAACCATTAAATGTCCATACTGCTTTATAAATCAGATGAAAAGAATGTGTATCCATATTTCTGGCTTTGTGTCAAGAATCTATACGCTGAGAAATGTGGTGTTGCAGTCAGTACATAAAATGTGACAAAAAATAGAGAGAAAAAATACATCCTGGTGTGTTTCAGCTAAATCTTTCAGGAGAGGGACTTTCTCTATCAAGTCTCCAGCAAAAACTCCTATACAAGCTACTTTTATTAGCTAGGAGATGCATACTATTTCAGTGGATTAAGTCCAGACCTCCAACTGTTAACCAGTGGTATGGAGAAATATTTAAAGTTCTACCAATGGAGCTCAGTTTTAAAGGGGAATAAGAGTATTTTTGATAAGTTGTGGGCACCCTTCCTGAACCACCTGCCGGGCTGTACAGCAGACTCAGTATGCAGAGGGTGCTGCAATGTCTTATGTCATTCTGTATGGTAGCTGTGATTTGCTTATACCTACCATTGCTGTCCTGCATGTTCATTGTTCTCTCTGCTCTAAAACTTCATAAAATATTGGTAAAGTGAGATTCATGGACGTGAATGTTAGGTTTTTGGAAAGTTGCAGAAATTGTTGGAGGCATTCCTGGACCATCTTGTCTGCCCTTTTTGTAACTAGATACTGTATCAGATCCACCAATACTATTCCTCTTCCTATAAGGTTTTAATACCTCAAATCAGAACATCTGCTGATACCAAATGATACCAACAAAAATGTGTACAGTATACTACACTGAATGGAACACATCAGAATACTTTAACAAGGTACCAAGATGCAAGGGATTCCTGTTGGTCCGGCAGACACAGAGCAACACTGGCATTCATATGGAGTCATGCTTCTGGCCACCAGAAGAAGTTTAATATTCCAATAAACATTTTCTTAAGGAATATCTAGATTTTGGGTTGCTAAATTGCTAAATGCTACACAGTTTTCACCTGATAGTTTCCAACTTTGTCTGTCAGCCGTTTGATGCTTAAAACTGCTGCCCACTACGTATGATCATGATGCTAAAAACTGTGCAGCTGACCCAAAACAGTGAGGTTTGCAGCCATAAAACCAAAATAATGAGTTAAAAGAAGCTAAAACACTCATTAAAGCTGAGGGGAACTACATAGTCTGATGAGAATGGTTCATCATTGTGGGTAACTCTTTTCACATTACATTTAGTCATTTGATCCGTTGTTTATATAAAAAAAATGGATTAGTGTAGCTTTAAGATAAGCAGCAGAATATAATACAATGCAGTAGCCAGAACAGAAGAAGAGAAACAACTAGAGAGAGACACAAGTCAGAGAGTGTTTTTCGGCTCTTCTAAGGATCTGGCCCGAGAGTGGCTGGGTGGCTGCTGCTGACAGGTGAGGATGTCTTTTATCAACAGGTGTTAGGAAGCCAATGAAGATATGAGGACAGATAGCACAGGCAGACAGCACAAACAGTCCAGGAAGAGAGAGAGAGAGAAGGAGAGAGGGAGAGAGAGAGAGAATAAGACGGAAACCGCAGACAAGGAGTGTGCACAACCACAGCCACATTCCCAGCCTGCAAACACCCTTTCACCACTTCCAGTCTCACCCCCTCTCACACACACACACACACACACACACTTATCACCCCCCAATCTAAAGGCGGCGGATGCTCTGTGGAGCTACACATCTCAAACACTAGCATAATTAGTAGAAGACATGCAGCCAGCTCACTAACAAACATTTAGTCCCAAAACAAACAAGCAGCAATCTAGAACAAACAGTGGTAATTCTCACAAATCAGCACAGCCTCTTATCAGGAACTCCACACACACTTTGATAACACACTCCAGTGCAATTCTATGGAATTGTATTATTCAGTTACATCAGATAAATACAACGTTACACACTCAAACACGCAAAGCAAACAGATGCAACATGTGCCAAATGCAAGAATAAAGCATGTACTGTCTTTGTTAAAGTTTAACTGACTACATGGAGCTGCTCTGTTTGAGTTATTATTTTTCATTTTTTTATTTGCATAAGTCATACAGTCATCAAGACAGGAAGAGACATTTATAATGTATGAGACATGAACAAAGCTACATCTGTGATATATTATATAGAGGATCCATAAAGGTTCTTTGTAAATATACAAAAAACGTGTGCTCTTGAAAATTGTATGCAAAACAATATGCATTACACCATGAAGAACATACAGTATAACAAAGGACAGGATGGATGGGCCAGGACAGAGAACAAAGCTTCCTGTCCACCCTGCCAGATGGGCACCTTTGCTGTTGTGAGAAGTCCAAGCTGGCTTCAGTCCAGACAACAGGCGCAACTGCAATATCTGTCCCCAGGGAAACAAGGATATCTCTTGGTGTTCAGGTAGCAGAGGGATGTGTGTGTGTGTGTGTGTGTGTGTGTGTGTGTGTGTGTGTGTGTGTGTGTGTGTGTGTGTGTGTGTGTGTGTGTGTGTGTGTGTGTGTGGGGGGGGGGGGTGTTGTTGGGGGTCAGCATCCTGCTTCTAAACCTGGAAGAGGAAACTAATCCGGGGTTAAAAAGGGCCACAGTGTTGAGTGAGATTTCACATGGGGACACACTATTCAAACTCCACCATCTTCATTAAAATCCTGCACCTGGGCCCAAGACTGATCCATGGGGAACCCCCCTCATGGCCACCACCAACCTCCACAACCTGTCAAGCCTCTAAATCTGTCCCCAGCCTCTTATTCAACCTCCACTTATCTATCCTTCCCCTCCTTATTCTAGCCTTTCTGCCATTTTGGGTCAAGCTCAGAGCAACAATATTGAGCCAATGCGGACAGGAAAGGGATGAGATAGGATTAGGGAGATAACAGAGGACCAAAGTTGGGTTTGTCGCCTGCAGAGGAAGAAAAAAAAAAAAGCTTAGAAAAATGATCGCTCTAGTCTCTGCTTGTTGCTCTCACAATTAATAATGGGTTGTAATCAGAGACATTTTTCAGCGCTTCTCCTGGGTTTCAGGAGCCCAGCTGCCAGTTGTCATCCGGTGTTGATAGGGCAACACAGACCCAGAAACAGCTAGCACCTGATGAAAAGCCTCTGTTGGTGTTCATCTTACACACACACACACACACACACACACACACACACACACACACACACACACACACACACACACACACGATCAAGTGCTCACATTTGGGACAAAAGAGAGGACATGCATTCGGTCTTTGCTATGAGTGATATTACGTATTTGTTAAAATAGTTGCTTAAAAAACAATCAATTATGTTACTCATTGAAAAAGTATTGACATTATTTTAGTATTAATCTACTTATTTATCTTACTTACTACACGCAGGGTCTTCTGGCGAATTAAGTTGAAACAAGGCTCACCTTTCGCTGCAAAGTAACGTGGCAGCATCTGGCAAAGCGCCGTGTTGCCCAATCACATACATGCAAGTGCACATTCCTGATGGATGACTTTGTAAGTGTGAATATTTCCACCATTTATCTCACAGTCACCACAACAAAAGATAAAATCGTTGCCACTGTGATAACTTTCCAGAGTTTTTCAAACGTCTCAGTGTTATAAACCACTGTGCAGCACCTTGGCATCTGATCTGTCTTCAGATCCATGTATCTGTTAATCAAACTGGATTTTGTGGATTGTACTTCATGTCTCACCACTGCATGAAACAACATGCCCCCACCAACGCAGCCCCTTGCACTGTGAACACCGATCCTCCAATATGTATCATGATTACAGAGACGTGAGCACTGCTATTGAAGCATTCTGTCCGTTTAGTCCACACTGACTGTAACCTCTGTTTGGCAGAAACAGCTGTCTGTCAGCAGCACCTTCTATAAGGAGCTGAGAGGACAGCAGCTGGTTAATGTCTTCACCATTCTGACTGACAGCAGAAATGTTATGAACAAGAATTGTTTATGATGTACATGAAGTCTCAAAATTCTTTTTATTTATTGATTTGGTGATTTTATTACCCTGGTGGGAAAGGAGAATCTGCATTAGTAAAACTGGCAATCTCATAGCAACACCAGAAGTCTTGAATAATCATTACGCTTACCATTAATGATGATATAATACTTTAAATGATCATATTAATAACACATACAGTGGGAGATTAATGTTATTTAAACAGCTGTCTGTTGAGATTACACTACTCAGAGCATTGAAAAAATGTGGGGGGAGTCCTGCGCCTCACATGTGGATTGCTACATTTGAGAAAATTCAAGCATTTCTTCTCCATGGGTTGGGTGATGGACATCAAAAACGCTTGAAAAATTTTATGTGTTTGGCCTTTTCATTGCCAAAAGAATACTGAAAAATAGTATGTAACTCTTTACTGAGTGTTATCATACTCTTTGTCAGGATAAAAGCAACATCTTAAAATCAAATGTGCCCGAGGTGCGCTCTTTTTTGTGAAGCATAGTAACTCAAAATTATTTGTGTTATGAGGTGAATGTTTTTTAATTGCCATTCCAGTAGGTTTGTCTGCAGCCCTGCACCATATGTCCTGCCAAGTGTGTGTTTACACCAGGAACCAGTCCCACTGAGTAACTCTGTGCAGTCGGACAGGCCAGCAGTGGCGTCACGCAGCTGCTTCAGCCGAGGCCCAGTCTGTATCTGTGTTATTCTTACTGGTAGCATTACCACGCTTAAGTGCAACAACATAATTTGTAACAATAAGAACAAATTAACTCCATGGCATCTGTGTACAACATGTACTTATAGCTCTATGAGCTGGAAGAGAGCGACACAAACCACACGCACACTGAGCAACGAGCCAGCGCCGAAAACACATGTGAGCACAACGTCTCGCTACAGTTTATCTCCCAAACACAAGTAAGCTCATATTTCAGGCCTTGTGGTCTCCTAAATATATATCGAAGTATACATCAGACTGCATGTCACTACTGTTTACAGCAAAGTGATTTATGGGGCTTTCTGGGTAGAAGAGAGAAGGGTGATATGGTTTGAATGAGTTTCAGAGAGCAGTTGAAAGAAGGTCAAGCTACTGTGATCATTAAATAATCACCAGAAAATTCATTAATGGGGATTATTTATCTAAGACAAAACCTGAGAGAACTTAAAGTATTTCATGACTATTAAAGCACACAATCACATCAAAGAGCCATTAGTGAATTAGTCTATACAGGCATGTTTTTTGTCTGTGGTTTGTCGGATGTGGAAGCTCGGCATAATGCTTGTGCAAATACCTGGCATAACTGCATGGGAGTAAGGTAAACATAGTTTGCATGTTGTCAAATAAACCAACTGTACCAGACAGTCAAAGATGTTCCTCTGTGCTGTTTTTTATATGACAGGCTCTTTGTGTTAGACTTCACAGGGAACAACTAGTCCGACTGGTAGGTTCCATTCATTTTTAGACTGAATGCGTGCATGCATGAGTGTGCGAGTAGAAAGTTTGTATCCTTCCGACCCATAGCACACGTGCACACTTCACAGGTCCCTTGCTGTGTATTCTCAAAACACTGACGTCTTGGGCAAATATGCCATTATGGAGGCATGGTGGTGTATTGTCAGTAGAGATAAAGAGCGAGATAAAAAACCTCTTGCACAGGAAAAAGAAAAGAACTCCACTCACAGCTTAACAGATGTAAGGGCATGTAGCTTCTCACATGCGGGGGTGACAAATTTAGGCCTGAGCCTTTTGACATAATACAAAAAAGAGGTAGATATGGTGATAATTAATGACCTGTATGCAATACCGCTTTGGTACAGCTAATGAAGCTGCAAGACTGCTGGCAGTGTTTTCTAAGTGGTAGCCAAAACATCAGCTCTGCGACTGCACACTGAAATATGGATTGTCTTTACTTTTTTAATTAAGTATCAACTGTAATGGTACTCCCACTATTGTGCTCATTTTTTACATCAGGAAACCTTACTTAGACATACTTGTGGAAACAATTTCTAAGCTTCAGGCATATGCGTACGCAATTCCCATGCCAGTGGTTGACTGACATTTGAGTGCTTTGCTAGGAGGCAGCACTTTTTGCCAACTTCTGAGGCGTGCTACCAACTGGAGCACGATATGCTGTAAGGCCTACAAATGTTGATATAAGGTGTGTTTTTCCTCTTTTTCAACAAGCCCATATGGCATTGTAGCATTATAGATCCCTTTACAACATTAGCGGGAACATCATGTTTGTGCTCCTCTCGGAAAGTTTAAGCTAGTTAGCTTACGTGGCTAACATTAGTGCAGATACCCTCTAGATATTAGTTTTTGTTCATGTTTTTGCTGAGTCATTGGGAGGTCCTGAACTATGCTTTGCCCGTCCCACATTGTACAAAAATATTGAAGTAATAAAAAATGACCAGTTGGCTACGACACCGTCAGTCGGAAACCAAAAATGAGCTAATGGAGAACACAGACGTAAATTTCTTCTTCATAGTAAAGTTTTGACATTTTTTGAAATACACCAGTCAAAACAAACATTAAGAATACTGATTCCTTAGCAAAATGTTTTATTTCAGTTCAATGCTATTTTGTGTGCCAACTCAAATAGATTTTTAAAGAAGTGTTTATCATACACATTTGCTAATTCTGTGTGGGCTACTTTGAAATGTTCTCTCTTCCTGACACTGAGCCTGGTAGCCGTTCTGAAAATAGCGCTCTACATTAAAACCAGCTCCATGTGTCGGCGCGTTATTAGATAAAATGTTGGCATGTCATCGATGTCATCATGACAAATTTCACTTTATTTGTTTCACTTAGCGATTAAAGCAATTTTGATTCTGATAATGAGTTTGATGGACGTCAAACTGTGAGCAGAACAATATAAGCCACATGTGCCTTGCTGAAGTTACAAACCACATGAAACAAAAGGAAGTGGGGGTGAGAGAAGGAGCAGGGCACCAATTCAATCCAGATATGTTCAGATTCAAACATTCAGCGGAAGGTGGCCTGGGCTCAAACACCAAACGACCACCCCAAAGGCACCCTGTGGTCTCACCAAAGACAAATGGACTTCTGTGGCTCAGTGGCATCACAGAAAAATAGATCCAGTTACGGTGATATATGGAATAGCTCAATCTTCCTCTGCCTGGAGTCGTAGCTTCCATATTGAGCTTTAATTGTTAAGTTGCCTACTACCAAGTATGCAAGGAATTTCAACCAAGAAGAAAAAAAATCCAGCAATAAAAAAGCAGAAGTGGAAAAAAATTAATGTGTGCTTCAGCAGAGCAAGAATAGTCCTCTTTTTCTTTTTTTTTCTTGGAAGGTGAGACGAAGAAGGAGGGATAAGGCTAGGAGTGTGGTGTTTATTGGTTTCTGCCAAGCCAGTCAGAGAAGCAAACACAAGCAGAGTGAAACCTGATCGACTGGCACCGTGCCTAGACCAGCGGCGGCGCAGTGTAGCGTCAGGGGAAAAACACTGACAAACATACACAAGCACAGGGCCCAGGTCTCCAAATAATCACAAGATGAGCAGCCCAGATTACATTAAAAAAAAAACCCTCAAACATATCACTGAATTGAGGGTAAAACCCAAAAATGTTTCAGCATGTTTTATAGAACAGAACAGGAACAAGGTGATCGAGGATCTAATCGAGGATGACTTTTAAAGCGTCTCTTCGAATGTGGGGAAGTTTTCCGATTGAAGTTTACTAATTCCATCCCCTTGATCCCATCCCACTCTGCTCTTCCACCACCCCCACAGACACATATACACACACACACACACACACACACACACACTCTCTCTGGCCCGGCAGGAAAATCCCTCTGTGGCCAGGCATTTCTTTTTAACTTGATATGCTTGTGAATCACCCCTAGTGCTGCTCCACTAATGAACACAGGGCCCACAGACGGAGCTGTCCATGCCCTGCTACGCTCCCCGATCGCACTGGAAAACAGGATCCAGCTGCCCAGCGCCCTGTCATTATAGAAAAAAAAAACTCCTAGAACACCCTCTGCTTGCCCCTAGACCTGTCTCATCCCCTGACCACATCTCATACTCACCCATCATACCTCCTGCTGCTGCCCTTGGTCTGGACTTAACCCCAGTAACCTGCCTTCATCTTCAACCCTGCCCCAGCTGTAGCAATAACCTGCACCTCACATTATATATCTCTTATTTTGATTACTTGTCCCATTTTCCTCAGCATAATAAACATGCGCTTGTACTGTGTCTAACGTGCTCGCCCTGCAGTCGCTTGAGTAATCTCGGCAGTTGGATGAGATAATTCCCTAAAACGCATTTTGTTTACATGCAGCGTGAGTGTACGACTTCTGTTCAAAGACTATCTCCGTTTTCACACATACTGCCCACAACTACTGATTGTTGTCTTTTTTTTTTGTTTATGCGATGTGACTTCATTCTATAGTGAAAGCGATAAATCCCCAGCGACACTCTTGGATCTGTATCTGGACCAGACACCAATATAAATATGAACGTGATGTTGACAGTGTGTGGGGGGGAGGAGGGGGAGGAGAAGGGATTCAGAGGGTTGGTATGAAATTCCCATCTGATAAACTCATCAAAGTGGTGTGCTCGTAGCGTGTGAGTCTTGGCAGTCGGGTGGCATGGGAAACGGCACATGGACACACACACGTTTGCGCATGTGCACACACACAGACGCAGACAAAGGCAAACATACACGCACACACCTACAGACACACACACACACGCACATGCCCAGCTGATACCAGCATCAGGGTAGAGTGAAGGCATATCTAATATGCTGAGTGAAAAGTAAACACTGCGCTGTGGCATCAGGGCTTCCCGCTTACTGACAACCCGTCTGACTCAAAACAAGCCCGGGGCCAGGAGACTTCCAGGAGTCCAGGGTGGGGCTGGGAGGATGAGGCTGGCTGGCTATAAAACACACATGTGCACACACTCGTAAACACACAACAGGGACATGAGTCAACTGGATATAATTGCTCTGTTGTTGTTCTGTCAATAGCAATTATGGAAGAGGTACTCCAAAATGATTTACAGAGGGAAACTTGAAATTTGTATGTCCAAAATTCCTCCAATGGAAAAGGCTGTGAGTTGGCATTTGCTGCTATACTATTTATCCACCGTTAAAAACTGTTAATAACTATAAATATGTTATAGAGCCGCATGCAGTCTCATGGTGTCTTCAAGCATTCCTCAAGCACTGATGTAGAACAGTGCCCAACCTTTGTTATGTTTAACCTTTTAAAGTTAAGCAGTGTTGACTCATAAACCCCTGTTACAGGTTGCATGAATTGTGGGCAGTTCAACCCTCATTAATTAATTTAATTAAATAGTTTTTAAGATGCCTGGAAGGATTGGGACTGTCTCACTAAATAAAAAATGAAATAAAGAGAAAACAAAATCAATAACAAAAAAAAAGATCAATAAAAAAGAAAGCACAAATATGAAAAAATATAAAAAATGTTTACCACAAAACTATTCAGACACAACACATAATCTTCATGCTGCTTGCTCAGTTGTAATGGAGACGTGAGCTCAGTTGCTGGTGTGATTTCATCCATGGCACATTCGGGACTTGTCATGTTGTTTGCTTACAGTTGAGCATGAAAACCAGTAGTTACAGTTGACAGCTCTTGATAAAGGCTAGTAAGCGGATCTTGAGTCGAGTTTTGTCAAGGTCATATCTATTTTTAAGGTCAAGAATTAACTTTCAAGCTTAAGTTGTGCAGAGGAAATCAGATTTTTTCCCGTTTTTAACATTTTTGTTAATGAGTTTTGTGACCCCTTAGATTCATTTTCCAACCCCACTGATGTATAACATAACTTTGGGTTACTTTGTAATAACTGAAGCAAAAGGTGGTATTAAATTAATTCTAAAAATCAATTTCAAGCATGTTTTTCTTGAGTATCTTACTAAAAAGTGTATTAATTTGTATTTGTAATTTTTTTAATTGACCTATCAGACATTTATCCTCAAGTCAAGTAAATCTTTCTTATATATCCCAGTATCATGGAGTTTCACAATCGGTACATACTCTATCCGTCAGACCCTGGTCAACGCTGGTCTGTGTTTGTGCAGTGATATCCTCTCTGTTCTGTTTGTTGATGTGTCAAGAGCAAACACCTCGCTGCTCTGCGCTATTTTGACAATGAGCCTGTGTGTGTGGCTGACTGGCGTTTAACAGACTCCCCTGCTGGCTGTGTTGTAGACACAATAAAGGAACCATCAAATGCGGCAGAGGGGGATCTGACTTCTTCTCCACCCACACACAGTGCATCTCTTCGCTGCAGTCTGTCTTGTGGTCTCAAAAGTTTCACAAATCATGTTAACAAATATCCCACGCTGAGTGTCCTGTGGTTTTCCACTCCCAAGTACAAGGAGTAGTGTGCTTTTGTTGTGGCCACGGAGATTCAAGATGATCTCCGAGGATTCCAGGAGCATGTGAAAAATATTTGTAGCCATAAAGAAAGGCCAATTGGTATTAATGGTGTGGCATGCACTGGAGGCCACGGGAAGTGTGTGTATGTGTGTGTGCGTGTTTGGTCTGGGTCAGTCAGACACTAGGATGGATCTGATGGGGGCCACAGGGCAAGTAGCAGACAGATTCATCAGAGTCGTCAGCTTAGGGTGTCCGGTATCCCAGAGTGCAGTGCAGTGCAGCAGCTGCCAGGCCTGCAGTGGCAGCCATGATGGGCTCCAGGTGGACCGGCCGACATTTTCACAGATACAGGGGCTTTAGTTTGTGTTCTGCTCTGAAATACTGAAACACCAACAGAATTACAAGTTTGTCTACTGGCCTCTGAAAAGTATAAGTGGACAGTTTTTAAGGAAGTATTCAGACCCCTTCACTTTTTCACTTTGTTATGTTGCAGCCTCATTATTCTATCCTCAATACAATCCATAATGAAAAAGCAAAAACTGGATTTTAGACATTTTTGCAAATTTATTAAAAAACAAAACGACTAGAGTCTCCTTGGGTATGAGACAACAGGCTCTGCACACCTGGATTGGGGTATTTTATGCCAGTCTTCTCAGCAGATCCTCTCAAGCTGTCAGGTTGGAGAGGGACCGATGGTGAACAGGTCTCAGGTCTCTCCAGAGATGTTTGATTGGGTTCAAATCAGGGCTCTGCCTGGGCCACTCGAGGACATTCAAATAATTGTTCCTAAACCACTCCTGTGTTGTCTTAGCTGTGTATTTAGAGTCACTGTCCTGGTGAAAGGTGAACCTTCGGCTAAGACTGAGGTCCTGAGCACTCTGGATCAGGACCCAATCCTGTCTCTGAGCTCTGTAGGCCATTCCTTTGACCTTGGTTTTTGCTCTGAAATGCATTGTCAGCTGGAGACTTTTATGGACATGTGTGTGCCTTTCCAAATCATGTCAGTTGGACTCCAATCAAAGATAATCTAGATAAATGGAAGGCACCTGAGTTAAATTTCAAGTGTCACAGCAAAGGGTCTGCATACTTATGTCAGTGTGATATTTCAGTTTTTTCTTTTTAATACATTTGCAAAAAAATCTAAAATTCTATTTTTGCTTTGAGGGAAGATTCCTGAAGAAAAAAATGTATTTAAATTATTTTAGCATAAGGCTGCAACAAACCAACATGCGAAAAAGTGAAGGGGTCTGAATTCTTTCTGAATGCATTTCATGATCTGTATATTGTTTTTACTTTCACTTTTCAGTATATAAATAGATCTAACTGAAAGCACATGATATTCATTTAAACATGAAACGCTGGCATGACTATAACAATTTTAGAGAGCTAAAGTTTCCCATGCATTACATCATGATACATGAAGCATTGAATAGTTTTCACATTAGTTTTCTGTAAGTATTGTAACTTTGGCTTTATTAAACAAACAATATTCTACACTGACATAAGTCAGTATTATATATAATATTCTAGATGTTAAATGCATTATTTTCAAATTCAACCTGTGATGATGGTATTTTTGGAAACTTTAAGATATCGGCTAAAACTTACATGGGTTTAATGCCTTGACCTACTAGTGGATTGCTTTGGGTCAATACATTAAATAGAAATAATACTAGTACGTTTTAATTAAGTCAATCAGAGATTGAGATACTTGTTTACTTCTACAGTATATATCAGGATTATGGATGCATTATATGCAAGAAAGAAAGGAAGAATCTACCATACGATCTATAAATCACTGTACATTCCTCAGGCATTACATCATTGGTTTATTCTAAAAGAAAAAATGAAGTTCAGTATATACTTAATCATAAAGATTATTAGCAGTGAAAATAAAGGCTTGGAGCTGATGTTTTGAACAGAGTGGACCCAAAACCCCCAAATGGATTGTAAATCCACTGGAGGAGCCTTGTCTTGACCCCTGTGAACCTGTGACAGAAAACCCATTGGTCATTTCTACACAGTAATATCCACTATACTCCCTGCTGGTTTGCTAACAAGGAATATGTACAGTACATAGCCGTGACATGTCTGCCTCAGAAGAGTAATTATATGAACACCAAGATGTTTAAAGTATGTCTAACAACTGAACTAAAATCTGAGTTAATGTATCTGTTTAAACACCTATTTAAACACTATGTAATGTTTTGAAAGTCCTCCACATTCATATTTTATCTTCACAGTGTTTCTCTGTCAGCTGAGGTAAACAGTACCCATAAATACACAAGCTATATGTTAGTTTGTCTGCAATGCTAGAATTTTTCTTAGATCCTTATCACAGATTTGAAAAATAACCTTTAACAGAGTTTGCTCATAAGAGATTTTTGTCTCTCTTCTCCCTCAGTCCGGGATGCCTTGTTAAATCCGGAAATTTGTGACAAGTTTGATTTAGGGGTGTTTGGACTGAAACAGCAGAAGCTCCTCTTAGCAATCAATCAAATCAAACTGAAAGCAGTTATTTTTCTAACCTGACATGCATCGCAAAGGTATGAAGGCAAACCTATAAATATACTGCTTCATTCACCTCAGAGACAACTATACACTTACTCATGGAACAAGGTGCAAACAGGACTGTTTTTCTCCCCGTGTTTCTCAGTGGTTATGTAAAGTGCTAGTAATCCAGACCATAAACTGCTGTACATGAAGATAATGAAGTAATTCATGTGGATATTTATAATCAGTAAATAAAGATACTGGTGACAGGGGTGAAGTTTTGATGCAGTAGATGTGGTTCCCTGAGGAGTCAAACAATCTGCACAGTCAAACCCCAGAGGCAGTGGGGCTGGGGTTATCAGCCCCACTGTATGCATGTGTGTGTACTGGAAAATATCTTTGAAAATAAGTTTTTTGCATGTGCCGTGCAGTCACGAGTATTCACAAAAACCCAATAATTTGGTCTCTTTTTTGTACTTTGTGCTTGCACACCATCACAAAAGTGAAGATGAGTTTGCTGTGATGTAATGACAGATGTAATTACTGTATGGCAAAGTTGTAAGCACATTATTATTCCATAAATATGCTGCAGATTTAGAATGTACCAGAGGTTCATTGTTTTTGAAGTCATAAGTAAGTCTCAAGTAGTTCAAACATTATACTTACTGACGGCTGATTGCTTACTGATTTTAAAAGACAACATTTAGGCAACCAAATCTTGACACAAAGATGTCATTAGACTTACTTTGGGCTCACTGATTTCATGTTTCCAGAGTTAACTTCTAAATGCTACCTTGCAGGTAACATTTGCCTTTTTTTGGTGTTTGCTGGACAAATAAGCATGATTGTTATCCTGAATTAACCATTCTTTGTAGAAACTAAAATGTCAAACAAAACTTGAACTCGGCTCCCCTTAAGTCATTTTTAAGTTGCTTGTCTGCTTTTTGCCATTCATGCCTAATTTGATGCACACATATGTGATATCATTTTTCATCTTTAGGCTTGAGTGGTTATCATGCCATTCCAAGTCAAGAGGCTGAAGTGGGTTAGGATTAGGGTTAGTCAAAAGTTACTCAAATTTGAGTAAAATTCTTGTATTCCACTGTATTGTTCTGACAATTAAGATATCTAAAATCTGATATTCTATTAAAAAGCTACAACTACTGTAGTTACATTAAGAAATGTAATCACAAGCTATAGGCTGTGCTTTGAAATGAGGTAAGACTGGGAATAAACCCAGTAACATTATGAGAAATTTCTATAATTGTTCATCTTGCAAGCTGAAAAGATGAAGAGAAGCGGCAGATGCTTTTATTTTCAGAGCAAATTTGCAAACTTTCAACTGACATTAAACAAAACGCAAAATCAATAGCACATCAATTGACAGCTCCATCACTGTACGTATAGATGGAGAACAGATCCTGGCTTAAACCAACAACTGTGATATTTGCTGTGTGGATTTGTCAAGGATATCCTGAAGAGTGACTTAGCTAGAATAGGGATGGGGCATTTTTTTGTTCAAGTTTTTATCACTTTGAAGAAAAGGCACAACGTAGCAGTCGGTAGGGTATGAAAACATTGCTAACATGGCATGGCACATGGCCAAGACCCAGCTGAGTGTAATCCTGCGTACAGGATGCTCAGCTTCCTGCCCCTCCCTAAGCAGGTGCTGAGAGATGTCTTGTAGGTGTAAATGTGATCATTGTACTCTAAGCTTGTCTGTGCTAATGACAGGCTTTGGAGAATGACAGCAACTGACATGTAGTAGGCACTCATCCTTAAATTATCCACACACAGGATGATGCAGAACATCCAATCTGATGGCAGTGTTTTTAATCTGGCTCTGCTGTATGTGCTATTCCATTTGAAGAGGAAAGTATAAAACAATGCAGGGTAAAAGCTGTCAGTCTAGTATGGACCTAGCAAACCACTAAACAAAAATAACTGCAAGTAACTGGAGACTGTCTAGTCTAGTCTATGTATTCCCTTTCTTGTAAAACATCAGACTTAGCCCTGTTGCCTCCTCACAATAATCGGACCCACATCCAGAAACCACCGTTCCAGATGGGACAGATGTGCCTTTGGCATTGGGATAATAAAATAGCCCAAGATGACTGACGCTGAGATGAGAACAAGGCTTCTTCAAACAAACGATTAAAACCTCAAGATCTGAAATCCTTTAAAAGCATTTTTGGTGTTAGAGTAATCCAAATATTTTTCATTAAAATACGCTCTTGCCTTGGGGGCTAGATTGAATTAATCAGTGAATAGTTTTCATACTAAAGTGCCATTATCATTTCTGTGATAACACATAATTAGAGCTAGTTATTTCATGAGACTAAGATTCAACAGCCATGCTAGAAGTTAAATGCTAGCACCAGCAAGGAAACATTGTTTCAAAGAAAATTCTGACGTTTAGCAGGCATTATTTTAATAAATGTTGTTTTACTGTATGTTCACCATCTTAGTTTAGCATGTTAGCATGTTAGCAACACACAGTTTTGCAGGTATTCGGTAAAAAAATACTGGACTAATTAAAATCCATTCACTCATTTAATTCTAGCTAAAAGGTTAAACTTGGAGAGTGGGACTTTTGTCACCCTCATTTCTCTGCTGAGTTCATAGCTGTCCCAAGTATCTAACCCTAACCCTAACCCTAACCTGGTATAGTATTTCTTGTTGCTTTCCCACTGCAAGTAGGTTCCATGAATGTGCAAGTAGGCTATTATGAATGTGTACATGCACAGGTTGCAGACGAGTTGGAAGTTGAAGAGCAAACACACACATACACACAAACATTGAGCACGGCTGTTTAAGGGGCACATTTGGGGCTAAATGTCTTTTTCTTATTGATCCATTTGTTGTTGGTTTTTAAAATGTATAAATAAAACAATTTATTATATTTTGCTGAATTTTTCTTTTATTGGCTTAACCCATTATTTTCATTTTTTATTTGTGCTGGTCAATTATGAACAGTATGTAAAATTTAACTGGTTTTTAAGTAGCAAAAATAATTGGGAGAGCTGGATTGGGCAGAGGGGCTGCTGCAGCCAAAACACACAGAATTTCGAGTCGCTCTGGCTCTAACAGGTGTAAACTTTTCATGAAACTTGAGAGCCCTGCTCATTTCAGTATCAGAATTTGATCCATTCCGTCTGAGTTTAGAAGAGCCACAGATTAAATTATTGTATCCCCATTCAAGTTAGCAGAAAGATAACTGGAAGTTAGCCAGCTCGGCCAGTAGAAGTCTTTGGTAAGCATGCTCTGCCCATAGAGCAGTATGCACAGTATGCATTCAACTGGCCAGCAAAGGAATGTTGCCACCAACACCAGGTTTAAAAACTCTGTAGACCATGAAATAGAGAGATTTATCTGGCGGTGATAGGCTTAATCAGCAGTGTGTGAACTTGTTGAGCAAGGGCTTGAATGTAACGGACTTTCATATGTAAAAGTCCCACACTGCAGGTTTAAGGGATCACCAAAGTCATTACAGTTAATCCTGAGAAGAACATGAATGCCAGTGCTTAGAGGCACTTTTATTTCTTTGTAAATGGAGGAGAGAATACGGACAGACTCCCCTCTTTCCCATTGGCACCAAAATGAACTGGTTCTTCCCCGGAGTACTGGTCATGCTGGTGTGTGAATTAATATCCCCAGATGCAAAAAAAACTGGCTGTCAGACACTGCTTCCTATTAAGACACTTGCTATCCAAGGAGAGGACAGTTTCAACAGCAGAAAGTCTCCATTAAGTCACTCCAGGCCTGAAGTTTCCACAAGAATTATGACATACAGCAAGGCAATAAATATGTTATATAGTTAAAGCACACTGCCAACATTTTTCAGGACAACTTGAAATTACTGTTAAATGCCTTCACCTCCTCAGCCTTAGAGAGATGACGCAAAAATGTAATCAATAAAGAAAGGGTAATTTAGTAATACACTTACAAAATGTAGTGTAGCATCTGTCACAATGACAAAATATTTTCTGATCCATGCTCAGCTTCTTGGCAGCTGGGATGCACTGAGGCCAACAGTCTTACTCAGCAGAGGAAAACATGCGCTGACATGTCATCATGATATAAACACAACTGCAGTGTTAATTCAATAGCAGCTTGTATTTCTTCTCTTAACAGGCTGGATTTGTAGATCAACTATTCTGACATAGGGCAGTGTGTGGGAGCAAAACACGAAAAGGGAGAAAGGAATATGTATATGCATATGTATGTGTGCGTGTACGTGTGTATGTGTTTGTGTGAGTGAGTGAGTGGTTGAGAAAAAAAAGAGAGAGAGGGTTAACGTGGGATCCTGATCTCTCTGGGACTTACCCAGTCCCAACTGTAATGTAAAACCTATGGGACAGTAAGGGGCTATACTGTTCTGAGCCTAAGCCAGGCCAGAAAGTCCACCCAACATGTTGTCAAACCATGAGGAATTTATTACTAATGTTGGTCAGCTGTAGCGACAGGGGGCACAGGCTTTTTTCCAGAGAGGAAAAAGAGAAATCATTAATTATCTCCACTGCCTCCCTTGATCATCCCCCAAATTTCAGCTGAGTTTATCTCCAAAGCGTGCATTTCCATCCTGACTTAGTCTGTTCAGCTAGCGTGTCCATTTATAAAGCTTGCGGCTTAACGGCGGGGTCATCCACTGACCTAGCCACTGACAGCCAGTGGTGTGAAGGACTGGAGGTAGAAAGGGCAGAACAAAGCAGACATGGCAGCAGCATATGTGCTGTCATCTAAACCTTGGCGTTCATGTTGGCCTTCTGCCTCTTTTTCAATGGGAAAAACGGTCTGGAGCCCCCAAAACCACCAATGTGCAAAGAATGTCAAAAATACCAGAGTTACTAGAGCATTTGCAGCAGTAACTTCTACTCATGTAAAAGTATGTAAAAGCTCTTTTAAAAGTGGTCGTCCTTATTTTCCACAAGTTGTTTATTCAATGCATATGTTCACATACAGTATATGCTAATGTTTATAGTATTCTCATATGTACACATACAGTAGGTGGACATAAAAAATATAATAGAACATATCAACACATAATGGTCTCTTGCTCTTCGGGGACTACACATTGTAACTTCACTACTACTCTATCGATGTTATAGGCTGCAATATAGTATAGAATTGTGTGTTTAGTATTTAGTAGTATATAGTTTCGAAAATATTACAGGTCCAAGACAAAACTAACAGAGGGGTAGGACTGATTGAAAAGGTGCAATTACAAATCCCTCTGTGACTTCAGCACCACGGACAGCCCCATGGATTTATCAATACACAGCACAGTTAGGCTACTGATATTTCAGAGTCATGGACGGACCATAGCTTCTAACTTGGACAAACCTCAGTCAAGGATCAATGGGTCAGGCAGACTAGACTAACAACTAACTAAACAAAGCCCTCTGGCCCTGCACTCTCTCCAGGTTAACAAGGGGAATGTATTTTGCAAATAAGAAGGATGGCATCACTCCTCATCCCCCCTCAAACTACCTACTGCCCCCACCATTAGTTGATTAAGCACACATAACATCCCCATGGCTGAACATATTTTCATGTTTGATTTATTGCTTAATTTCTGTGACACCCTCCAGACACCCAATTTCTAGAATATGTTCATATTACATAGAGTGCAATATGACATGGCTGACAGCCAACTCAGTGGTTCTGACACTGAACTCTTATCAGTAAGCCATTATATCAAGACACGGTCAAAAAAAAGAAATACATGCAAACATACTACGAACAGTGTGTCAGCATGAAGCGACGAACTCAGGCTTCTAAACTGATACACACTAGCTACACATGAGTCTCACAAGCACTATTCTTTAAATCATGCCATTCTTGTGTCAAAATTGTTTTCTAAATCTGATGGAGAATACCTCTGATCTTCAAACTCCGACTGTACAGTCAGTGTTTAGATAGCCTGAATCAAATTGTGTGGTATTGCCCTTTAATTTCTGTCAGTAAATTTTTACTGTCAGTAAATTTTGGCTCAGGTTTTTATGAGTTGCTGCTAAACTTGGTCAGGCATGTTTCACTACATCTAAAGCTAATTCATGCTCATGTTGGAGCATTTGTTTATTACCCCGATGTGAGTTTCCAGGTTATTGGAGGCCAGTGACATTTAGTGGAAGAAGGGACAGGAAGTGAAAACAGCTGGGCTAAGACATTATTCAATCCATTCTTTGTATGAGCCTCAAACATATTTAAGAATATGAAACCATGCTGTGACATTGTGGCTTTAAGCAGTTGTAATCCCCCATTTAAAAATTGTACAATTAAAAACGGGTGCACTCGTTATAATCCTATGAGATAATACCACATTTATTAGCTGCAAAAACAAAAAACACTATCCAATTAAAGTAATTACATACTTCTACATTCACCATGGAAATTTAATTTGATTAGCTGGAGGGTGCAAATTATTTTCAGACGGCTACATAGCAGCTTTATCACTGATCTGTATTAGTTGGAGGGCTATTCTTTACAGCTTTTACCAGCTTCAGTTTGGTGAAGATTATTTCAAATGAAATAATTATTCAATTTAAATAATTAATTAAATCAGTTAGCCAAGAAATATGTCCAGGATTACGAAGCCCCAACTTTGACGAAATACATCATGTAAGAACGGTTGCATGTAGAAAGTATACTCGTCAAAATGCCACCGAAATAAAGTTTATAAACTAAAACATCTTTCAATGAAGTTTGGTTCAGTTTTAATAGACAGTTTTCACCTCTCAAATCACAGAAACCACAATGACAGGGCTGTGCTTTTATAAGCTGCTCCAACAATAAACTTCAACTTTGTCATTTATTGAAGAAGTTTGAATGTTTATTTTTAGAAAATACAAGCAAATCCACAAGGCTGTGCTCCATGAAATCTGTTTCACTTTAAATCAACGCTAGAGCTGAACGCCATGCCTACAAAGGGCCAATAATGAGCCATAAAAAGTAGAAACCTCCAGAAAGTCTGCCTGCCGTGTGCCGCTGCAGGTCTTTTAGCTGGTTACTCTTTGCATATGTTTTCTGTCAGAATTCCACCTTTAAAACTGCATGTCAATTTTATTAAAGTCTCAATTTAATCTGATCACAATGCAAGAAATTATGTTTTGCAAGTTTGTTGATTTACAACCACAAGCAAGCAAGCACTGAGAGTTTAATTTCCATTCAGCCTGTGGAGTTTGGACAAATTGGAATGTAATATTATTATTTTTTCCCAAACGTATGTCATAACAAAAATCCAAACTATCATTCTGAGACTGAAAAACTCTCACACTCATTAAAGCTACTTTCAAATGTCATCTGTCATCTGAGGGGTTGATTGCTGACTATAATTAACTCAAAAAAACTGTGTTTTCATTTCCAGTGAAAATGTGTTCAGTTAAACTGTGCTGCTGCAGTGTTGATAGTAAACGCAACACATGAATCATTCGGCAGATTTGTCTGTATTTTTAGTGACAACTTGGCAAACAAGCATCCTCGGTGGTGATGGTTATCTGAAGTAACACTTCACAGTGCAATGGAAAAAGATAGAGTTAGGAAATGTGTAAATGGCCTCTTTGACAGCCTAAAGGACTCTTTAACTGGATTCATGCATAAATCCTTGTTGTATGTTTGAAGTCTCTTTGAACATTACATCACCCTGCCACAGAAATACGGCTAAATGGCTTCTTATGTATACAAAACATGCATATCTAAGGTGTTGCTCTTAAAATTCATTTACTAAGGTGTCGAGAAGGATTCGGCCATTATCAGTCAAGCAGGCATACAGGCAAGCAGGTAAGGTGCTGGCTGCTCTCCAAAAGCCATGAGTCATAGATCACAGACAGCAGATGGTGTGATAACTCAGCTCCTTGTTAACTTTGGCAGAGAACTTCAGAGCGCCTTGCTGGAACCCATCCCATCCGTCCGTCTATGTTCCTCCTCAGCACCCAACACCACCAACTGCGTCACATAAAAACAGTCTTAAATCATAGGAAACCTAAATAAAGTTGAACAGGAAACAAAATGTAAAGCAATATGAGAAGAAAATTTATTTTGGGACTCTGGAAGAAGAGGGCCATCACAGGGAGAGAAGAAGATATTTTCTTAGCGGGTGTACATGGCTTGTGTGTTTATATCTTAATTTGTTATTGTTGCACATTGCAATCTAATCTTTGTACAATCAAAAGGAGTATAACAAATGAGTCCGGAGCACACTGCCAAGCTCACTGCGCAATTGCATAACTCTCACTGCTGAGATTCATTAATAGCCGTGTAATGGAAAAGCAAAGAACAGCAGCAGCATTACACTGACTGTACTGACAGAGAAATTTACAGCTTTTTTTCCTCTCTTGACATCTTTCAAAACTCTCTCAGACGAGACAAATACTCCGCGTAAATAACCGTTGTGCTTCAGGCCGACACATTCCAGATCAGACGACAAATAGCCATTACCGCCCGCTGTTATCAATCACAGGTACAGTGCACTGTCACTGGCTCTTTTCATGCATTCCAAGTGACAGACATAACTTTGACCTGACAAACCCAGTCAGCTTGAGCAACTTCCCCAATCTATCACAGCTGTCAGAAGCATAGCACGGCTTTGTTCTGATTAATTACACCCTTGCTGGTAGGAGCTGTCAGTCATCCAAACAGGTGATACTGTATACTATATACACACTATCAAGATGTTGTGAATGAGCATGAATGAGTGCGATGTCATGAGTCAGCCGCCAAATATTCAAATGAACATTAAGACAGCGAGGGAGGGAGAGAGAGAGAGAGAGAGAGAGAGAGAGAGAGAGAGAGAGAGAGAGAGAGAGAGAGAGAGAGAGAGAGAGAGAGAGAGAGAGAGAGAGAGAGAGAGAGAGAGAGAGAGAGACAGAGACAGAGACAGAGACAGAAACAAAACAAGGAAACCATTTGGTTGCCCTCAGGCAAACCTATCCAGTCTTCACTGTCCAGGAAAGCAGAAGAAGTGCTACCAGTGTCAGAGGATCAGAGCTGCTGCATTAGAGTGACGAGTGAATGCAGTTTCCCCCGAGACAGATGGTATCATAATGATGTCAGTGTCTTTCTGTACACATAATATGTTTGAATAAACCTGCAGGAGACCTCAAGGGAACTCCAGCATGCAGCAGAGTTACTGTAATGTGTTTAAACTGGCATAACACACATCTAACCATGAGTTTCCTTGAGAAACATTTCAAAGCTCATAAACCAAACATTCCTCCACATACACTTCTCCTCCGTGCCTGTCATGCAGATCATGTTTTATTGTTCCAAATCGGACACATTAACACAATAAACACCCATTCTCTCTGTGCATGCATGCATGTGTTTTAGCAGACAGTAGTAATGGCAATGTACAGCTTATACAGCGTGCAGTAGTGTGCATGTGCACACAGTGCTGAGTGCTGGTGTGTGTGTGTATCCATATGTTATGTTTGTGTGAGTGTGTGAGTGTGCATGTGTGGGTGTCAGTGCTGGAGTCAGTGCCTGAGGCCTCTCTCAACATGTGCTTGGCTGTGCAGTAATGTGTGTGCTGTGAAGGAATCTAACCCCTATTTTATGCCTCTCTTGTAATCACTTTTGCATTTTAGAATTTTGCACTGAAGATTAAATTGCTATCACGGGCAATATCTTATGACTTAAACATGATGTAATTCCTTGACCCAAACAATGACGATAGCAAAAATGAATACTATATTCAATTGATTGTCTGTTTAAGTGAAGGAATGGACATGCAATTGATAGAATTCTACTTGAGTCATTTTGGATACTGGATTAATGGAGTCCATCTATGCTAGCACCTCTGTGAGTTTAGCATACTAAGATTTGCTAATCAACACTAAACACAAAGTGTAGCTGAGGATAGTGGGAATGTCATTACTTAGCTAATAATGGACGTCATTTGACGAATTAAAATTTTAATCTGATGATGACATAAAATGAAAAGTTCAGGGGTCACCAAAGTTATTATAATTCATCCTGAGGGGAATGTGAATGCCAACCTCATGGAAGTGCTAGGTGGATGCCTGTGCCAATTTTTTACCAATTCATCAAGTAGATGTAGAGATATTTCACTGTATAAGAGAAAATTGTGACCTGCTAATTGTGCGACAGTTGAAGAAAAATCAGGGGATTGCACAAGTCAGTATGAAATTCATGGCAGGCCATCCAATAGTTGTTGAAATATTTCAGTCTGGACCAAAGTGGCAAAACAACCAACTAACTGACCAATAGACTGAATCACACTGACATTGCATTAACAACACTCAATTACAGGTAGAAAACTGGTAGTTGATTTGGACTGCGGAGATATGTGAAATTGGAAAGTTTCTTTTAAACAAAGTAACATTAAAAGATATATAGTTAAACAGAGAAGCCCAACCCATCTGACATGTCTGATATGCTTATTTGATGTACTGTGTTGCTTTGGTAGCTCCTTTGATATATCAAATCTCCCCAGGAGCAACATCTCTGCTGGTCGGACTAACTGGTGGCTGCCTTTGTCATAGTGAGAAGCCACTTTACCACTGCTTTACACATATATAGATACTTATGCTTGCTTTTAATTACTTATATTTACATAGTATTACATACGCTTCATTATTTACTTCTTTACTTGCTCCACAACATTAAATTGTATATGTGATGGAGTGGTTTTCTACCTAGAAGTTATTATAAA
The DNA here is from genome assembly GCF_963691925.1 of Scomber scombrus. Lineage (NCBI taxonomy): Eukaryota > Metazoa > Chordata > Actinopteri > Scombriformes > Scombridae > Scomber > Scomber scombrus. The sequence continues at coordinate 6,899,224 of NC_084973.1, forward strand.
CAAACATTGTGATTTGTTCTATTGTCTGACTAAGTGTACTCGGGACAATTCAATGTCATCAACACTGAGCTGACCTGCTTCATTTCATCATTTTTAACAATGACAGTCTTTATTTCTTCTCTTTGTGACTTGAATGCAATCATTGATGTAGAAGTCCCAAACACTACAACATAAAAATAACAAAATGGGAATTAGAGGGTAAAGGACACAATGCTGATTTTACACATGACAATCAGTTTGCTTGCTACACAGATTACTTATTCAGCCTGTGTAAACAGTTACATAATATCTTCAGCTCTAAAGGGCGCTCGGTAAAGTCTGAGAAAATAACAGAGATGAAGTCATCAGGGTTATCTTGGCTTAAGCTTGAATACTCCAATTTTATAAAAGACAGCCTGCATTACTGTACAAAACAAGGGCATTGAGTTCAAAAGACATGGAAAGTCAGTCAGCCATGTTTGTCTGCTGTTATTTTAGTGTGACTCCTTACTGCAGTATAACATGATTAGTAAATCTGTAACTCAGCTACTCTGCACTAATGCTGACGAGCTCTTTATGAATCCATAACACACCTTCTCCATGAATCCACGAGCACTCACAAGGGTAATTACACCTGTTAGGTGTGAGTGTGTGCATGTGCCCAAAGCGTGCACGTCCCACCACATGCACTGTGCACAACTAGATGTGTGTGGTCGGAGTTCTGTATTTACAGCAGTTCATGCTCAACCTAATCCCCTTGTCAGTTATCCACAATATCCAGCACTACTCAAACCAGAACTTCCACTGACACCCAAACCAGCACAGTTGAGTGGCTGTTTGCACCAATTGCAGCTGCACACGTGCTCAGTGTTTTACTCTTCACTGCACTTTCCACAACAGCAGCATTCCTGCAATAACCGTATGCTCATGCCAACACGCTTCCCGTCCGTTAATGTTTCATGGCTTGCAAATCTAGTAGAAGGGTTTCAATGAGGCAGCTGCTTAGGGAATGGGACATGAGCACTTCTGTCCAAGGACAATGTGTCTCAGTTGACCACTGCACACAAGCGCACACCGGCCTTCAGAGGCTAAATGTAGACCACCACGATGCAGCCCCAGAGAGTTTCCAGTGTTAAAACATGTCTGGGAGCAAACTGAGACACTTCTGTCTGTGTGCTCAGGTTGACTCGAGGGTCAGCAGGCCGTCTACATGCTAACGCTACAAAGCTCGCACCACAATCACGCCTCCTGATCCTTATCTGAGCGACGGTGATGCAGACCTGCTCTAAGAAGCTTTACTGTGCTCCGCTCCACAAGCAAAAGCTTTTTAAAGATTGAGCTCTTTTGTGGAAGGGAAAAGCTCCGAAGCTCAAAGAAGCGGCACTGGCTGGTGTTTTATTACATTGTGTTTCTTCAATGGCCTAGCGCTTGAAAACAACTTTCCAGCTGAGCAATCCTAGCATTAACAAGTCGTTCGTCTTTGATGAGCTCCATATGCAAAAAAACAAGAGGGAAGGGAGAAAAAAAAAAGAGCCTCTGATCAGAGAAATAAAATCATATGTATATTCTGTCACGCCTCACATCCTGTGGAGCAGTGCAAAATGTGGTGTGCTTGAAGGAAAACAAATAGCATGTCCCAGTACAAGGCTGTGTTTGTTTCTGCTGCTTTCATTGGAATCGCATGAGCAAATGTGAGCCTTGAAAATGCATGTGCTGCTCAAAAAAAAAAGAAAGAAAAAAAGTGAGCAGTTTTTTTGCGATGATTTATTTCTTTTATGGCGGATTGCAGGAATACTTTGTCTTATCTTCAGGAAGTCTTCCAGCCTGCTGCAGGGACATGTCAGGAGCCGAGATCTCTCTTGCTCACAAGCCAGCCGTGTTGTTCCCTGCAGCTATACTCTCAACCTTGGGTGGTCACTTTACATTTTGTTATGCCTTCTCTCCACTCCCACTGTTTCAAACATTACGACACGGTGACTATGAGCGGTGGTTTTATCTTGGTTTGATGGGGCCCGTTTTGTCTTTCTCTGTCTCAACTAAGAACCCCTGTTTTCCCACACACACACACACACACACACACACACACACACACACACACACACACACACACACACACACACACACACACAGTCTGCATGGAAGACAAATACATTCATGTCATACTGTATCTGCAAGACAAAAAGCCTCCCATCGCCAAACCCTCCCAGATTTTCACAGTTGACAGTCAAGTTCTGGGTCAGTTGAGCTGGCAGGAGCGCACATCCATCTTGCCGTTTTGACACAAGTCACAGATGAAAAACGAGACAAACGAGATTTCCACATAAAGGGTTGGAGGGCTCATCTTCAATTTCTGAAGCGGTTTGCAGCCCTGGGTTCACCAGAGTACACATGCAACAAGACACACAAGTGCACACATTTGGCTTGCACAATCAAAGGCCTTTTTTTGAACAATTTAATTTGCTGTATTTTCCACGGTTCTCACCAGCACCTATTCTGTGTCAGATCACATTATTCCTTTCCACCACCATTCGACCGGCTACACTGCGTATACTGTGTACAGCAGTGTGTATGTGCCAAGCCAGTGTAGCAGAGCCCGGGTCACAACAGTTCTGCTCAGTTTAGCTCAGCGATGTTAAAAGAACATCAGCACCCTGCGGTGAAGTTTATGCGTTGGTGGTGTATATTATGCGCCAGTGAAAGGGGAACCAGGGATAGAGTCATCAGGATTGTGGGATGACCCTGGGTTCATGGCGTGCCCCCCTGCTGCTCACCCCTTTCATCAAGCAGCCCAGTTGTTGGTTTAGCTCAGACCCTTCTCAGCAGGTCTTGGCACAGGGGAGAGCCCGTGGCCAAAGAGGATTTGGTCAGAGGAGGAGGGAAGTCTGCTCACACTCAGCAGCAGCTTTTCCAGCATCAAGCACCACCTACTTCCAATCATGCGTTACCCCCAAATCTTCACTGCGCCTGCAATACCGGCCAGGCCAGACCTGGGAAGAGGTCTAGACTAAATATATCCTGACATAAGCGCGGAGAAACAAAGACACAAACTCTCAATAGCGCACCATCATACTTTTCAAAACACATGAGTGTGTATCCAACAAAAGTTAGCGACATCAATCACGTTTCCTTAGAGACGTCTTAGATGTTATTACAGCATTTATCTTTTAGTGGTGTAGTGGCACATCACAGGCGAGGAGATAATGACACGCTTTATTGAAATGGAGACGAATGCACCCTCTCCTCGCCATGGGTGGTCGAGTCAGGAGCACTGCATGGAGAAGAGCCCCACAGGCAATTAACATGCAAGCCAGACTGAACATCTCTGGTTTGTGCATTACACACAGCTGGGCTCAAGACATCACTCAAGTACACAGCAGTACATCATCTGTGGATGTTTTTAAGCAAAGAATACGAGTGTTTGTTTGTGGTGTTTGCATGTGTGCAAGTGTAAGAGTGATTGTGGAGAACATTCACTTAAACCTTAATCAAAAATCACTCTGTTTACAGCAGCGAATCTCAACCAGCAGTCAGAGAGACCTGTGGGTTGGCCTCCACTGGAAGACAACACTAAACACAGGTAGGCAGAAACTAATGAGGATTGCACACATGGAGTCACACATGTTGCATTCCTGTCAGGTTGAACGTGTTCTTTTTATTTAACAGACTGCAACAAGACTACCATTTAAACAACTCTGTGAGGCTAACATGCTCACAACGACAATGCAAACATGTTGGTTGTTAGTAGGTCAAATGTTTACCATGTTCAGCATCTTGGTTTAGCATTTTAGCAATTGAGCATGCTAGAATTTGCTAATTACCACTAAACAGAAAGTACAGATGGAGCTGATGGGAATGTCTTTTCAAGCGATACCACAAATATGAACGGCATGGTGGCGCTAGAGGAGAAGTTAGGGTATCAAGACAATCCATCCAATATTTGGTCCAAAGTTATGAACCGACTGACCGACTGGCATAAAAAAGTAGAAAAACCCAATCTGAGATTACTCAAGTGATGTCACTTGACATGGCAAAGCCCCAGAGTCACAGAAGACAGTGTGGAACTGTTTTCACAGACTGAGTAGTACACCCTGTCACCAGTAAATTGACTTTGACATGTAACATCTGTTGAGTTCCCCTTTAAGCAAGACATGTGATGCTTCACAGAAAGACTGTTCCCCTTTTTGTTTTTTGACAAGGTATCAAGGCAAGATCTGTGAATCCTGCAGTCTTGCAAAGTGTGTTTGAAGGACGCTATCACCAACTGCTACCCTGATCCTACTGTAATGATCTTGATTTCTTTCACATGTATAGACTTCTGTCTGCTCTAAAGATAAGCCTAGGATTGAACATTTGTTCTTTTGGACTACACAAGACTACACAGTATTGAAAATGTGTCTCAGTGATCAAATGCAAGTTTTACCAGCTGCACAGTCTCCAAGATAAAGCTAATACAAATATAATCCACAAAGAGAACTCCCTGTAACACTAAACGACACTTGAGACAAATTCAGATACAGACAGAAAAAAAAGAGTGTAGCTATACAGCAGTGCAATACGAGAGAAAACGAGCCACAAAACTACTTGTGACTATAAATCCCAGGTAGTTGTGTGTGTGGCCATTCTGCTGGGAGATACCACATCATTCATCATCTTATTAAAGAGGCTTATAGGAAGGAAGAAAAATGGATGGTTGGATATACTTTCTAGGGAGTCATCATTGGATGAGACTGCCAAGTGGGTGGGACGTTCAGAGCACATGCTCATTTTCATTGGTAGACAGCTGCGGCTGCTGGTGACGGCAGCTGAGCTTGGGGATTGTGCACGGTCAGGTGCAGCAGTCAGTCAAAGCTCTGGCTCCCACTCAGCAAGTTGGCAAACTGCCCTGAAACGCTCACCCAAAGCCACAAGAGATACCTGCAATTTGTCACCCCTATAAAATAACATTCTCCATATAAATTGTAATTTAGAAGCAGAGGAGTTTGTGTTCCTATGGGGAATGACATTTAGTACCGTAACTGTGTTTCTTAAGAAATGTTTTATTATCAAGAAGCCTGCATTCACCCCCCAACTCTCCCAACTCTTAGCTGATGTTTCTGCAGCAGTTGGCAGAGACAGAGGAAGGTTTTAAAAAAGACATGTAATCTTTCCTGGCTGCGAAGCTTTCATACTAGTCTGTGTAAAGACGGGCAGGAAAAGCCCAGAGGGCAGTGCATCAATTCTTTGTTTGACGACTGTCTTGGCAGATCGCCAGGGTCTGATTTCTCACACCATGCATGCCACAGCACACCTCAGGCTTAGGAGACAGAAAGACAGATGGAAAGATTGAGAAATGAATTAAGGACTTGAAATTTCACACTTTTCCATTTACAAATCTTGTTGATCTTTTTGTCAAATGTATATACTGAATACATCATTTGTTTGATTATTTTGTGCAGAAAATGTGTTATGTTAGTAGTAGTTAAGGCTGTCAAATAAATGTAGTCAATAAAAATAAATGCAGTCAAGCAGAAGTATAAAGAAGAAAAAAATAGAGTTAAAATATACATCAGAATTGTGTTTAAATACTGGCCCTTCAGTATAAAACATACAATACCAGAACATACAGTACTGCCCATAACTCAGAGTTATTAGTAAAGGAAAGGTATAGAGTAATGGAGAGTGCTGTCAGTCTCATTAAATATTGTATTTTGGATCATGCATTATGCAGAAAGAGAGTCTAGAGGACAACCGACTGCATATTTGAAAGCCTGAGGAGACTGAATGAAAATTGGATTTCTACCACAGTTAGGACAGACCTCCTCGGATTAAGGCTTTCCACTCGTTAACATGGATGAGATGATATTGTTGATCCCTGTGGAGGAATCACTGCAGAGGAAAAAGTCAAAGTAAATTTGGCAAGAAAAGACTAATATAATAGGAACTTAAAATAGAATATAAAATAAGCACTGAAGAGCTTGAGTATGCCAAGTGCTTTTGGGGCAAAGATAATTAGACAAACAGATGGGTTGAATTTAGTGCAGGATCTGCATTGCAATGAATAAAGCCACTTTGACCTGAGAGAGAAGGAGAAGGGAGTCTGACCCCATACTATTACAACAAATAACCAACTTGTGAGTGAAACGTTGTTTGCTGAGTGTGCCGAATAGATTGTAGAATAGTGAAGCAGCTCTCAAGTGATTGTATGATTAATCTCATGTTTGCTCAAGGAGGAATAGCAAGACAAATATTTACCTTTCATCGGTCTTGTTTGATCTTTTCAAAACAAAAGTCCTTACATTTGTGAAAAAACGTATTTGTGTAAAATCATTAATATATCCAGTAGTAATTAAAACACAATAAATAAAAATCTATTTCTTCATGATATATAAATAAGGGTGAAATAGTTCAATCAAATGTGTGCTTGTGTGCAAATGTAAGTTTAGAAGAAAGCAGCCTATGCAAACATTCCCTACACTACAGATACATTTTGCTTGGCATAATAAATTGTATATTATGACCAATAATATATTGTACAGTCATCTAGAACAGTGGTTCCCAGCGTTTTTGCTTATGTCCCCTTTAAATAAAGCAAATTGTGTGCCAGGGACACCTCGTTACGTGATGCAATGTCTACCAGTTAATCCAATTACCCCTGGTAGGGGTCCTAACCACTGATCTACAGTTGCAAGGATCAGTCAATGATTTTATAATCAATTGTTTTCAGACATTTCTTTAAAGTAAAAATATTCAAATCTTCTTCTGTGAATATTTTTGTAGTTACTGTTGAATGTTTCTTCAGTCTTCTATTACAGTAAACTAAATATCTACAGGTTGTGGACTGCTGGTCGGGACAAGAGAAGGTATTTGAGGATGTCACCTTGGGCTTTGAGAAACAGTGAATTATTAATTATTGTCTTTATTATTATTAATTCTAAATTAATCATCATCATCAATCATTATTAACCATTATCAATCATTATTAATCATTAATTAATCATTAATTAATATTATCATTATTATTATTATTATCATTATTATGGAAATAATGGTTACAGCCCTACAGTCATCTTAAAACAGGTCTCAGAAGGTGTATGCTCACCTGTTCCTCTGTACTACAACCATCTAAAAACATCTATTAACCACCTTAAGAGACCCCTGGAGCTGTTTTAAATTCAATAGCAGTTTTAAATTAAAATACATGTAAGAGTAAAGGTGAGGGGTTTTAAGTGCACTTAATCCACAAGTCCAAAATTAAACTTCTAGCAGTTTGATAAACACAGGCCCTTATCACTGAATTGTGACTTTCAGCTGCCCAGACCTGAATACATAGGGGATGTTTTTTACCCCTATTGTCATCGACATTTGGAGTCATGAGCCTTTGCTGCTTTGCATAGGGGATCGGTTACCACCCTGTCACTGTGAGTGAGGTTCCACGTGCTGTCATTCATCTCCATGAGTGCTACCTCACACATCTGTCACATAACATGCAGGAGCAATGAGCGATAACACTATTCAGTGGTGTTAAGTTATATATGAGATATGTCAATCAATAGATACTTCCCTCAGGAAATCTTTCCCTCTCAGCTTATGTTTCATAACTACTTTTCCTATGGTTTCAGATCTCCTCCGCACATGCAATATAGATTTCACTGTATACTTTTGCAATTCTGTGCTGGTATATTCCTCAATAGTGGAGAATTATTGTACTTTTATTATATCTTTGTGTGTTTATCTACAGTATCTGAGAGGACTCCTGAGGGATTTTATCCTTGTTGTCAGCTGAAATTACTGCAAAATCAACATTTGTACATTTCTCACACACAGACACACACACACACACACACACACACACACACACACACAAACACACACACACACACACACACACACACACACACACACACACACAAACACACACACACACACACACACACACACACACACACACTGCGTTCTGTCACAAGGACACCTTTTCAATGGGAACAGTCATATGTACAACGTGACTACAATTGGCACCTTTTGATACAAGGCAAATAACCGTGTCACGCTCCAAACTGTCACACTAAAACATACACAAGGACTAGTCAGTGTGCAAACATACAGTAAGTAGTTGTGGTAGTTGTAGACTGTGGGCTATGCTGACAATACAGGAATTGTTTGACCTGTGTACTGATGTGCCAAGTCCACACTGTGCTTTTTTGATGTGCTGGAGACACCATCTTTCTCAGATAGCCTGACATGAAGCAGTTTTATCCACTCAACCAACAGGGATTATAAAGTAGATTGATCCTTTTTGTTTAGTTCTTACAGAGAACACATGTCTGCATTAACAGATATTACTTTAGCTGTAGGATGTTCAGGTGTCCAGAATGTTGTGATCATTTTAATGCATTTCAGTGGAGCTTATTTTATGCAATTTATTGTATCAAATGGCAAATTTCTCTCAAGTCACAGTCTATTTAGTGAACTGTCAGCTTATCTGATGCTTTAGAAACAGCATTAAAATACTATTAAATGTTTCCTCTAAAACAGCACAGTCGGGGATAATATCAGTAAAATGATACATATGCTGTTATTATCTGAAAAGAGGCTTTCATAAAACAATTACAGACTTTATTTAGTGTATAAAGCTGATTTGATATACATAGGTAAAATCTGTGTTGGTATTTTGTCAATATTTTAGGAGTAGAAGAAAATCTTACCAATCTCTGTATCTAAAAAATAATCAATAGTAAGTGATAATGTCCAATTTGGTGAATATATCATCCTCCAATTTAATCCCTTTATCCCTCCCTCACATATAAATTACTTGAATTACAAATTCAACTTTTGTGATTTAAGTGAGGTAGCTCAGTACCTTGGTTTAGCCAACTCATCTGTTAGCTCCTTGGATGGTTTTCTTTTCTTTGAGTTCTTTAATATAACTCACCTGCAGAAGTTAATTATAGTGTGATATGTGCATGCTAGCTCACTGGCATGGCTTCAGTAAGACACTTAAAAGGAATAAAGTAATTATTAACAGTATCCTGCACTTTGTGAATCAAAGGTGAGTAATGGTAAGAACAGTTTTCATATGCACACAGGGATTTTTACTGTAAAGTAGTCAGCTTGTTGGCATTAACTCTGTAGTCCAAGTAGTCCAAGTCTGTATACGGTTTCTCCTTTTCCATTTCTTGAATCAATTTCTCTTCCCTGCTTCTATCAACGTACAATCTGTGGTTAGTATACCTTATAGTTCCTCTGTTTGCATTGGCTGGAGGAAAACTGGAAATGCCAGAATTTTCAACTGAGCTCTCAAGCTTCTCTGTAAAATCAAGATGTTGTTGCACTTTGCCTTGTGATACTAGACAGTAGCAGACATATGAATTAGTGACCCGAACAACACGAAGCCAGGAAGAGAATCCAAGCTAACACTGCTCTATGATTATGTGTCACTCGCTGTATGTCAGACAACCTTAACAAACCTCCCTTTGATGAAGTAAGGTTAAGAAAACATACATTGATGTACACAGGTGTGCATTATTCACATGTGCAATCATATAACTGTTGAATAATTACTTACCTGAAATGACTCACTGTGTAGCTTCAGATGCGGTTGACTGGCACAACATTAACATTCACACCAGGTCTTTACAAACCTATGACAAGACAGGATGGTTACATTTTTAGTGTTGTGCATTGAGTTTGAAGACCACTCAGACAACAACAAAGAATTGGTATGATTTTAACTGATAAATATAGAATGTTCTTTTGTTAGTGCACTCAATTAAACATTAAATATAAATAGATTTAAGTGCACCTCTCTACAGTCAGTTACTCAAATTACAAGAAACATTAAACTGTCACTTTTACAATTGATTATCAGTACAAAATATTAGCTCCTGACAGTTTTTCTGCAGCTACTGGAAATGTTATTAGCCTTCAAACGTGTATTGGTTTAAACCCCAGCAGGTAGCCTTCATCATAGCACATGTGTAATGGAAAGACTCCTGCAGAACAACATAAGAAGAACCAGATGATGATTGGCAGGGCCCTCTGCAGAGCAGACTGGCCGGCCGACTGGCTGATGGGCCCGCTGGCCAACTGGTTAGGGGTTTTCCTCGTCTACAGCTGTAAAATACGGAGACGTAGGGGTGAGGAGAATGTAGTAGGGTAAGTGAGTGAGGAGAAAGTTAGGGTGGGATAGAGGCACAAAGCCCGGTGCCAGCGATTTTCTCTGCTGTTGCCCAGGGATCATTAATAAACACTTCCATAAACTCGCTGTGTCCCCTGCTTTCTCCACTCCACTTGCCAGACTGACCGAGTCAAGACACACCGTGGAGGGTTAAGACAACTACATTTCTTTACTCAGCTTTCCAAGGCAATCAAAATCAACAGCTCTGGAAAGATCATCTTCACATGAATAGTTTAGCAAATGAAGTCTTTTATTTGATTTGCACTTGAATAATAGTTTTTTTATCCTGTACAATTACCCTCTAAAATGTTCGCATTAATTATAAACGTTAGAATCAATTTAAGTTAAAAGTTTCAACCACTGTACCATCAATAAAATAAATATCAAACAAAATTGCATCTATTAATCAATTCGTCATGACTTCAGAAATACTTTTTCTATGTCGGTGTAGACTTTTATCTTAATTAATTAATTTAATTGTTATAAATCTATACAAAGCAGCTCGTAATGACAAAAGTGAAAAAACAATAATTTTCACAATTATTCAGACGCTACTTTGTATAAACTTCATAAGATTAGAGAGAAGACAAAGACTTAAAAGTTAGAGTTTAGGGAATATTACGCCTGTGCAGACTCTCATCTGCTTGCATTCATTAGCTGGAAAGCAACATTTGGTATGTAAAGTGTAAGCAAATATGTCATTCACTGTTGGCTGTTAGACAAAATGTTGCATACATGTATACAATCAGAAAAAAACGGTTGTATAATTTTGTATACAGTTTTAAAAAAAAAGGTTAAAAAAGGCTAGGTTATGGATTTAGTATGTGTTAGTGGCTATGTGCAGACTTGAGATCATTTTATGACATTTCAACTTGTCTACAGCTGCACGCACACACTGAGATGATGGGTTTCAGAGAACTGAATTAGCTATTTGCCAACATCAGAAAATGATTGCCGAGGATCAACGCAGAAGAACTCGAAAACTCTGTGCACTGATTTCTTGCAAGTGCTTCCCATTCTGCCTTAAGGAGGGTCAGGTGGTCCAGAAGCTTTTCCATTTTATTGATGAATCTCATTTTCCTAGACTTACTGTATGGTCTAAAAAAATTCCACCTCAAACATCCACAGAAAGTTTTTTGGACTTCACATTCTCCTGAATCAGCTCACTTTAGCTAACCTCACCACTGATAGACTCAATTCACTTCTAAAGTGTTCTCCCTAATCTGTATCTACAATATACATGTAATGATCTACTTATATATCCTTCTGTCTATCTTTGACTTGTCTATGGCCTTGACCTGGAAACAACCTGTCTATAACCTAGTGAACTCTGTCAATCCGTTCACTCCTAGTCCTGCCGCCCACCCACACCCACACACAGACACTGCAGCTGTCCAAGCTCCCTCCAAGGTCAAAGGGAACATCCTAATGCTCATCCCACTTGAGACTGGCACCTGTTGGCCCAGTCTTAGCCTGGCCTTCATAAAGACAACAGAGAATTCAATAAAGCAGGCTTAGAGCCACGAGGCCTGGCGTGCCTCTGTTCACCCTGCTGTCGCTAGCTTTGTTCTTCCTACTCATTTCCACGCAGACGTGAATTTTTAAACAAACATTTGATCTGTTATTTGAAAGACTGAAGAGGTGCAGCTCTTGATAGAAGCACAGTGGGTTTATCACAAAGCACGAGGCTGAGCACTGAAGCAGGGACTGTCCATGCCGGGGCTAGTTGTGCAGTGGAAAAAGTTGTATGAATATTGGCGAACAATGTTGTTTTTTCTGCGTAAAACATAATCAGAATGTCTTCAGGGCTTGATTTTAAGATGTAAAACCCATCAAACTATACACATTTGTCAGTGGAGATTTAATGGATTGAATTTCTGGGGACAGAGCCAATTACCGTCTCCTAAGTTGTTTCTTTCCACCTTTCCCAGCCCCATGATACCTTGAGTAAATTTTCAGCACAACTTCCTGTTATTCCACCAAACTGCTGCCTGTGAGAGTCAGCGGTATGCTACAGGTGTCTTTCCTTAAATTTTTTGGGGGAAAATAAATGAATTGGGAACACATTTAACAGGATAATATGATCATACCTCTCCAATTCAATGGTGAGCAGTGAAGCAATGAAAAGTCTTCCATTATAATAAAGTAGGTCAAGTTTTAGTAAAGAAGCTAAAACAGAACCATGCCTGTTGCACACATAGAACCGAGTTAGAGCGTCATCACAGCTAACATTAAACTAACTAATCTTAGGCTAACTACTTCAGCTTGCCCTCCCACTACTCATTGGAATTTTGAGGTATAATTAGACTTTTCTGTTAAGAGACAATTTTTTACATTTTGGGAAAATAAGCTCATTTGCTTTTTTGCCAGGAGTTAGATGAGAAGATTGAAACCACTCTCATGTTTGTACAGTAAATATAAATCGACTGCTTATAATCAGCTTGCATAGCTTAGCAAAAGGACTGGAAACAGCCAGCCTTGATCTGTCCAAAGGTAACTCATCAAAGGTAAATTTGCCTACCAGCTCCTCTAAAACTCACCAATCAACATCCTTATATCTCATTTGTTAAAGATCGATTTTCCAATAATTCTCAAAAAAGAAAAGGAAGTCACCTGTTACAACTTGTTTCTCTCATGTAACTCTAATAGTAGTTCAGTGAAAGGAATAATCAGGTATCATTGGACTAGGAGGTTGATACCCCTTATCACACCATATGTAGATATGTGACCTTTGCAGTTTTGTGTATAGTTGGTGCCAGGGACCGGACCAGCCCTTCTTACAGTATAATCACCAACCTGCCAGCTCTCATCCAGTGAACCGGTTTTTGCCACAGTCTGATGACTCACTTCCTTGCACCACTGTCTTATTTTTAGATTGATGTGTGCATTCAGCTGCCCAAGAGCTTAATTACTAGAGGGCAGAAAGATCCTACTTTCAAGCTGACACATTGAAGCTGAAGGAAAATTGAACTGATTGGGCCTTTGACAATGTGTGAGTCACTCCTCTGATCCTCTCCTTCATTAGAGCAAATCCCTGCCACAAAGCCCAATGAAGAAGAGATTTACTGTAGACTGGGAGGTCTGCCTAAAAAAGGCTAATGTTCGTGCGTGCATGCGTGTGTGTTTGTGTGTGTGTGTATTGTATCTGTGATGTAACTTGAAATATTTCCAGGTTTTTTCCCCCCTTTCCACTGTTTTTCTATATTGCCTCTTCTCCCTGTCAGTCATACTCAAACACCCCTCCGCTTTGACTTATAATTAACTGCAGTTGTTAATGGGCTCAAGAAGAATTTAGCTTGTAAGCTGATCCTACAATTAGGGCTTGTTGACTTTGCATAAATGTTGGGGGCTGCCCTCCCCAGGGGCGCGGGGCAAAAGAAGGGCGCCTTTGAGGGGCTGCCAGGCCTGGCCAGACCTCCTGAGATGTTGAGGGCAGGAGGGGAGGGGGAAGTGGGCTCTAAAACACACACAGAGGAACCCCTTCCAACAGTCTTCCCCTGAATCCTTTGGGGTCGCACAGGACATCAGGTTAACCTCCGGAAACTTAGATGAGACCCCATGGACCAGTGATTCTAAAATGTGGATCCTCGAGAGGCTTCCCATGCAGTAAAAAACAGAAATACATGGTTTGCAAGAATTTAGAGAGAGAACAGTTGCATATAAGAAACTAAACTTTCTTTCACATTCACATTTTAATGATCAGTAGGTGTACCTTTATGAATTTACTGGTAGAAAAAGCATCTTTTTTATACAGTAGAATATACATCATATTGTTAACGTTCAATATGATTGATTGAATGATTGATTGCATTGCAGAATACTACACAGCAGTGTCCTGCAATGCTTAAGTACAATAAAAGAAATGTAAATAGATTTTTTTGACGGGAAACAAAATTATTTTGTCAATGTTGTCGGGTCAGTACCATGAATTTTGGTGCTAAAACAGCCAAATATGAATACCCCTTGTTGGTCTATAATGGAAGGATTGCTTAGCTTGGATTACTGGCAAAACTTACTGTACATGCAGTGAACATGATAAAAAAAGTGTATTTGTAGGGAGGCCACACATGATGTCTAAATTAATTCATGCTAAATCTTCTGCTCAGCAGAAATGTAATGCACACATTAAAATGTCCCTGGCACATAAAGAAGAAGTAATGTCAAAGTAGCACAAAAAGTATAGTTAACTACAATATTTTTACAACTTTCAGTAGGCACACAGCAAGTGACATGAACCTCCAACCCAACAACACAGGTGACACACTTTTGAATTCTGATTCAAAGAAACCTTTCTGAACCAGTTTTGTCACAGTGGCAGAATAGATTTATTTGCTTTATTTTATACTATTAGTGTGCACTATGCAGTTCTGAACGTGCACTAAGCTTATAAACTTTCATTTGAGACTTGCAAGGTAATATGAAGTCTATTTTTAATTCTATTTACATTTTGTTTGTTGATGCAGGCATGGAAACCACTGGAGCTTCCTCGCAAAGTATTTGTGGTCTTTCTCCACAAAACAAGCTGTGTAATTGCCTCTTTCCTTTTACTGGATGCTGCAAGTCGCGACAAGCGCCCAAGCTCCCTTTCTTCATTCTCTCCTTCTCTTGCTTAACAAGGAGGTGATTCAGCAACACGAGGAGAACGTGCAGTAGAATAAGAATCTAAATGATCGGCACATCTCCGGGCGCATATCGACACACCTTTTGGCCAGAGTTGACTGACTATGTCGAGGACTTGGTACTGCTTGAAGACCTACAGTACTAGTTAGGTTGAGTGATTGTACATGAACAAATAAAACTATCAGCAACCACTAATTACTAACACCAATATGGATCAATCCCCCCCAAAAAAATGGTCTACAGCGAATTCTGTAAAACTCTAAATGATTTACTTTGACTTTTGAGGAACCCGGGGAGGAAAATTCTATTTCTGTCACCCCTCTAGGGAGGTCATTGATCAGGGTCAGCTAGACAACAACAGCCCTGAGGCCGCTTGTGCTTCTATTTCTTAACACACACTGCATGTGGATTACTGTTTCATGCCTGTATAATTTCAAATACTTTGAAAGAATGTGCCACTGTTAACAGTAATGTTTGCGTTGTGCCTCTTTCCTCCCTCTGACCTTTTCTCTCAGTTTCACAAATCTACAAATCAGGTTTTAAAACTTGTCCCACTTACCATGTCTCACTTACACTTGTCAGACAGTTTCAGATAACAGGATCCCTACTGTTGAGATTGATTTATGAGGTTGACTTTGATGTAAAAGGATGCACGGAGTATTACTAAACTGTCTTTTTAAACACTGAAGACGTGAGAAGTTATCTTGCAGCCCCCCATAAATCACTCTGTGCACATAGACTTTGATGGCAAAAGTGTGCACAAAAAAAGACAGACTCACTTCATTTCAAGTGATCAGTAATTTATGGCGAGGTCTCGCTGCGCTGTCAGGTCAGAGTTCAGGCAGTGAATCAGTGCGAGAGCCGGACCTTCAACTGCTCGGGCTATTAAACTCAAATCCCTCCATTCTCACACAGCACCCCTGCAGACTGTAAATCAATAGTCTCAGCCAACACAAGAGAGTATAAGAGGCAATGGTGGTGGTGGAAATAAATCAATACAAATAACTTGTCCAGACAGATCAAGAGAGTTTTTCGACACTTCTGAGTATTGTTGCACTTGAAGTTGAGCTGGTACGCTGTAGTTCAACCAGATAAATACTTCATCACGAGTAAATTCAGACAGTGGCAGGTTTGTCAGGCTGGTTATGCTCATTAATCTGGTTTGTGTTTGTTATGATGGTGTTGCACATGGTTATGATGCTTTGTCCTGTTATGACAGATGCCCATCTTTTCCCTAGAACTGTACAAATGCATTTTTCTTAAAGTAGTATATCATATATAATTATATATATGATTTCTCAAATTACACATATTAAGAAATAATCAAAAAGTGTACTGAATATTGCATGTTGTCATAGAGCTCCTCAGTAATTGTTGTATTTTAGGTTTTGGTTCAGATGAGAGAGTAAAATCACCTGTTGCAGTGTTTTGGTGGAATGAAGCCATGCAGGCTGCCAGGTCTCTGTGGCACATGACTGCTCATCCCTGCAGAGCAATTAGACCTGATGACTTCCAGGAGACGGATGCCATAACTTTACAGATCAACATTACGTTTGAAGAGTTGGTACGAGACAATGCAAGTTAAAGATTTTCTTCTGGCTTCTTCTAAATATGAACCTGTCTAGATACAGGCAACAAAATGAAAGATGCATCAAAACGTACTATATTTTCCAGAGCTGCAGGCGTCGTGCTCCTCCCAGAGTAATTTTTTTGAGTCCTGGCAAAAACAGTCAGACTGCGTAGTTTATACTCCTTTTCGGTACGGTGTCCATCTCTTGTAATACATCCATGGCTCCAATACTGATACCTGCAAAAAAAAAATTAAAAAGAGAGAGAGAAAAAAAGTAGGTAAAAACTGCAGTCCATTAATAACAAGGTTGGACCTAAATGAACGTTTTCAAACGTATGTATTAGTTTACTCTAGCCTGCTAGTACAGCTTCATTATTATTATATTAAAATGCATATTTTCTTTATGTATTTATGTACATTTTTCCAACATGAAAGTAACATTTGCTTGCATAAGTGAGCTAACAGTTATCCAGGTTGCTACCAGCAAAAAACAATGAGCCTTTGTTATATTTCTGGCTCAAATTGAAACAATATGAAAGTAATGTTTAGTCAAATTTAGATATTTGCTTTCACAATTTTTGGCAATATTGCGAAACCAGATATCTCAACACTGTAGCATTTATTATATGGCCATTTCTTGCTGCACAGGTATATTGTATGGTATATATATGTTTCAATTGACTTTAATTTCTCTTAGCAGGTATGTTGCCGTGTCACATTGCCCAAAAAGTTACTTAATGTATGTTCTAAAATCAACATTGCTGTATTTTCTGTAATATGATGTTGTCTTCAGACCATCAGAAGAATTGTGTCCTCAACTACCAAC
Organism: Scomber scombrus; assembly: GCF_963691925.1. Lineage (NCBI taxonomy): Eukaryota > Metazoa > Chordata > Actinopteri > Scombriformes > Scombridae > Scomber > Scomber scombrus. The sequence continues at coordinate 6,916,372 of NC_084973.1, forward strand.
ATTAAAGTTTTGAAATGTCTTCATTAGTTTACACTAGTCTCCTACTACAGCTGTATTATGATGTTACTAAAATATATAGAATAGAATAGAATACGCCTTTATTGTCATTGTATAAGTAGTACAACAAAATTGCAAGGGGCTCATCACAGTGGCATAGCAACATACACACAGAATAAAAAACAATACGATATAAACATTATTGCACAGTCCCTACTATAGAATAAAAAAATAAAATAAAATTTGAGCCAGAAATGTAGCAGTGTCTTTGTCATCAGGTTTGGCTGGTAGCTACCTGGCTAACTGTTCGCTCACCTATACAAGCAAATACACCTTACTGCCATGGTGGAAAAATGCTAATGTACAAAACAAATATGCATTTTAATATCATTGTAATAATAAAGCTGTAGTAGCCGACTAGTGTAAACTAACAAGCACAGCTGTTTTTACCAGACTTTTAAAAATGTTTATTTTTTCTGACATCGGCAGCAGGGCTCTCTGTGATGACATCACAGGGGTTGATTGGCTGAGGCAGTTGTTGTCCTATGGCTTTCATACAAAGCACTGGTCTCAGGACAACAGCCACTTGGCAGAATTAGGCCGTGCAGTGTTCCTTTGTGCTGATCCAGTGTATGATTGTGACATTATAATGATGTCATAATTTTCCTCACTTCACTCAGTGTGACTTATGCTTCACTGAATGTTTGGCCTCTCTGGAGCTTCACTAATTGCCTCACGTCTCTGTAGAAAACATACAATAAGACCTTTGCTAAAGTTAACACAGACTTATCAGCATCCACATTAAAGTCCTTGTCATGGCGATTCCAGTATTTTGTCCACCCTGCTGTATTTCTTAAGGATGTTGTGGTCTACCATGTGTATGGAAGACAGATGAATAGTTAGTCCAGCCATTATATCATATCTCCCAGAGAGACACATGTTTACAGGACAGCAAATCAAGCTCTAATGAAGTCATTGCCAAGAGAAATTCCGGGATAGGCCCACAGCGAGCGTGTGTGTCCAATGCCAAGTGCCTTTATAAAGTGATAAACGACTGCAGCAGAATTTTGCTAATGATCATTTTGGAAAAGCAAATAGATGTATCCAGCATCAATATTTCTTAATTACCGTCGTTTCCTGTGGAATGCTCTGTTGACGAACACAGGGCGAAACAATCAATCAGGCAAGAAAGAGAAAGAGAGAGTCTGGGAAGCAGGAAAGTAAACCTCAAAGGATGGATTTCAACATTCGCAGTGGATTTTCACCTTTTTTAAAGTGTCTAAGTGTGTGTGCACGCATGTCTGAGAACAGTAAAGGGAGTGACACCCACATTAAAGAGAGAAAGTGTGTGTGGGGGGCAACCAAGAGAAAAACATAGTGACTTTCTCTACCGTCTAAATCCCTTGCAGGCTACATGCCAGTGGCTACATGCTTCTGAGAGTGGTTTAATGCCCTGTCAGCTGTGCCAGTGAGAGAGAACACACACACACACACACACACACACACACACACACACACACACACACACACACACACACACACACACACACACACACACACACACACACACACACACACACACACACACACACACACACAACCAACCCCAACAGCACAAAGGGCTGCAGCTGCTGCCAAGAAGCACATATGAACCCTGAGAGGGAGTGTGTGTTTGAGGTTTGAGGGATGGTGGTACAATAGTGTATATTTGAGTGGTCTGTGTGTAACTGGAAGCAATGGTGGAACTGGAACTGTTAAAGGATGACCACCTATAAAGATATAGACACACACAAACATATAATTTTGGCATCCGAGTCTCTAAAAGTAAATTCCCCATTTATTTTCTTCATAGATGGTGTTAGGTGACAGGGGGACTTCCAAGGCTTGGATGGGCATCAAACATGAAAAGCACAAGCCTGTATATATAAAAACTTGTGCTGTATTTTTATAGTTATGCTTTAGTTGTTCTATATTTTTATATTAACAAAGGATGAAAAGACTTGGTGTGATGTGACAGCGGCCACTCATAGTGACAAACCCACAGAGAATCAACAGCCAACACTGCAGTTCCCCACAGAGCTGCTGGGTTTTAGTGTCTTTTATCTCACTGTTTTGGTTTTTAAGGCTGCAACTTTACTATTTTGATTATTTTACCACTCTCAGCAGCTTTGTTCCCAGCAGCAGCCAGCTGCTGTTTTCAGTGAAAAGTCTCTGATACACCAACTGTACCCTTCCCTGCCCAGGCACCAAACAGAAGGCAGACAGAATTGGTGAATAAAGTGGAACATTTAGCAGTTAATGACCCATCATTTTCCTTCAGAACCTGCAGAAGAACAAACAGTTACAAGAAGAGTGAATATTTGTCTTAAATTACACACGCTCAGCTTATCAACTCAACAAGGTGATAAAATGTCGATGTTCGGTTTACAGATTGTTGCAATGCCCACAAATGGCCAAAAGAAAATCAGTTAATGCAGGTTTAAAGAAAGAAGCTAACTAGAACTCCCAAGGAGCTTTCTTTTTTAATACAATATATTCAAAAAATGTTGGTTCAATTTTAGATTAATTTTCACAACTATATATAAAAAAAGTATTCTGAATTTGCTACAGCTCTTATTTGCATCTCTGACTGGCTTCTTCTTTTGACACTGGCTCATGGATCTTGTAGTATTTAATGCCAACTGTCATACCAAACTGGAGACATAAACATGAGTTCTTATAAACCAAATTAAAATAATTGAAACTATGACCACAACCTATAGTATAGTTAACTTTTCAATAAGACTATATATGTATAAAGGCATACTGAGAATATCATTTACAGAAAATGTTCAAATGGCAATTTATAGGGAGGGAAAAATACTTTTGGGACCAGCAACTCTTCACACTTCACATCTGTGTAACTGCTAATAAAATAAGGAAAAGGCCAGATTTTCAAAGACTAACAAAAAGTTGATTGATAGTAGTTGTACTGCTCAAACTTCTAGAATGTTTTCAAATATGTAATGTCCAATAGTGCTTTATCTTTCTGCCACTTGGTTCCCCACCCACCCACCATGCTCTCTGTTAACTAGGCTCTCAGGAGTGAAAGGCCAGGATTAACCTTGGATTTGAAATGGGCTGCAAGCCCATACACTCACCAATCCCTCTGTCAGACCCACCCTCATGAGCTCATCTCTCCTTAATGAATAGCCTTAATCGCAGGTGAACACACACAGAGATAGACAGGGACACACACACACACAACAAATAAGGGCAAACAAGCACTCATACATGCCTTTACACACATGCAGTCACATACAAACACGCACATAGCGTCAGCATATTAGCTCTCTTTCTGTCTTTTTGTGTGCAAGTTTCTTAAATCAGATCTCATGGCATTGTTGTGCCGTCAAAGGAAGCTCTAACAAGGAGGCAGAAATGTCAAACCAAAAGCAGCATGTCTTAACCTCACACAAACAAAAACACACACACACACACACACACACACAGCCAGGCTGAATATGACAGTATTTTAGCAGCAGCCTCTTTATTAGGGCCATTCCTCTGAGTAATAACTGTGCCTGGCTCAGAGCAGTGAAGCTTGATCTGTCAAAAGGCCTTTTGGGAGGAAAAGACTCTGTAAGTCACTTGTGAAGAACTGTGTGTGTGTGTGTGTGTGTGTGTGTGTGTGTGTGTGTGTGTGTGTGTGTGTGTGTGTGTGTGTGTGTGTGTGTGTGTGTGTGTGTGTGTGTGTGTGTGTGTGTGTGTGTGTGTGTGTGTGTGTGTGTGTGTGTGTGTGTGCACGCACATTTCTGCTAATGTAATTTTATTGGCCAGTTGCTGATTTCAAGGGATATAGCTGAAGAGAAAGACCCACAATCCCTTCCTGTCATCATATTGCAGAGATCCATGACTTGAACAGTTTTATCTCGAGTTTTCTTGCTTTACTGCACACTTACTGCACAGTTAGGATCAGGTTTAACACTACTGATCTGCACTTGTGATTTCAGTTTAATCATATTATCAGCTATAAGATAAGATAAGATATGATACTGCTCTAGATTCTTCAAATAATGTTTACGAATTATGTGTTATGGATTATATGTTACAGATGGACGTTAGTTGTGTCGGATAAAACATCCATATCGAGCTGAAATACAAACTTAATCAACACTCATTACTTTGGATATCCACACATCAGCAACTCATTTATCAATCAAATATTTCCCTGCTGTCAACATAAAATTGAGCCATATCTGTTCCATCTGACCTGTGAAAGACGGAAGACTGAAAAACATGGCTGACACGCCTCCTGTGTTAGAAAGCACCAGAGATTCAGCAGTAAATCATAGATTTACCATTCTGACAGATTTACTTCAACATACACATTTCACACATCTCCATAGCAGAGTTAACATTTCCATTTATTTTTCTTTGTCTCCTTTGGCATTCACATATTTCCACTTAATATGTTCCTGACGTATTTGAGTTATTACATATTGTATGTCCAGATATCATCTATATTAACAATGACCTTTGTAATGTTTCTTTTGTATGTGCTATTATTTTACTGCTCCAACACCCAGTTTCCCCACATAAATTGTTACAATTTGATATGATCTTAAAATGTGGACTCATACACTTGGTGTATGTGTGTACACTTGTCTTCAATTCCCTTGATTCTGTCTTTCCCTCTCAGTCACACACACACACACACACACACACACACACACACACACACACACACACACACACACACACACACACACACACACACAATGTTGTAGTGTGATCTGCTGTGGAGATGGTGCTTATTAGTGTCCTATAAATCTCCTCTACCTCCCAGCGGGGCTCTAAGTTGTAATTTACAGCCACATGTGCTGCTGTTGTTCAGGCTTCAGCCAGTGTGAAGGCTCATGGTTGCTGATAGCCAACTTGAACTTTATGCCAAACATGTAAAGTATTCAGAACAGGATGTATACCATCATGAAACCAAATAATTATACAAAGCATGTTAACACATACTGATGCATTACGTTTTCATGATATCAGAGTTGAATAACAACAAGATCAGATAGGTAATTAAAAGGATCATATGGGCCCAATACATTAATTAACAGGCATATCAGTCACGCTGCTGTTTCCCAGGGAGGTGCATGGAGAACTGTAACAGCAAAATTACTACAATCAACACATACACCAACTCTATGAGAGGAGTAAAAATAGAAAGAAAAAGGAGGGGTAGGAGAGAAAGGAGTTACAAGAAGAGGAAATGAAAGGTGAAAAAAGGAGGAGAGAAGGGTGGAGAGGAGATAAATCTTGACTCTTGTATTCACAGCAGACCTGTCATGGTTGAAACATGACATTTATGTGGACTCGTATTGGCCGTTACTCTAATAACGTCTCCAGAAAACGTAGACTATTTGTAGAATGAAGTCGGGAGGGAAGCATTGTTGAGTGTGAGTGACAGCGAAGCGAGCGCACAATGCCTGGGAATAAGCCCGTAATCTGGGGTATCGGATTCAACGCGCTGGTAAAAAGGGCATGCTAGGAGTGAATGGGGTCTTTGTCGAGGCTGCGGCTTACGGGCTCATTTGCATGCAGTGATAAACGTTGTTTACACTGGACATACAGCTCTGTGAAGTGGTAGGTAAACGCAGCCGGAATGATAGATTTACTGCCTCACATGGGAGCCAGACGGTTATGTAGTAAGCACACACACACACACACACACACACACACACAGACCAATTCATGCAACAGGTATGCAAACATAAGCTACACAGAAACAGATATGCAAACACACACACTCAGACGGATCATTTCATGGGACAGAGATCTAACATACACACTCAGGTACACACACACACACGCACGCACGCACGCACGCACGCACGCACACGCACACACACACACACACACACACACACACACACACACACAGTTTGTAGTAGGAAACAGGATCCATTCTCCTGGTGATAAATGCCCACTTCTTTCCACTATGGCTGACGTTCATATTTCCAGGCCATCTGTCAACATCACGCTCAAACAATGTTTATTTTCACCATATAGATTTGATAAACATATAGATATAAGCTAGAGGTCTTGTGGGTGGAGGGGGTGGAGGCAAGTAAACGTATGTGGCTGACCAGGCCCACTAACTCATTTCGGGATGAGGAATCCCTTCTCTAACCAGACAAGGCAGGCCATAGGGAGGGGACCAGGGGCCATGCTGGGCCTCGGCTCCATTTAAGGAGCGGCAGGTTATTTGTCATCCTCTGGAGGCGACGGAGAGGAGGGTGGCGGTGTGGCAAGGGAGAGAGGTGGAGTAAAGGAGGGGCGGTAGAGGGTTGCGGACAGGGGCATTTATTTAAGGCAGTAAACGGGTTTCGGGTCATTGGCATCGCACAGTGGGCCAGTCACTCAGCTCCAAAACTGGACAGAGTAGAGGGAGCATGTCAGGTAGAGTGTGGAGGCAGGATGGGGTTAGGGGGTGGAGGTTGGGGTGGACACCCTCCGCCTCCTTCACCCACCAACAACACCCCTCCAGAACCTTCAGGTCAGAAGAAATGGTAGCTCATTCCTCTTCAAAATAAAGCCCCTTCAGTTCAAAGCCAAGCCAGGTATGTTTGTTTTACAGTGCCAGATAATGCTGTTTGCATCGTGGCGGGTGGTGCAAAGCCCGTCCTCCACCCGGCAAGTGCATAGATGACACTAGAGGAGGGACATAGGAGCTGTTTGATGTCATTTGCCCAATATCTTTGGTATTGAGCCATGGTGTGAATTGAACTAACCCCCTCTCTATCCTCCCCCACCCCAAACTGCCCCTTATATTAAGCACATCCCTCTGTTGGTGGCAGGAATAATATTAGGTTTCCCTGCTTCCCACAGAGACTTAATGGCAGGACGGTGCGGGGGTCAGATATTTTTCTCATGTGCTGCCAGCCAGCTACTGAAGTTAAAGATAAATCAGCTGAAGGGTAAACACACAGACTGCAACTGGGTGAAAAACAACAAAAGACTGCAGGGCTCAGAGATTTGGCTTCATGCATTGGTTGGAAAAGTCAAAGTTCAAGTGATAATAATAGTTATAATGTGCTACACACAGCACATTGCACGCATTTCTAATTTGAGATTGAAATGGAATACCTCGGATACGGTTCCAAGTTGGCAAAATACACTGATTGGCTAAGCTCTGGCACCTCACTGTCCAGTGAGGTGATGTTATTATAGAGGGTTACAGTCCACAGAGGGTGGGGGGATGGGGGGTGGGGGGGTTGAGGTAGATGCACGGGGCAACAAAACTTTGGACTTTCCATCCAATGCATGAAGCCAACTTTCTGAACACAAGACACCACTGTTCATTTCCCGTTTCCTACCACGAGTCAGCGTTGGTTTCTTTTAACCATGACCACGATCATTCCCTAATCGTAACCACAAGCTTATTATTGTAGCCATGACGATGAAGGTCCCCTAACCCTAACAAAGTAGTAACTTTAACCCAAACACAATGTTTCCCGAAACCCAACCAACTACAACCAGATCCCACTGCAAGCGTTCATCACTTACTCAAGTGGGCTTTCATGCAAATGGACATTTACATTCACTCCTGCTTTAGCTTTTCACATTTTCCAAGTTTTACATTTTAATTCATTGCTTTTATCATTATCCATCGTATATACATTTAGAATCTAAAAATGGCTGTGTGATAATGATGATGATGAAGACGATTATAAATGAAGGCAGATGAGTCTCAGGATTAGTTGGCTGGCATGCTCAAAGAGTCTTCTCTTACTTTCATAATCACTGAAAGACATTTTTAAACATGTGCAGAAACACAGACACACATGCACAGATGCATATGCAAGTGCACTTGACTTGACTTGATTTAACCAGGTCTGACAGAGGCCTGATTGGTGTCTCTGTCTCTGGGTGGGCTGATTTAAAGTGTCCCTGAGGTCTCGTTCCAGGTAGGGAGACAGACAGGGGCCCTGGAATCCCCCACCCACTCCCCCCCTACTTCCCTCACACCCACTTCTACTGTAGCTCCCAGTGAACAAATCCAGCCCCAACACCCTTCACACACACACACACACGCACACACACACACACATATGCTCAAGCCTCTTCGTCCAACCAGTGTTCGTGCTTTCTCACACTGGCCCGAGCTGTCCGGGTCTTAGGGTTGCATGGATTTCTCACCCCCGTCCCGTCTCGTCCCCAACGAGCCGCTGCACATTCCAGCAGCACCCAAGCTTATTATTGGAGGAAATTTATAGGGCCATTCATTTAACTGGATCTGAATGACATCGGTTCTGGATGAGTGGAGCTAGGGCAAACTGCCGGGCCATGTGGTCCAGGGAAAACAGAACAGGGGATAAATCAACTGACTGAGGGAGGGAATGAGAGAGAGAGAGAGAGAGAGAGAGAGAGAGAGAGAGAGAGAGAGAGAGAGAGAGAGAGAGAGAGAGAGAGAGAGAGAGAGAGAGAGAGAGGTGGTGGTTGTGAGACAAAGAGAGAGAGAGAAGGAAAGCTTGGCTGAGAACAGAAAGTGAAATAAAAAGATTAGATGATCAGCTGTAGAGTTGCACCACAGAGGCCTCTGTAACAGCAGACCAGGGGTAAGGCTGGATTAACCTGTTAGAGGGCTCAGGGCTTGCTGTAGGGCCCCTTAACATAAAAGACACTCAGAATAAAATGGAAATGGGGAGATAAAAGCAGAGTCATGTGCAGATTGTTGACCTGTCTTTTAACCTGTATTAAAGAAGATTAAAGAGTGGCTCTCCACAACACATATAACATCCTATGCACAGACACAAATCCCATGCCTCTCTTTCTGCAACAGTGAGCTTTCAGGAATGAGAGGAAGCTCATTACATAGGCAGGGATCTTGGGATATTGTGATCTGTACATATTCAAAAGACGTATGACCACAGTCAATTAACATCTAGTGATAACAGAAGGTAAATTGAGGGATGTGAAGGAAAATATGAGACAATTTAGGTTATATTGTTGCTAACTGCAATTAAACTATTCAAGAAGGAAGGACAGGGATGGCGAGTTTTTTGTGCTTTCAGCATGGATGGAAAAATATTGATCTGAATACACAAATGTGAACAGAAGACATTGTTTGGATGTAAGTATTTGTACTAGACACATGAACAGATAGACCCAAAGTGGTGCTCAAGCAAGATATTTTTTCTATTTCTTTTTCTAATTTTATATTTAAGGTTTTCAATTTGAGTTCATTTGAGACCGCACAAGCCCCTGCTCCTCGCTCTTCAGCTTCCCTTGTCACAGCCACGACAGTTAAAACACGCAAATCAAAAAAAGCCTATTAAATTATTTCAATACAGCTCACCTAACAAGCAAGCTAGTCTGGCCACTTTAGATCAAGATGAGGGTGAGATGTAGGCAGGATCCTCTATAACACAGGAAAGGTGTTAGCAAGAACCGGCTGTTAGAGAGGACATATTTGCAAACATAGATACTGTGTAATATCATACAGATCCTTCACATGTTGAAGCATTTCACATCAGGTGCAAGGAGAGCTACATTTTCCATATGCTGCATTGTAGGTCCCTGTCGACAAGAGATGGTATGTAGATATAGTATATCCCAAAAATGCTGAGGGGCGGTAATTCCAAAAACAATGGTTCTCTAGAAATGTGTAGCTGGAGTACTTACCTACTGCTGATTCGATGCAATTGTTGGCTGTTCCTATCCGAAAGTAAAATATAAAAGCAGAAAAGCATGAAGTATTGGCATAAGAAAGTGGAACATTGCTCTTGGAAAAATCAAGCAAAACTCATTCACAGAGATCCACGTGACAAGCATGGTGAGATGGAGCAATTATCCAAAAAAGGCACTCCAGTCTTCATTTAATATTTCGGATGTAAAGGAGGTGTAAAGGTGAATTGGTCTGACAGTATGTTTTGCACAGCAGGTACGAGTATTTGATGATGAGAGCAACTCCAGTAACAAACATGGTAACTTCCTTGAACTTGTGAATCTATTTTTTTAAATGCATAAAGCAAATGTTGCTATAGTGAAAGTCACTAAGACAAAGCCCTACGTATCAATGCTGTCTAATAGAAGTCAAAATTACATATTTGCTGCACTGGGCACATCAGGAGGGAGATACAAAGTGAAATATGAGAGGGTGAGATGTACTACATGCTATTGGGTGAAACCTCTGATGTTTCACACCAAGAAAAACTGTCATTTTGAGTGTGATATCGTCATCATATACAAATAAAGTAGAGATTCATTAAAGTGTAATGTTGACACAACTACAAGCCAGTAGCTGGAAAATGCTGTGCTCTCCCCTCTGCAGAGGAATGGCCTAGAGCTGAAGAATACTTGCAGCCAAGGTGGATCAGCCAACATGAGCGGCATGTATAAAGGTCTTCGAGTCAGGAAATACGTTCAGAAAGTGAGAAGGACCTCTATGAACACTGCAAAGTCCACTGTCTGAATCGGGTCCTGATGGAATCCTTGAAGTCTAACAAGCATGTTGTGACATTCTTTGACCTTGTGGAGAAGCTGTATGCTTTTTGCACTGGCGCCATGCTACTTGTATCCTGGACAGTGTGTTGTGGAGTTCAAGAATCTATCGGGTACCCGATGGACTTGCAGAGACAGAGCACTGAAGGCCCTTCAGAGTATTCACTGCCCCAGTGTTCCAAGTCACTGCTCTAGCATCAGGTTCTCTGAAGGAAGGAAGAAAGCTTGGACCAAGCCATTCCCTACAAGGTTATTGATGGCGTGCTTCACACATTGCAGAATATGAGGTCTGTGGAAAAACTTTGAGGAAATATTTTGGAGGTGCATTAGAGAGTGCCGAGAGCCTTAAGATTCCAATAACTACTACGGTGCCTGTTCAGGAGAGGACATGGAAAGTGCCTGTATGTTTCCAACACAGCCCAACAGCATCTCAAGTGAGTTATCAGTGAGTCTGTGGAGGCATACTTCAGGACTAATGTGTACCGCACATTTCTAGATACTATGAGGAGCTTAACAGGAGATTCAAAGGGGGTCATCATTGGAAGTCCCAGTGACAGAATCATTAGTAGGGGCCAACTGGGTAAGCACCCCAAACTCAGAAGCAGAGTAAGCTGTCCACACCACTGTGATTTCTATGACGAAGAAGATACCAGGAAGGACCAGCTGAAGACAGAGCTCAAAGGTCTTCCACTCCAGCTTTGCTTCAAACAACCTGCAAGAAATCCTTACATAATGAAGAAAAACATGGGCCAGCTCATCTTTCCAACCTTAGTGAAGAGGATAATAACCTATGTAACACTGTTAGTGTCAACAGCTTCTGTAGAGAGATCATTTTCACAAGTGAAAATGAACACGAACAAACTGAATGGTCTCTGCGGAGAAGAATTGCTCTCTGACTTTCTCTTGTTTGCCATAGCTCGGGACGTCCAGATAAAATACAGTGAGGTCATCAGAATCTTCCAAGATTTGGCAACGAGAAAGATGCTTCTGTAAAGCATGAGAATGATTCACCTCAATTCACAGAACACACTTGGCTTAATTGTTGCGACTGAACAGAGGCCTACTTTGTGTTTTGGAGGGTAGATTGGTTGGTTTGTTCATTTATTTATTCTATTTGGTGTAGAGATTTGTTGATTTTGAATGGTAATTTCAGTTAAGTATGCACAATGTGGAATTGTTTTCTTTGTTGTTGTCTGTTCTTGTGATAAATGTAGAAATAGTGAATGCTAAAGACCATCATGTGTATGCATTGGGGAATTTTGTGCATGGGTATTTAAATAAACATGTAAGTAAAAGATGTGCTACTGTATATAACTTTATTTTTGTCTAAAGAATAATGAAAGTGATGCCATTTTTGTTTTTGCTTGAGCACCTGCCCCCTTCAAAATGTCAGTGCACAGCCCTAATTTGTACACACAAGATTAGATTTGGATAAAAGAGTGCATATATATACTAATGTTTGATATTCTTAGATGAGAAACAGTTATTAAGTACATCTTAAACACATTAACAGGCCCACATAGAATGCTAGGTTTGATCAGTTGACAACATGTGATCTGACTCCATATTGCACTTTAAAAAAAAGATCTGGTGCTACCAAGTAATGTACTCCCCTGTCAACCATGTGATATCTTTCCACATTCAAATTGGAATGAATGACATGGAAAAGCCTTCAGAGGTAATCTGAACCCTGTTTACTCACCCTAATGCAAACAATCCCCCCCCCACACACACACACACACACACACACACACACTCAAACACACACACACACACACACACTCACTGCACTAAGTGACTGACACTCACTGCTTTCACAAGCAGCAGGGGGGTGGAAAGTAGTAGGTGGGGAGGGTGGATAATCGCTGTCCATAGTAATGACCTGCCTTCAAAGCAACTCTCCTCCACCCACACACTCTCATACAAGTGCCTCATTCAAGACCCCGACCAGAACAATACCCTGTACCAGTTCACAATCCAGCATGATATTATGGCGCCGGACAGGAATCAAGCCCAGCTCCAGACCCTTCATAAGAATAAAATCCCCCATTTCTGTCACGGGGGAAAAAGGCAGCACCAGTGAATGCTTACTGTGTGTGTCACGCAACATCTTAATCAGCGCACGCTCCTCACTACCAACCAAGGACACAAAAGCATCTGCGACAAACAGCTCAAAACAACAACCAGCTCCGAGAATCAGACCAGAACCAGTTCTCAAATACACACATCCGTCTCCATTCCATAACTGTAACACATAGCATAGCTAGAGCTTTTGATGGCGAATGATGCTCACTTCTCAACTTCAACAGTGGACACTCATTCCAGTGACCCTCTGCATAGCACTAATTACACACTCTGGCACCCTTAAGCCACCCTGTAAACGCAGGCATACACAAGGAACCAGGCAAAAAATGTGTGTTGTTACCACAATTGTCTCTCCCCCACACTGGAAGCATGTCTCTAAAAAAGCACCTTTACGCATCAACACAAAATCAGCTACTTCAGCTGCTTACAAAATGATGTCCATATACATAAATAGCATCTATTGATGGATAGCGTTTTTAAACTACTCTAACACAATCAGCTCACAAAGACTGTAAAAAAGATCAGCTTTTGCAGCTGTACACCATGAGAAGCCAAAACGCAGACAAATCCAGTTTCACTGTATGATAATTCAAATCATCCTCAGCTGAACACGTCTGCAAAAAGTGTCAGGGTCTCGACTCATTAAACTTTGGGAACAAATGCATGTTTGCAATAGCCTCCACACCACCTGCAAAATGGTCAGCTATTTGCACTGACTGCTCTTTCTTACAACCATTTACAAATTCCACTGTAGGTGCATAAAAATTTAAAAAACCCAGACGAGGAAGCTATAATTACCAATTACCGATGCACACAGTAATAGGTTCACTGCTAGACAAGCATTCAGGGCAATTAACAACCCTCCACAGAGAATTCTCTCCTAACTGTCTAACCAAAGCTTGCTAAAAACTCACTTGTAGTATTCATGTGGCTTGCGGCGGTTATTTACACGCTAAAAACCAGCAGACTTGTAAAACGACCTGCAAGCGGGCAACCTCACAAAATCCCACGGATGTGCCCCTGAGACAGCCATCCAAAAACAACTAATAGTAACCACGTCACCACAACACTACACAAGAAACAAACGAACGCAACCCATACGGTGAAATGCCACTACAGCCTAACAACACAGGTTTACAACAACCTAAATCTCCAGACAAAAGCCTCATCAAAACAGTTACACTCACAAAACAATCCTACGCCAAATCAGAAACCAAGGCTTCCTGCAAAACAACACATGATGTATCTCAAAAACCAAAGACCCAAAACAATCCCGGCAACAAACACACAGCACAAAATCAGCACACAGCTCAACCAAATCACCTCATTTGCTGATCAATTACACCATGTCCCCAACTGCTACATGGGCCACAAAACAAACTTTTTAAACAAACCCTAATGGACCAGCCCCCATTTGTTATGACCTGGCTCAAGTGGCCACAAGAAAACAGACACATGCCAGTGTTCAATTTGAAAAAGTAAATGTATTAAACTAAATGAAACCAAATTAAAGGGTTAAGTAAATATTTAAAGCATGAGATGTAGAAATCAGTGGTATCAGTATTGGAAGGTGTGCATGGGTGTTGGTGCAAGGTGCAAGAAAGTGAAGCAAAGAACTAAATCAACATAACCCAATCAAATCAAAAGGTTTACCTGTAGGAGAGAGCAGGACTGAAGCAGAACAAGAGCTGTGCTGTAGCCAGGACTTCAGTAACCTGGGAACACCTCGGGCCATCAGGCCATCAGGTTACACCACTGATCACCTGCAGAATAAGGAGAGATACAGGTTAGTGTACAAGGTGAAAACCACAAGATGACAGCAGATGTCATCACAATAACGAACATCCTCTGTACATTAGTAATTGTTTATGACACTAAAATGTGAAACTCAGACCATCACTCACAATGTCTCGCTTGCAGGTGATTAGACTTTGACAAAACAAAATTTGGGAATAACTGCTCAATATTAACTTTTTCAATGCTGCACCAGCTGGCCTAAAGGGGGTGCTACGATATTGATGAAAGTTACACACAGTAACATGTATGCAGTTGACTGCACTTACAAAACAGAATGGAATGATGCTCGGGAAGGGCGGATAAAAGATTTGTTTTCTTGTTTTGATTTTGCTGACATTTTAACAGATCATCAGTAGACTTGTCTACACAAGATTGACGCAGACACACATACACATACACATACACACACACACACACACACACACACACACACACACACACACACACACACACACACACACACACACACACACACACACAAACACGGAAATCAGTGTAGCAAAAAATATGTACTAAAACTATACTATAGCTGTAGTACTGTAATACTGTACTATAGTTTCTTTCATCATTTCTTGTACAAATTATATTTTTATGCACATACACGTACACAACCTATACACTGTAACTACAATACATAGTTGCATCTATCATTCACACACATACATTACAGATGTACATTGCAGGGCAGTGTGTTTGGATCAGTAAGTGGGAAAAGGAGAAGTGTGGCATTATCACCATTGAAGGCAGCAGCAACAGGGATGACAGTGGACTGACTACTGGTTACTCTTCATATTTGGTGAAAGAGACAGTTCTGTATCTCAGTATTAGGAGAATTCATTTTTTCCTGCTTTTGCCCAGAAACCTAAAAATGTTTAGCGATGTTAAACTGCTTTTTGGTAATTGATGATGTAATAACTGAAAATGTAATAAAAGGACATTTTGACAAGTTTTTTTTCTTCTTCTTTTGCCTTCGCTGGCTAGTTGACAATAGAGAGTGACAATACAATTTGGGACAGGTAACAAAGGTCTCAAACTGAGAATGTGAAGCCAGTAGGCCACAGCCAAAGCGTCACATTTTTGGACTGTAATGGCATTAACTCTACCTTTCACAGGAGTGTAGCATAGCTTTGCTAAAACAAAGGTTCCTAACTAAAGTGTAAAATCTTAGGCAGGCCTTCAATGTGGAAATGCTGTTTACCGTAATGACAGTATTTGGGTGTAGAAGTTCTAAATTCAAGTTATTTTCACACTTAATGAGATTAAATTCATTTTTACAATAAATTTGAGGCGTAAGAATTTTATTACAATCAAGTCTAATCCAATATGTGAATATACTTCAAATATGGAAATGTTCCTGATAGGGCCTCCATATTACTTTAGGTTACTGTAAAGCCATTACAACCATCTATTAGAATACTCATGATGTTCTTATATTGTAAGTTAAAATAAGATAAATGCTAATAATAAAGGCAAACATGGTTACTTCAAAAACACAATGGTTCTGGATTAAAGAAAATGTAAACATGAGAGGCATTAAATCTAACTTTTGATGATGTCCTGTGAAAATAATCTATCTCCAAAACCCCAACTTTTTATTAGCTAAGAAAACAGCACTGTTTTTATCTTTGTGATAGATAATCCACAGATAATCCAATGAGCTGGTTTACTAGTGTACTCTAGAACCATATCTGAAAATTTCTAAATCACCAAATTTGATGATATATGGTTTTCACTGGACTGCAAGTGAATGAATGTAAATCTATATTAAATAACAATCATACATTTTAGCATCTGGGGCCAAGCCGCTCCAGGCCAGGCAGTGTGGTTTCAGTCCCTCTGAGGCCCACTCAGTCCAGTCTCCAGATGTCCTACCCAGGCACCCTCTACCAGGTGAGTCCAGCTGAAAGCATTCCTTCTACGTGGGGGGACGTACAGAGGTGGAGAGGGGATAGATGAAGGAGGATGAGTTGGGGTGCGGTGTTGGAAGGAGTTCCCACCACCCACGAAGGCTGCCACGCTCTCTGCTCCTCTGAAGGTCCCCTACCTGCTAATTTGCATCAGTAAACAAGCAGCCGACTACTTCAAAGTGTCGACACCAATGAGGCCTGACACGGGAATGGACTTGTGTTTAACTGTGTGTGTCTGCGTTCATCAAGCAGTTTGCTTGTGTGTGTGTGTGTGTTGAAGGTTTTATATCACAGTAAAACATCTCTAAGAATTTGAGCGCCAGTTGTCATTGGAAACTCATTTTGTAACTTTCACAATCATTTTTTTTTAGATATTACTTTTCTCTTTTTGGTATGAAAATGGTTTCAGTAAAAGCATATTAGCTAAAAGACTTCATATATTCACTCCAAATAATACCCATATTGGCTTTCAAAACTCCCCCTGTCAAACCCCAGTGTGTATATCAGCATGCTAGAAATCCATCATTGTGAATGTGTGTATACATGTTTCTTTAGATGGGCTGCCACCCACGGAGACGTGTCAGGTAAATATTTGGAGGGTGAGGGGCGGTGAAGTGTCCAGTGTCCAGAGGGGGCACATGCCATCTGAAGATATCCAGCCACTCCGCGAAGGCATCTGATATGGACAGAGACACCTGAGCCTGCATTAGGCCGCCTCTGAAGCTAAGAAACATCACGGCTCACCCAAAACATCAACTTGAACCAAAGAGCCTCTAGCCAAATGACTTGTGTGTTTATGTGAAGTATCTTAACTTGCATGTGCATACCCTGGATTGTACGTGTATGTCATGTTATCTTCAAGAAAAAAAATCACAGAAACCTGAAAGTTGAGTAACATTGAGTAATTGTTTTCAGTCATTCCTGTGTGAATGTGTGTGTATACAGGCATGGGAGTGTGTATTGGGGGGGGGGGGGGGGGGGGGTTGTTGTCATATGTCATATGGAGTGATGGGTGATGACAGAGGCTTTCCTTGGTGTGTTTTCATCAACAAGAATGCAGTTTGAGGGTTAAAGGGAAAAATGCATGGAAGATGTGCACACAAACTCATTGCTACTAGATTGTAAGTTCAGTTAGGGTACATAACAGCACTGTGAGTACATTTACTCCCTTGCTGTGTCTCCAAGTCCAACATCTTGCTGCTTCGGTGGAGTTGCCCAGGTTATGTCCTGGTACCCAAATGCCCACCTCTTCCCCCTGCAGTGCCAGATGCTCTTACACCAGCAAACCACACAGGGGAGCTACAGCTTTATACACACACACACGCACACACACACACACACACACACACACACACACACACACACACACATTCGCTCCTACCGTCTTTCCAGTCCAAGCATTCCCTTCAGTCAACCTGCTGCACATGGTTCAGCGTGGATCACCAGTCAAGCTGAAAGCCAGAAAGGGAGTGATTTTCTCTTTGCAGCATCTAACTTTTTTGTTAATTTTTTGAAATAGTATGCATGTGTTAAATATGTGTTTTTTTAATTGCTGCTCCTTAAATATGATAAGTTGACCAAAATGGATCAAAATAGTAAACCGGATTGCTGATAAATCTGTTGTTTCTGAGATAATATCGCGCTTATCTACATTACACCTTATTTTGTATATTTTCTGTAAAATAGACAGACTACAGGGTGAATTTTGATTTGTCCTAACCATTAATGTAATTTTGCAGACAGGTCAGTAAAAGGGAGTTTAAGTTTCAACAGGACTACATACGTTCCATTAAAAAAAAACTTCAGAAAGGGGAAAGAAAACACAAGTGAATAAAGCTGATGTCCAACCCTCTTCCTCTTAGTCATATGTAAACACAACTCTGTATCTAGGACAGTGATGTCAGATACGGTAAGAGACATACAAGCAAGTGAGGACATGTTCTAATAAATATCATTACATTCAAACTGCCTGAAAATATGTCGGCCTGCGAGAAGCACTGTATGACTACAGTTAAGATTAATGAGCTGAGAAATCAGACCCAAACACAAGGGCTATTTTTTTCCACATCCAGCTCATTCTCATGTTTAAGCCGAGCCACATGGGAGGTTGCTGCAACACGCATGACGAGAAAGATTTCTGCCCGTCTGTGTTGCTTGGTTCATCTGTCAGAGGGTCCGCTCATATTTTACGGTGTGGTAGAGGACGATAGGGGCCTGTGGAATACTTATATGAAAGTGAGTGTGGGGTAGAGTAACATTAGTGTAAAACAAAGGTGTTCAATACAGTGGGGGACACATTGAAGGAGCTTTGGACCAGCAGCAAACGTGAACTGGTAAATAAAACTGGTAAATTAGAGAAAGAATGCATCTACAGATATCATAACTTACTCTGTTTATGGTGAATCCAGAAGTCTCTCTGGTACATAAAATATTAGGAATGACTAAACATTATTAAGAATTTGGTTTTTAATTTAGGATTATAAAGAATTTTTTTATTTCCTTCAGTTTTTAGCTTTTTCTCATTGTAATTTCTATGGCAATTTCTTTTCATTGCTAACCCTAAAATATTTCCTGTTGTTGTTCACGTGTTTTTTTAGGTCCAACTGCATAAATATTTTTTTTCCAAAATTATTTTATTTTCCAAATAATGAAAAATGTATTTATTTGTGATTTAGTAAGATGTCAAGAGGCTGTTTATCAGGTTGTGTTTGTTTAAAGTTAAGGCCGACTTCATTTGTTTTACACTAGTAATTCCCTCACTGCAGTTTAATATGTTTTTAATGCTTTGCTTATTAAAACAAATCACTGGTATTCACTCTGGAAGGTGTGGATTAGTTTGATTTATTTGATTTGCAAATGAAACGATATGAATTATGGGGATTCAGCTTGTTGCAATAAAAGTGATTTGTAAAATATATGTTTGTATGAGGACAAGTTGTAAAAAAAATAGTAAATCAATCTGAAAGTGTTATCACATCTATGATCATTTGAAAATAGAAACAAATTAAATACAAGTATCTGGCCTTAAAACTAAAATCTTTAATGCCTGTGCTTCATAACATTCAGTTTTATAGAGTATGATTTTTATGTATAAAACTTGTAAAAGCAAGTGAAGTTAGTCAAATTATCAGGTGTATGTAGTCAAAAATATTACTAAATGTGCGATTGAAATGACCTTTTCTGAATGTATTTGTAATTATACTGATAAAAAATACAAATTAAATACTATTTCTCAACTATGAAAAAGTCCAACTTTATGTAGACAGAAACTTATCAGTATTTTCAAAATGAATGGATTGCTTGAGTAAATTCTTTGACTGCCTGAGCACAATAGGCGAGGGAACTTTTTCATTATGCAAAGGGCTGTGTAATCTCTGGACCCTTTGTTTTCCTTCGGCTCTCAAATGTTCCTCGCCACCTCGAGAGCTGGCTAATGGATGCAAATGGAGGAAGTGTTTGACATTATGGACACAGCAGTGCTTGTTTTAGAGGAGCTGGTCATGTGGTCTGCCTTAGCAGGCCACACAGTACCCCCTTAATGTGACCCAGACCCCCCAGCCAACTCCAGGGGGTTTCAGGAACTGTCCGCTCTGGGGGAACTGAGTGTCAGTTTAGCCCCCCAGTGAACACAAGTCAACATGCCTTAATCCCCCCATCACCTAAAGTTACACTTTTGGGTCTGTAATTAGCCAGCCGGCCAACAGGCCCCCACGCCCTCCTGTGCTCTCTCTTTCCGAGCCCCGACATGGAGCTCCAGGCTGGGGCCGGGCTGCTGCACAGAGCTCCATGAAGGGACCCAGGACTGTTGCTTATACTGCTGGTTTCTATGGCACAGTGCCTGCCCAGCCACATGGTCCCTCATCTTTCACTGTCACCGTGCTGGAGAGGAAGAGATCAAAACAAACATGTGATGGCAGGGAGCGCCTGACATGATGAATCACTGTAATCAGCATCAGACAGCCCAGCGCTTGCTCTGATTGGTGGAGGCTGCTTTTGACAGATTCTCCAAGCGAATGAGTGACACAACGCACAGAGCGAGATCTGTGACCTGAAGCGCAGCCTAAGACCTGAGATATGTCGTATCCAAGCAAAAAACCACCGCTGAGTAAAGTCTGTAGGTCATTCTACACTGAGCTACGCTGAATGTAAACATTTTCTAAGATGGAGAAATATTTGCAACATGGAAGCCGGGTGTTCAGTGGGCGCCATGTCCATTATCGACTGGCCCGGAGCCATGCCAACAGGGGTGATGGGGGTGTAAATTCCAAGCAATGGTATCGGCTCCATTCTGCACATTGTTTACCTCCTGTGTGACTTCCTGCTTCTTCATCTTGGAAGAGGAGCACAGGAAGGCCCGATATTCCCCCCCTCAGCCCAAATCTCCTGTACGCCCAAACAAAAAGCCACATTGTAGCTCATTTTCCTGTCTCCTCCGCTGCGCATTTCAGTCAGGGGTGTGGTATTGACATTCCTCAAGGTCAAATCTCAGCGCGTCTCTGATCCCCTAATTTCTCTGTCTGGGGTTGGCGTGGGGGGGCCTCCCTAATGGACGTGTTATCCACTTCCTACTGCTGGTAAGAGACGATCCTGATCCTGCTGTCACAGAACAAATCACTGCGTTATAACCCGACTGAACACCTTCGGCATCGCAAATCGGAGACGGACTGGAGGATTCATCATCTGAGGTCGTGGTCTTTCTTCAGTTGGGCTAAAGGGAATCTAGCGGGCGAGCACAACTGCGAAGGAAGAACAGAATCAGCTCCCGAAAGGTCCATTTACAGACCAGAGTGGTATTAAAGGAAATAAACACTCCGCTGAGTTTTTTGGAAGAAAAGGAGCACACTCTGGCCACACCTCTGGCTAAGACATTAACCCCGCTAACAGGGTTATTAATTTCAGTTAGGAAGGGAAAAGTAGTTAATGGGATATGCATACATGCCCTCAAACACACTCACACTCATACACATGCACAGTGGGCCTGTCTGTAATGGCCTTTGACTGGAGGTCTGTGGTTCAAGTTCACGAAAGCAGAGGCTGGTGAGGAGCGAACAGGCCGGGACGGCTGAGGAAGGACAGATGGGGGCGAGCGATGCATCAATGGAGGGATGGTAGAAGTAAGGGGAGGAGGGTTTGGGGGGCATGAGGTGGTGGTGGAGAAGGGGGGGGAGGAGATCTCAGCCTTGAGCCCCCTCTGCCAGAAACAACAAGCAGGCCTTCTCATATTCAAATAAATACCAAGCCAGTGGGGAGCAGGGAGGGGCGGCAGATAAGGAGGAGGCTAGGAGTTGAGAGCCAGACTGGAGGAAGGATGGCTTCTCTGCTACACTGAAGCCTATTTAGGATCACAGGCCAGACCGAGAAGAGCAAAGCAGGCAGTGACAGATTTATAATGAGTGTAGACTCTGCCCTTGCATTTAATACCGGGCTTAAGACGTATTAGAGAGACAAAGGCCACAGATCCTGCTCGGGGAGAAGAAAGGCCTTAATTAATTTGGGAGATCATGGAGGCCCCGGGCCCACATCATCGGTTCTTTGTGGTAGGAATGTCAGCTATTTACCGGCGCTCCAATAGGACTGCGGGGAGAGGCAAGGTGATGACGACTGGGGCCGCTGTGCAACAGATAGGAAAAGGATACTTTTCAAAAGCTAAAAGCTTCCCAGTTTTAAAACAAAGACGGGAGGGAAAGAGAAGAAGTGATTTTGAAAAGGGATCTGACTCAAGCCACCACCAGCACCCCCCCCCCCCCCCCCTCCAGCTCCCCACCCTTCCTATGTCCTACACAGACATTCCAAACTGTTTTTGCTCTGTCTCCGTCTCTCCATGAGAAATTCAACTTGATTAATACTGATAACAAGTCTGAAAGGAATATCCAGAATATTTAGCAGCACCATATATACTGTATATACGCTGTATATACACGTGAACTCATGCATACGTTGCCATTTCCCTGTCCTGACCAAACAAAATACACTTTCACCATTATAAGCCTCATTTAATTAAAAGAGGTATTTCCCTGCGCTACTGGTGTTTGGATGATAACTGTCCGTGCACCTCTCTCCCTCAAATCCTGTGTTGCTTCAGGTGTGGTGGGACTAAAGTGAACCGAAGTGTGTAGACCGGCCGTGCCAGCCTGGTCGAGAGCTGTTGAAGGGCACAGTTGGCAGCTGTCAGGCCTACATTAGTTAACTGCACGAAGACGTGTAGAGAGAGGGCCGAGAGTAAGATTTTTCATTTGTAATTTAAAACATATTTCATTACGGTGCCACTTCCTCTAAGCTTTTTAAATGAATAATATTAAAATATGAAGTGTACGACTTGTTTGTCCATGTTTTGTGCATGTGTGTGGGAATATATGCTGGAATTTGGTTGGGACAGACACGAGGGAATAATGATTTTCACCTTTGGTCAGCCATTGTGTTCATTTTCCATTGTGTTTTTTATGCACATGTCCTTTTATGATGACCCCCAAAAATACAAAGAGAACAGGGCTGAACAGGAAAGCCACATTTATATGCCAACGAGGAAATGTGTTTGAGTTTTTTCTTCTTTTCTTTCTGTTTTCTGTTCCCCAGAAATAGAGGAATTACCATGATGTTGAAACATAATTGACACTACATCTTTTCTTGTAATATCGAATACAAATAATATGGATTTATATTTTATAGAGATCTCATAATGACAAGATCAATTTCATGTGATGGTATTTTTAGTCTCTTATTGCACTATTTATTCTCGTGGGTAGCTACTGCTTTTCTGTGATATTTGTGTTACTATCTATTTAAATTGACTATAGGATTACTGTACTGTAGTCTCCTTTACGCATGGCTGAGTGGCTATTGTAGGACAATGCAGATCTGCAAACACCTGTTACACAACGTAAGAGAAAACTCCCATCTCCCTCTGCGCACACATGAACTACATGTTAACCGTAGTAATCCCTTTTCTGTAGCAGCGAGCATATTTGCACATAAAAACAAGATTATAAACTATTGGCTCGACGGGTTTGATTTTATTCAAAATGGCAACCAACCAACACCACGGAAAAAGTCTAAAATATCCAACTAACCACCCACTGACAGATAAGGAAATAAGGAAGAATAAATAATGATAGACATCGAACAAATATTCATCACTGTGGTAAAATGTTTGGACGTTTTTAGTGAAAAATTGCAATTAGTATTTGCGCAGATGTGGACGTTTCATTTTGGAGAAGGAGGTGGATTTTTTTTTTTTGACTGGAGGAGTGAATGAAAGCATTCACAAATTTCCCAAAACTACAAATTAGGCCACTATGAGTGCAATAAGACAGTAGGCTGCCTGCATATGCACATAAAAGTATGATAATAATATTACAGTCGGCCTCTAAGCAGCGACGCACAATTAAAATATTTGCACGTCGATCCTCGACTTCATTTATGATAAACATGCGATAAATTAGAATGAATTAGAAATAATTGAAGCCTGATCAAGTGAGCAGCAAAACTAAACGTTACTATTAATTACAGCGATACTAGGAGGAAAAAAAGTAGTATTAGAAAGACGTAAGATTTTAATATTCACCTAAGAACCCCACAGTTTCCTTCAAGGATATTATAAAAAAAATAGGTACAGCTACAGATTTTTCGTTGGTTGCCTCGATACATAAATATACTGTTAAAAAAATGTATCAAATAATACTGTAATAAATGAACATTTGCTCTGTAACTTCCCCAGTTATTCATTAAGGTTATTCATGAGGTATTAATTCAAAACATTTTAGGGCATTTTAAGGCGGTGTCTTCTATTGTAAATATACAACAGACTTTTATATAGATATTTAACCTCATAATGATCAGCGACCGGAAGCCTTACAGATCGTTGAGGCAGCTTTTTGAATATTTCCTCCTGCTTGCTCGGGTCTATCCGCAAAGTTCCTAAAGCCCCGCGGAGAGAGGGGACACCCCGGGCCCTCCGCTGTCAGCGGTCAACTGCTCACTTCCTCTCCTTCTTATTCAGGGATTAAGACTAATATTTAGATAGGATTGGGTTTTATACGTGGAACGCGCCGCCTCGGTCTCTACAGTTTCAGTCATGCAACATCAACGTGAAAATCATTGTTTTAATGATCAGCGGATTAACCTGTGATTTATTATCTGTTAAATGATGTGAGCGTGTAAGGCATCATTTTATCAGCCTGATAGTGTCAGAGACAGGCTCGTTTAACGAAAGACTGGAGAAATAAATATCTCCACAACTTAACGCAAGCATAAAAACATCAAAGGAGATTTTACACTGTTTTATTGTGTGTGTGTGTGTGTGTGTGTGTGTGTGTGTGTGTGTGTGTGTGTGTGTGTGTGTGTGTGTGTGTGTGTGTGTGTGTGTGTGTGTGTGAGAGAGAGAGAGAGAGAGAGAGAAGGAGGGGGAGAGAGAGAAGGAGGAGGACGAGGAGAGAGGGATCAGAGGAAGAGGGAGAGAGAAGAAGAAGAAGAAGAAGAAGAAGAAGAAGAAGAAGAAGAAGAAGAAGAAGAAGAAGAAGAAGAAGAAGAAGAAGAAGAAGAAGAAGAAGAAGAAGAAGAAGAAGAAGAAGAAGAAGAAGAAGAAGAAGAAGAAGAAGAAGAAGAAGAAGAAGAAGAAGAAGAAGAAGAAGAAGAGAGCGCGCACCCACAGGTCCTTCCAGATATGCCGATGATCTAATCACGTCTCTGTTTAATAATAACACAAAAATAGCAGCAGCCGAGCCTTGACGTTTACAAGATCTGTGCCATTTAATGAGGCATGGGCGGGAGGTGTTTTCGGTTTGGTGATTTGTCATGTTACCACAACAGGACACGCAGGACCACACAAGCGTTTCTAACCTACATTAGAAACAGAAGCCTCCGATAGAAGACGACAGGGACAAAATCAACAACAACATGCGAGAAATATGTGCTGTGTGTATCTTAATGTCTGTCCAAATGTGTCGCTGAGCATGTGTTACAGACACATATTGTACTTACAAACACATCAATGTATGTTTGGAAATTTTCTTATCAAACAAATATTTATTCGCTCATTCCTGTGCGTAAAAGCGCACGCCAAATGGCACGGAGGGCCCAAAGGTTTGGCCCACTATCATCCTTGTGCAGCAGCCTGTAAATTAACTTCTCTGTGTGTTCTTAGACAAGAGCACTGGTTAAGAGATGTGAGGAAATCAGTTAGAAAACAGAATATAGCGGTATGATTTTTGCATAGTTTCTTCGAAATTAGAGAACATTATTAAAAACAATAAGAATAATTAACATCAGTTACATTGAGGATTTATTTTCTGTTTCTTCGTTTCCAATTGAATAAATCAAGGTGAAAAGTCTGTAGCACAGTACGCAAGCAAACGTCGCATTTGATGTAACTCCACATCAGCAAGGCCACGTCGTAGTTTCATATGGGCGCTTTAAATGGTTACACACAAGTGATGCCCGCAACTTTAGTCAAATTTCAAAAGACATTGGTTCAGCAGGAATTTATGACTAACTAGTCCACAATCAGGACCTAAAATTATCAAACCATTTAAAAAACTTTGTTAAGAATTTCAACTTTATAATATTTATGATACAATAAATAAATACATTTTATATTGACAATAGAGCAGTAGCTGGTAGAGAAATGTATGCGTGTCCACGTTGTTCTGTCTCCATGAATCAGTGAAACGGTGCAGCCGAGTGTGCAGGCCTGTATCCTCTAATCAGTAAGAGCTGTTCACATACTTCGCCCACTTTGTCTAGTTGCTGTCAGGTTTGGGCTGCGTGTTTCATTCTGTAGTGTACAGTCAGCAGAACATTGAACTAAATATGAGCTTTCTGTCCTGTTTTAGCTGCTTGAACATAACAAGAAAAATCACGAGGCTCTAAGTAGTAAGCAGTATGTGTGTTAAAATTAGTCTGTTGTAACTAATAGTGGGTTTATATCTATTTTACTCAGAAGATTTAAACTCGTGTGATATTTCACTGCAGAGATTCAGCTTCCTGAATTTGATTCATTACTTGCTCACTTCCATGTAACGAAAGTAATCCTATTCTTATCCATAAAAAAACTTTAATTATCAGTTCATTTATACTAATACACTCCTATTTAATCAATTATATGCTTCAATCTTAACTCTGCCCTGGTATTATTTCATCTATATGAATGGAACCATTCTTAAATAAGTTAGGATTGTTATTTCCCGTAAAGAAAATTAAAATGTGACTTTTTTTTCCTTCTAAATGTGTCCTATAAGTTTGTCTTTATATTCTCAAGTGAACTGTTGAATGCCTCCGCTGTGCTTTGGCCGCTGCTGAGGCCTGCGAGCGAATTCCAACACAGTCTCTTCCCATTTTGATCCGCTCCTGTATTTTGTCTGTTATCACCTGAGTATTTACAAAGGAGGCTTCCGACTTGGCAATGATGAAGTGAGTCGGTATTGATGGCATCATATCTGATTTAAAAAAAAAAAAAAAGGCCGGCATACAACTGCGAGGAATATATCACGTGGGCGATGGTTTGCACCGGTTTTAACTTTGTCACGCTTGATTTCCTTTAGAGTAATCAATGCGCACAGGCTCACTTCATGAATATACACAAGAGAGTGTGAGCTGCAATCGTGCATAATGTCTTCCAAAGTCATTTTCAACTATCTACCTATCTATCTACCTATCTGTACATCCGTCTAAATATTTGAATTTAGCAACATATTGCAGTAGTTTATTTATACTCACTGCCTCCTGTGGAGAAACATCCTAAACAAATAGGGCTAATCCTCTAACTGCTTTATCCTATCAAGAACCCCGCTGTTGCCTTCACACTTAATTTAATGACTCCGGTGTAAATTAGACTCTATCCGGGCACTGTCACAGCCGTCCCCCCCACCCCACAAAACACATCTTTGGTTGCGGCACATTAAAGCTGGACCTCGATAAGCTGAGAGTCAACGAGGCGATACTGGAGGCGCAAAGGCGGAGAGGTCAAGTCCAGCTCCGGCCTCAATTGCCACGTGTGTTTATGCTCTCTGTTTACTGACTGCACGCATGGTGTTCTGCTCCGTAAAAAAAAAATGTGTGTGCGTCTCTGTGCGTAAAAAAAGTATATCAGAAGTAATGGACTGCGTAAATTTGAGATATATTCGCGTGAAATTGAGGGATTTGACGTTATATTGCGTTTGGAAAAGAGTTCAGTAGAAAAATAAATAAGTGCAAGGATGGATGGTTGGTGTGAATGAGTAAAAGTATCGTTATAATGCAGAGCGTCAACTATCTAAAACTAGTGAATCGTTCCTTTAATATAGTGAAATATCTAACACTTATGGATTAAAAGCAATATTCTTCTCTCTCTGTGTGTTACTTGACTCCTATCATTTGAAACTGAAGTAAACAATCTGTATTAATCTCTATTTCACTACTATTTCGTATATCTTGTTTAAAGAGGGATACCTTTTAAGGATGAACTCTGCGTAAAAGACTCTTAAGATTGTGTATTTCTTTGCAGTGCAGCCTCTGATGTTCCATGCAAACTCGGGGACTGTGCAGCGCTTTTGGGGCTTGGACAGCTTAAATATGCACTCACATATATGGGCGCATAATTTACTGGAAAAGTGGCGCACTTTGAAGCCGGACATTGCAATGACGTTTGAGTTGAATTCAAATGACTGACAAGCTCTTATTGAAATAAAACATCCAGTGCAGAGCGCAGACACTTTTTTCCTTGTGGTGCAGGGGAGGCGTGGATCTCTCGCTCACTTTTGACATTCTCGTAGCAGTAGTAGCTTCTCCTCAAGGCAGTACTCAGATGACACCACCCCGCCACCGACCGGAGGAGAAACAAGGCAAGCTCTCTCTCTCTCTCTCTCTTCTCTGCGGATGAACTATGTTTTGACACCAGGAGGTGTTTAAGGGTTAATCAAAAGAGTCTGAGCACCGGGGAGCTTTTCGCGTCTTCACAGTAGCCGTGGGAATACTTTAAGAACTGTCTACCCCTGAATCTCGCACCCACGGATCGCTGGTGGCGGAATGTGAAAACCCCATTTTGGCGCATGTTCCTCTCCATTGTATGCAGCCTTCTCCTGCTTTCTGAGCGGTTGGAAAGCGGAGGAGGAGGGACGGCTTTTCCCGACTCGATCCCTTGCCTATGGACGACGGCGGTCCCCTCTCTCCAAAGGCAAATGCTTTCAGTATTGCCTCTCTGATTTCGGCTGCAGAGCAAGCAGGAAACGCAGCGTTTGACAAACACAGCGCCGGCCTGGATAAGCCAGACCTGCACAACCACTGTTCCTTTAAAATGCACTACAGCACTGTCACCCGGGAAATGGAAGGTAAATTTGTTTGTTCATGGCCATAGAGCTGCTGTAGCATGTGTACATCTCACCCGAAATGACATAACACTATGGCATCTTCTCGGTTAATCGATATTTTCTCAAAACGCACAATTGATTTCAGACACGAGTGCGTTATTTTGGTTGCATAATTATAATGACTGTAAAAAATAATAATTCTGACACAGTTGGTCTACTATGTGAAAAAAATAAATAATGCAAATTCAGTCCTGGCAATAATCACCAGGGGAGGAGAAATCTATCCACACAAAAGAAGCCAGAGTGGAGAAAAAAAAGTTTCCCATTCCAAAACCCAAACGCGTTGAGTCAACTTTAATTCGTGGACAGAATCACATAGGCCTACATTGAAAATGAAGCCAGGAGGAGGAGGAGGGTTTACACGGGCACCCTGTGCGTAATGGTAAAAACAGTCCATAATAAGCATATCCAGCACGGGGGGGGGGGGGGGTGTCTATCAATTCCATAGATCTATTTGTCCAATAAGCAACAGTCACCTGCTGCCTGTTTGTTTGTTCATGCAAATCAATGTGTGTTTACCTTGTAACCCGTTTACACTCCACTCTGCGGGCCAGATCCTCTATTGTTAGTTAACGGGGTGATGTGGGCGATATCCTTATCCAAAAGTTAAATGGGTGCCGGAAAGCCCATTAAAAAGGGGCGCACTTCTCTGTCAATCAGTCTCGTCCCAAGGCGAGGAAAAGGCACATTACCTGCAGTTCCTTATCTAAATAGAAATAAGAACCGGTTTTATCGCAAAGGGGAGGCCCCCTGCGTCAGATAAGAGAGGAGACTGGGTTGCAGTTTAACACACAGCAGCAGCGCACAACAGAGGCCGCTCAGAGCGCAATCGATCCAAAGAGAAAACTTAATTCACACGCACTCGAAGCTCGTTTGTGCGAATAGTTCAGAGATTTCGACGAGAGCGCCGAAGCTTTTGGAAACATTTCGTCACTATTCGGACGTTTGGTATTTTAGATCAGGCAGACTTTAGTATGCTGGCAGTGGATGCAACCTCAGGGATTAATGAGCAGCCGAGACGGAAACTTTTAAACCGAAAGGGGTGCACTTCTGCCTGACATCTTCATTTGGAGATCACTGAATCCTGCTTCTGTTTTTACTGTGTGTGTTGTAACCGACTCAAAGTGCAAGGCATATTTAGTAAATCGAGTCTTTTGGGATGATTTCAGCCATATCCAGTCCGTGGCTGACGCAGCTGTCCCATTTTTGCGATGTTGCAGCCTTCACGACGAGCAGCCTGAGCAGCCTCAACACGGCGGGGGGCTACCACCTTTCTCCGTCCCCCGGGGACCCGTACAGTCAACATGAGTCCCACTTTGAGCCCTGTCCGGCCGCCCAGCACAACTACAACTACCCGGGGTCCAACCCTGGCCAGGCCCCGCCGAGCGACAACGGGACTCCGAACTGCTCCTCTTCTTCCTCCAATTCCACACCGAACAGCAAAAGCATCGTAAAGAAGAATCCCAAAGTGGCCAACATTAACGTCCAGCTGGAGATGAAAGCTTTATGGGACGAATTTAATCAGCTGGGTACGGAGATGATCGTCACCAAGGCTGGCAGGTGAGCGCAAATAACACACAGGGAGGGTAGAGGAGTTACTTTTCTCCGAATAAACCCGATGCAAATGTGGACAGAACAAATAGCGAATGTATACTAAGCTTTATTTAATTGTTACATTTAACTTTTTGACCTGCCTCAAAAAAGAACAACGATGGCGTCAACGTATTTTTTTTATTTTTAAAAAAGTCTTTTTGAGTTTTTTTTATATTTATGACGCAAATCAAATACGTAGAATATACAGTCTATTTCGATTAAGCTTCGCTGTTTTTCAATGTTGGTCATATACACACATACAATTACAAGGAGGAGCAAGCAAATAGGTAGAATAATTTCATTTAAAAAATATAGTTTATTTTCTTCTTTTGAAGTTTATATATTTTTATTTAATTTAATTTATTATTTACCATGAATTATTCAGCAGTATAATTCATTTCTGACTTCAGACAGGCTACTATCTAGTGGTAAAAGTGCCTCGCATTACTGAACAATAAACTGAAATCATCACCTTGTTTTTCGCGCATTAACACCTATAATCCCGCTGTCTGCTTTATAAAAGATTTGTTTCAAAGCTGCAGTTTGCTGAGCAGCGTTAGAAAGGTTTAAAGGCGCATAAATTAGGAGGCCAAAGGCATGGTGTGTGCTTGATATATGTGTGTGTGTGTGTGTGTGTGTGTGTGTGTGTGTGTGTGTGTGTGTAGGCTGTGAGTGTGTGTGTGTTTACGTGGTGTGTGTGTGTGTGTGTGTGTGTGTGTGTGTGTGTGTGTGTCAGCTGTAAACACCATGTTGATCTGATCCTGCTGTTTTATAGATCCAATAACTCTGACTCTCGGCTGCTTTTCTTCACCGTCAGCCTCAATTTTACGCACCGCTGTTACACGGACCATTACGGCGTTTAATCCACGTTTCCTCTACCCAAGCTGATAATACTGTTGCCGTCTTGTTTTTCTATTTAGACCTCGGCACGTGCTTGCTTGTTTTCCTTATTTCAAATAAATTTAGACAGATTAGAGAGTTTGTTTTTCCGCTTCAGATGTTGCACTTTATTCGCTGGTTTTGTTGCGCAGGACTCAAAACCTACAAGTTCTGACCTCTGACCTTTGAGGGGAGTCATTAAAATGTTACTCTTAATATTCAGCAGCAATTATTTTCTTCAAATTAACACTATATACGGCAGGCAGGATAGTGTAGACGCCCCGGGTTAATCCAGTATAATAATAATAATATAAAAGGCCTTCAGATAATTGATTTAATCCTGAAAGTGAGGGTTGAGTTTCGCCGCGCTGCGCTGTCTGACAGGAGAAAGGAGATCTGCTGCAGAGCACTTTAAACGCTCCTTCAGCCTCACCTAGCCACAACACTGACGTTAATTGAGCGTTGATTTTAGGATCCCTTTCACTGACTCGGCGGATTACTCAATTTACAACTGATGTTCTTGTAGGACATAAATCTGCCCTACAGAGTAACGTGGATGAGGTGAAAAGAAGAAAAACATTGTTGTGCCTTTGTATTTGCAAGTCCAAAAAGTGCAGCAAAAATAAAGCAATTTAATCTACATTTATAGTAAAAAATGTGATTGTAAATAAATGAATATAGGTCACCAGTATATCAAGATGCAGAGATTTTTCTATGTATAAACACATATTTATGGACATACTTTTAAATCGTGAGTATAAAAACTGCAAATCCGCGTCGCCTATACCCAAAATAACACCTCTGCACGCGTGTCTATGTTTCCTGTACATGTCTGTAGGCTTTCGTGTGTCTGGAATTCATCAAAAGAGCAGAGGAGAAATTAATGCTCCTTTGCCAGAAGTTACAAAAGCGAAGCTAAAAGGCAACAAACCCGAAACTCGATTCCCATCAGGCAGCATTTTATCTGGTTACGCACGGACTGGATCACGTCATTTCTAATAGTTTGAAGCCTTTGACTTCTTGTAGCCTCCAGCTCGGACCAAATTAAGCTCTGAAGGCCTGGAGCTGCACGTCTCTCTGCAAACACGTTTTTCTGTCTGAAAAATACTTTGGCAAAAATCATTTGTTGGCTCCTCTTTTAAATTCTAAATAATTCAAACTGTTTCAAACGCTGTTGTCATACACACAGAGAAAGAGAGACACACATACACAGACACACACACATGCATAGATCCAGTTTTTAAAATTGGGACATGAAAACAAAACGTGCTGCAATAGCAAGCACCTATAGAGCCTCGATTTAACACTCATTGCATGATTTTTGTCTTCGCCAGGAGAATGTTTCCAACTTTCCAAGTGAAAATATTTGGGATGGATCCCATGGCAGACTACATGCTCCTGATGGACTTCCTGCCTGTGGACGACAAACGTTACAGGTAACTTTTTAGGCGTCTTTAGATAAATGACACTTACAGGTCTGTGAAGGGTTTTACTGAGCAGCGAGACCCACACTTGCCACTATTAAACTACACAACGTCAAAAAAAAACTCCTTCAGTATAAAAAGCCTTGTAGGTATGCGTAATAAATATATAGGAATGCATGTATTTATACATACACACATAGGCCTACGTGTAATTAAAATACAATACGTAGACGAAGCTACTATTGATAAATAATGAGTCATTTACACTGTATAACTGAAATATGTTAGTGACTAATATATGCTGACATTATAGTGAACGTCTTATTTTTCTATGCAGCTTGCGTGCGTTTCAATTCACGCATGCGCCTTTTGTATGCGTGTAGGTGACTTTTATTTGTCCTTGAGGGGCGAGTATAATTTTAATTGGAAATGCGTAATTGAGGAGAGAGCAAAGGGGAAATGTTTCAGCACAGTGCTACTTGGAAACTTGTGTCTGATTCACGTCTCTGGATCCTGCAGGTATGCGTTCCACAGCTCATCGTGGCTGGTGGCCGGTAAAGCTGATCCCGCTACACCGGGAAGGGTCCACTACCACCCGGATTCTCCGGCCAAAGGAGCGCAGTGGATGAAGCAGATCGTCTCTTTTGATAAACTCAAACTCACCAACAACCTCCTGGATGACAACGGCCACGTAAGTGCACGGCTGCAAGAGGAAATTAATGCATGCAAAAAAGACTGACAGCCTCCAACATGACCATCGGAATGTACCGGCCCAGAGATCACCGAGTTCAATTTAGAAAAAGAGCAACAATTAGATGCAAATCAGAATAAAAAAGCTATTTCATTGACTGTAAAGATAATACTGAAGACGTACAATAAATCAAGCACGATATAAAGATTATATGCAAATGTTACTGACACATTGGAATAGTCTATAAAGGTTCAACAAGGCCAAATGTAAACTCATTATTTATGCAGAATGTCCTAGAAATATTACTAACGTTAAGGAGACGCTGAATTGTACTCCTTCAAATTTCAAATGGATATTCAACATTTAATAATGGTTGATTTTGTGAGTAATCCTCAGATGTTGCCAAAGGCCTATTTTCAATCCACAAAATGACGCTGCGCATCAGGCTTTACTCCAAAAATGACGAAAAAAGGAAGAGGAGTATTTCACCACTGCAAACTATTTGAGCTTTTCCCAACCTGCCTCACTGTCATTGCAATAGTTGTGGAATTAAAAAAGCAAAATAGTATTTTTGCTTTTTATTATTATTTAATTTTAGCTATATGTTAGTGAATATTGAGAAGAATGAGACATTATTCACTCATAATTTTTCCGCGGTTTAGGCGTCCAATTGAGAGTAATGCTATTAATATCCTCATGTCATTTTAGTTCAACGTTATTGCTGCATTTAAAAGCATTTACCAAGCGTGCTCATGTCCACAATGGAGATGGATGACAAGGTATTAATATTTGGCAAATCATCCTCATTTTAGATAAGTCATCCAACTCCATCTTTGTTTATTTTATTTTAATTTTACCGGATAAAAGCACCTATTTATTAATTTAATTGCCACTATATTACATTGAAACTAAAATACCATTGAAGCCTCCGAACATAGAAGTGTAGTGTGCATTATAGCTGGGTGTTAACGCATGCTTTATCTTTTACAGATCATTCTGAACTCCATGCACCGCTACCAGCCCAGGTTCCATGTGGTTTATGTGGACCCCCGCAAGGACAGCGAGAAGTACGCGGAGGAGAATTATAAAACCTTTGTGTTTGAAGAAACTCGCTTCACTGCAGTCACAGCCTACCAGAACCACCGGGTAAGAAATCTTCTTAATGGCCTATGCGTGTGTGCAGAAACACACTTCCAGCATCCCACTGCCAGACATATATAGCATCTGTTTTATGTGCACATTATGTCAATATTACGGTAATGTCTTCAAAAAAATATTACAGTGACGAAGGCCTAAGAAAAGGTCAGTATTTGTAAAAGTGGAGGCTGTTTTTTCTACGCTACATTTTATGCATTGGAGCAACTCAATCAGTGTGTTTAGTTAGTTGTGTGAAGCATTATTTGATCATTGCGCACACGCAGACGTTTGTCTGTGCTGCGTCGTCCCTGCTGTTTTCCATCAGTGTCGCGTCTTCAGCGCGTTTACACAGTGAA
Source organism: Scomber scombrus (assembly GCF_963691925.1). Classification (NCBI taxonomy): domain Eukaryota; kingdom Metazoa; phylum Chordata; class Actinopteri; order Scombriformes; family Scombridae; genus Scomber; species Scomber scombrus. The sequence goes on from NC_084973.1 coordinate 6,951,064, forward strand.
ACATTAGAATAAATAAAAAAAGCCCTGATGGCTGCAGTTACTGTGTCTAATGCGCCCCCTCCACAAATGATTATCTTCCAGTAATGGAGAGAAAATGATATAAAGTAGCTGGCTTTGAAATTAGATGTAAAGGAATTATAATGATGAGAAGTGTACTCATGTTACAATCATTATTACAGTGTGACTGAGGTTGTAATGTGCCTGAATGGGAAATTGTAAATTAAAAAAAAGATGCAGTTGTAAAAGCTTTAGTGCAGTGAAGAGTGCAGAAAAACCATAACATGAACTCTGTATTCATGGGTAGTAAATTAATTTAACCTTTTAATCACTTTTAATACATTTGAACAGAGCTGCAGCTGTTTATTTGCATATTTTATGAAAAAAAAGTGTTTTCAAATGCTTTTGGAAATACTTTTTAAAAGGTGGCTTTTCCGCCTCACTTTTCAGCCCGTCACGGCAGTCTATCACTGCTGCTTTAATAGAAATGGAAATGACACTGTGTATAACTGCAGTGTACACACACACTGAGGTTTATTTCTCTTGATTTCAGATCACGCAGCTGAAGATAGCCAGCAATCCATTTGCAAAGGGCTTCAGGGACTGTGACCCAGAGGACTGGTGAGCGCTTACACTCATATAACAATCTTTTTGGCATGTTTCCACATGATGTAAAAATGTACAACAGACCCGGGGCCACAGAGCATTTTGAAAAATACTTTGGTTGTTTGTTTTATCACACAAAGGTGCCAGATGGGTGGAGTTTACTATATGAAAGCACACAATGAGCGCTATGAAGTTTAGAAATCACTGGATATTGTTTCAGAGTTAATCGACTGTGCTTTTCTGTCATTGACAAATTACCAGACACTCTTGTAATTGTCAAAGTTTAGTAAACCCCACCCACCTGGTACTGTATAGGCAGCTAAAACAAGCGCTTCTTCTTCTGTTCATCCGCCTCTACAAATTACTAGTTTTTCCTTTCAAGCATTCACTTAATTTGAAAGTTTAAGGGTATTTTTTGATTATTTAAAAAAAAACAGTCCAATCTGAGTCATGTAATAGGTTGCTTCACATTTACATTTCATTCATTTCTGTTCATGTGTAAATGCTAATTACATGCATCAGTGTAAACTTAAAATGTGCATTCATCATTTTAATATATAATAAAGAAATTGTGCCCTTGGCATTCATTAAATGTGTGTAACTGAATCCATTCTCCCCGCTCCAGGCCCAGGAATCACAGGCCAGGCTCTCTGCCAATAATGAGTGCCTTTGCCAGAACAAGAAACCCAATGTCATCTCCCCCTCAGCAGAACGGCACAGAGAAAGGTCTGCATCTCGCTCTTTGTTTCATTTCACAACTCATGCCGGCTATCAAACATGAAACAAAGTCACGTTGTGTTATTCAGCCAACAAAGAAATGGTTTTCTTTCGACTGGTGGCATGTTTCATCTCATCTTCTTTTACTTTCTTATCCTTAACTCATGCAGTCAGGATCAGGCCAGCACTGGCCTTTAATTAAACATCAAATATCAGCCAGTCACTGTCACTCACTGCCAACATAATAGAGGCGTTTGTTTTTTTGTAAGTGACCACAGCCCTGTAAAACTTTGATTTTCTTAACATAGTGTCTTTGATTAGTTTTGTAATAATTTGATCAATTAAATCTTTTTTCAAGGGCAGAATGTGACTTGGTTTTAAATAGCTTTTAATCTATTTCAAGGGATTTTATAATATTGGTTTGAATTGCCAATTTCTGCATGCAGCATTCTTAGTAAAATGTGCTTTTTCTATGCTTAAATATTTTTGGATTATTATTACTATTTTAATGTATTAATTATTCTGTTTTTCAATGTAGAATATTAATGTCAAGTGGTTTGAATATTGATCCCACCTTGCCTGGATTATAATATATATTTCTACTTTTTGGGGAATTTATTAAATACAAACTGTCATAGGCTTCAAACCAAACACACGTCAGTATCAGTTTGAGCCTATAAATACCTGAATCTGTCAAACACAACTGAACACACTCGTTTTAAAGCAAATATACACAACGCGCTGGTATGCACAACATGCCGGCTGTTTCTGACTCTTCTAATTTTTCCCTTCATTTCTTTCCTGCATAGAAGACAGTAGACGGGAATACGAGCGAGATCCCAGCGGCACGCCTATACACGCTGACCCAGCTCACCAGCTGATGTCCCGGGTCCTCAGCCCCGCCCTGCCCGTCCCAGGAGGCCTCCACGCTGTCCCGCTCACCAGTGGCCGACCCAGTCCTCCGCACGACCTTCGGTCGGACCCCCACAGTCTACCACCAGACACCCTGCACCACCACCCCTACAAGTACCCCACCACCTATGAACACTACCTGGGAGCCAAAACCAGGCCTTCGCCCTACCCTTTACCCAGCATCAGAGGACACACGTACCACCACCACATGAACCCAGCCACAGCTAACATGTACTCAGCCACCAGTGGCCCCTCTAACTATGACTACGGGCCAAGATAATGACTGCTAAGCAGCGAACAGCATTGTGGGAATGGAAACAGACAGGAAAAGCAACACAGTCCTGTCTATTGACGGCTTACACAACCTGCAGGGTGTGTTCACGGGATGAAACTTCTTTCTGCTGGATAAACCCTGCCGTATTTATTTAAAGGAAATGCATCTTTGCGGGAAGCGTGGGCACCTGCTCTGAGCCCTTGAAGAGGTCTGCTTTGACGTTTGAACCCAAATGGCAATTAGCTCCACATTAGCACCTCTTACCTGAGTGCTGCAGACATTGAGCCAGCAAACTGAGGAGACAGGAGGGACATCTCCTTAACATGGACAATATCTCTGATCACAGACTGGAATTGATTTTTTTTGTGTTGGATGCACTTTTTGATTTGCCTTGTTTTTATTGCTTTCAAAAAAGCCATATGTTATATAGTCCTTCAACCTTCTAGGTAGACGAGATGTTTGCATGTTGAGCTCATCAGAGAGGGTGTCGAAACACATCGAAATGTTTTTGTTTGAGGTTAAAAAAAAAAAAAAACAGAGCAAGATTTGATTTTGAAACTGAAACTTCTGAACATCTTGAGCCGTTCTGAGAAGCTTGTACCATGGCACTGACTTGCAGCAATTCAAAAGTAAATAAATGAAGCAGAATGACTGTTCTGTATCTGTAAAATAAACATTAAATTCTTGTAATTCATAAAAAAAAAAATCTTTGTGCCGATCTTCCATTCAAAAGCGCCGTCTGCAGAAGGGGTAGGGTATAGAAAAAAAAAAAAAAGCTTACCTCACTGATAGCATTGTTCAGGTTTCTCCGACCGGATTTTCCCTGTTGAAATGGGTTGAGGTGTCCGCTGGAAGCTGTCTAAACATTAGACTGCACTGTTATGTGCTGCAGTTCAAATGTTGAGATCTGCACCTGGTTTTATGGAAAAAAACATACACATACACACATAAGCGCACTCATCTACTATACTACACACACTTTCCTATTAGTTATAATCACCACATGTGCAACTGTCCCAGAGACTTTCACATTAAAGGACATAGTTTTTTGACAAAGTCTTCCATTGATTGGCTACTACTGAAAATCTTTAACAAAATTGAATTAGTGCATTGTTAGATGTAAAGCATCTCCATTTTAAAAGAAATAAAAATTATTAAAGACATTATAATCATTCATATTGCTGTTTATTATTTGGTAAAATGTTTATTAAATTAATCTAAATTCTGAAATAAAATTCTAGTTTTCAACCCCCTCCACACACACACACACGCACACACACAAAAAGGACATTATGTCATGTCACTCACACTGGAAAACACACAGCAATCACATTTTCCCCTGTCCCTAAAAAGGATATCATTGCTCATTGTTAATGGGACAGTTGGTGATATTTTCAGTATGTCACTCCCTCCTGTCTGTGCAGTCATTTCCATCCCCTATTTGAAGTCCCAGGAATTCTTTGTTGTCAAGGTTAATCTCATTGGGGGGAAAAAAACCCAAAAAATCTTCTGCTTCAGGATTTGTGCCTGTCACGATACAAAGGGAAACCTAACCTAATGATTCATTTCAATAATGTATTTTTTCTCCTTGAACACAGCTGCCATTGAGCAGTGAGCAGGGGAAGAGGATGCCTGAGGGCGGCCTGACCTCTGACTGTTTAATGGCTTGTAAAGGTGTCAAAGGTTAAATAATGTTTCCACTCATTTAAACGCTGACTAATTGGTTGTTTAATTTTTTGGTTTGTTTGTGCGGCGATACTATTGCAAGCAGCTCAAGCTTTGATGTTATTTTCTTTATTACAATGTCAGTGTGGACATTAAACATGATAATGTTCCATTTAAAAGGTAATTGGCCTAAAATGTTTAATTTGCAAAAAGTAAAGACTGTTTTTAATGCCACTTGTCTAATGGGAACAAGTTAATGTTAGCTGATAACCAGGTGCAGACCATTAGGTAAGGTAGGCAACTGCCTGGGGCCCCCAACTAAAAGGGCCCCAAGCAGCTATAGATTAATTATTATGTTTACATATGAAAAATATTGAATTATGTTACTATTCTAACTGTAGCCTATTTTGTAGCCCAAAATAACTTACCAAAGGCCCACAAAGTACTTTTTAAGACATTTTATACTTCAACTTCAGAGGGAAAAACATTGTACTTCAATTTTCCTGACATAACTTATTGATTATGTTGGAGATTCACTCACTCACAAAATATAACAAATAAAATATAATCCATTATTACTATTTAGCATTAGGATAAGAATTAAAAGCTCCACCTTGAACACAAGTTAAGTACATGTAAGTACACTGTGCTCATAATAACCTCTATTTCACTCTTCATTGTTAAGTACACATTTGAATGCAGGACTTTTACTATGATATTTTTACTGTGCAGTATTGATAGTTTTCATGGGAGTACTTTTTAGTACTTTTACCACTGCCAACACCAACATTTAGTTTGAGAAAATATATGAAGATGGAGTTTGCCTGGAGCCCCCAAATCACTGAATCCGCCCCTGCTGATAAGAGTTTGACCAGTTCATTTAGTGTGATTTTAAATACCATAAGTTTCTTTATGCATACTAAACTGTATTTACATTTCAGAGGTAAAGAGGTATTTAGGTTCTAATATCACTTTTTTTTAACCTTAGAAATTCTACAGGTTTAGCCAAATGTTATTATTATTTTGTCTGCTTTGCTATTTCATATACGCAATAACCGACTGTAGCCTATTAGCTTATTACTTTTATCACGTCGAGTAACTGCATACAGGATAAACAAATTATTAAAAATAAAAAAAATAGTTTCAAAACTTTACTGCTCGGCCAGTCAGAAGTCCACACAACCTGTTCAGTGTCATATTGTTGGTTCCTGTGCAGTCTGGTCAGGAAGCGACCGTTTGGAGATGTGAAGCCCGCCTGTTGTGACCCGACGGCGGCCTGCAGGTGCCGAGGCCAGCGAGAGGAACCACGAGACTGTATCCGTGCCGCCGGGCCTCGTGGGGGGTTGCGCGAGGGCAACAAGTAGGGGGGAGAGAAGGGTCAAAAGGCGACAGTTGGGCTAATTATGGGTTACACAACATAAAAAGAGCAACAAGACTGCGCAAGCACAGTCCATTTAGCCAAGTTAAGGGCACATATGTCAGTAACTACCATAGAAACTGCCTAAATAGGACTGTTATATTTTCAGAAATATAGTAATTTAAATAAGTCCGTTTTTTGTTACTAACAGGCTAATTATCATAAGGACCATAGTTTCCATCAGGACACCCACTTAGGTAAACAAAAAAGTGTCTTGATAAAAACGTAACCTAAGTTTAAATGCCTTTCTTCAGGGTCCAAGGACCTCTGTTGATTCACTGGAACATCCAAAGAAGATTGCAGTGTTGTACTAGCAAGACATAGTCATTTTAATTATTGTAGGAGTTATTTTAAGCCAGCACGTTTCAATTGGGGGGGGGGGGGGGGGGGGGGGGGGGTGAGCCTACTTGTCTGCTTTCTCCACCTGCATTTTTCTTTCTTTCTGCACCAAACAATATCCATCACTTAAATATATTCTTCATATGTCCTATTCTCAGAAAAAAAAATTAAAATAAATGGGGGTCTTTGATGCAGTATTACTTATCTTGACACTGAAGCCATAGAATGCCCTAATTTTGTAACCCTGCTCTGAAACCTCAGCTAAGGGCATCTGAAGGAGCCTATACTAGCAACGCAAGAACATACATTTATGTATTATTAGTCTTGAGCATAATAATGCAGCATATATCCTCTGCATTAAGCTATAAATAAGAGTTGAATTGGTCAAAATGACAAGCATTTGATTTTAAATCCTTGTAAATGCAATTAAATTAACTGTGAATCCCTTTTCTTAAGTGGCAAATCAAGGAAATTGCGCCTACTGGAGGAATTATGATGAATTTCACCTCAATATTAACCAATATAGTCAGGATGGTGACTGTATTTGAAAATATCTTTCACATTTCATTTGCACACATGCACCTAAATAGGCTTTCAACATTTTCAAACACAATTTATGGACATATTATTTTCTCACGGAAAAGAGCAACCTGCTTAGGGCACAGTTACACTGCAGAACACTTCATGTGCCCAGATGTCTCAGGCTCCAGGAGATGGGGTGCCAAGGACTTGCCAGTGAAGTATGAGGAGACATACGATGGATGATAATGCGACCTAAGGCATCATTTGACACTCACATGCATCTGGAACATCTGTTGTGACAGGCCTATCATGGCTTCGATGGGTTCGCTTCACGTCTGTGTACATTTCTTAGGCTGAGCCTGCCTGCCGTATCTGCGGACAGTTATTAAAAACAAGCCAGGTAAACCAGCCAGAGTGCTCCACCTAAACATCTGAACACGTGTTTTGCATTTTAACCCACACCAGGCCCTCAAGTAATACAAAAGCTGCTACGGTTTATGGCGTGCGTGAGGTTGCTGATGGACATTTTATGCGGAACATAAAAAACATTTCACCACCACAGAGCGAGAGCCTTGATACATTCGTATTAATTCACATTTTGAAAAAATAAATAAAACCAATTTAACCGTGAGGCGAAACATTGGCTTTGGCTCTTAGAGAAGCGGATTATTTTCTTATAATCATTCTTTTTCACCATTTATGTTTTCTAAATAATCAGGCTCAGTGTGACGTGACATCTTAACTAGTAATATAATCCACGAATGAAGGCTCAGACACACACACACACGCTAACACAACACTATGGATTATGTCCTATCCCAAAGCCAGGCTGACCTCTGACCTCCAAAGCCGAGGAAGACACACGTCAGGTGATAAGTGAAGCACAGGGCCTATTGTGCGGCCGGCTCCCTGTCCATTTATTGACTTCCTAAATGATCCATTATGAAGTGATTTACGAGCTCTACCAGCCACCGCTAAGACCAGTGACTTGCTGTCCGCTCCATTCAGCAGACATCTGCACCTATGGACCCAGCATTTGATTTATCAGAGAATGGACGGAAGCCGGCCCACGCCACCTCTGGTGTTTGTTCAAAGCCAACAGGAGAAGTTAGGAAGCTATTATGAATGCGAGATGTCACCAGAGGGGTCAGGGACAAAAGGTAGAGATGGAGCTCTGCAGGGAACAAGGAAAACATATCATTAAAAGTAAGCACCTGGACAAAAAGTGAGCAAAAAATGGTCTTTTTTAAATGTTTTTTTCAAGTTTGGAACAGGTTTCAACGCAACTTTATGGAAATAAAACTTTAGATTCAAGCAAAAAAAACAAACCCAAATCTGCAGTTGGACACTTTTTTCCATAACAGTAGCGTCACGGTAGGTCAGCTTGTCTAGCAAATGACCTTGTCTTTCCTCTGTTCACTAATGATTCGTGGCCATTATGCGAGTCTGGCTCTTTGATTTCTCAGGCCTTTCCTGTACAGCATGATGAGCTTCTCAACTTGGGGTCATCCCAGGAGACAAAGCCTTTATGAAGCAGAACGTCTAGCGTTTGAAGCCCTGGCCCCCGGCCTCTCGGCATGGTGTTGTAACACATGAGCTCCCATGCTGCTCATTGACTCACAGAGATATTATTAGAGACAGTGGACAGAAAAACAACACCTCCCTATTTTCTCTGGGACTCTCACAACAAGACCCTTGGCCTCCTTTGTGACAAATGTCATTTCCATAAAGAGACATCTGTATTTAGTATTGCATTTGATGTCAATGTAGGATTAACAAGTTTTATTTAAATATTGTAATATTGACAATTCCTCTTACTAAGGACATTAAAATATATCTTCTTTTTTTCTCATTAAGTTTCGATTTATTTTAACAGTTTTCCTCATCTTTTTGGCTCATAAACAGGTAATGGCGGCCAAGGAGAGCATCTGCTGATCAGCACCTCCTCTAAAGCAACATTCTTCTGCTCTCTACATCCCCGCTGTGATTAACCTTGTTTGACAAATACAGCTCAGGTCAGGCTGCAGGGCCTGTGTGTTAAGCTAAAACCTGCTAGAACAACAACGCAGGATTACATAGCTGCTCAGGTGCGTCGTATTCCTCAAATTCAAGTCCACTGGAGCAAATCTCCCATCAGATAAGTCAACACAGTCACATAGCTGCATCTGGCTTCAGCAAACTGTGATCCTCACAAGTAACTGCATAGATAGTATCACATGAGAATAAATGCCAGACAAACAAAATCTATAAAAAAAGTTCCAAAACCAGAGTTCACAGGGCGTTTCAGGGATTATGTAACAAATTATGACTTTAGTATTTCAGACATTAACTGTAGACACCCTTTAAGAATCAACATTTGGATGTGTTCATGAAATGTAGGCTACTTATGCAGTTACTATTGACTTTTGTTTGTATCTAAATAGTCTGATTTTGCAAGGATCCTTGTCATGAGTGATTATGTTGAGCTGCACGTTTCACCAGCTTCTACCATTTTTATGAATGTAAAAGACAGACAGTGTTATATACGTTTTTCCTATATTTTACCACATGTATATCTCTAACAGTAAAGATGAGATAAGTGGTCAGATGGTGGAAAGCAAACAGGTAATAACTGCTTAATGATTTATCAATGGACACACACTATTTTTGTCAATATTTAGCCGCTTCAGCAAATTAAGCTATTTATCAGAATACATGGTTTGGTTTTTATCTGTTAAAACAAAAAACAGTATGATTGGTGACTCTATAAAACTTATTTGTCTGCTAGGAAAAAAATACATAAATTAAGAACTAACAATGTGCCTAATTTTTTAACCAGTCTTCCAAGTAAAAAAGCATAAAATCTTCCCTTCTGTAAGACATTGAGAGGCAAATTGTGTTTTTTCAAATGGTTATTTATTTATTGGTATTATTAGTCATGTGGTTTATTGTTTTATATTGTCCCTGACTGACAATTTGACTATGAAACTGCTGAGTAAAAATTAGTCGGTGAATCCCTATTTAAAGAAGACATTGATCCTGCCACACTTCAATATGGCGCTTTATCACTGCAAGACCTTGACATCAAAAAACACATATAGCTAAATATATGCATTCCATATGTCCAGAGATCAGACGATTGTGACTGACATCAGCTAGTCAAACCAACATCAGCACAGATGAGTTCAGAAAGTAATGTCAATAGATTCTCTCAGAGGTCACAAGCCCAGTGTGTGTCAGCACCCTCATTGTATATTGACCACAGGCTGATCCGCTGGTCCTTGGATCCAGCAGCCAGCAGTCTTTGTTTGGGGTCCTTGTGGTCAGAGAAGGCCACGCTTAGCACCATGTCAGTGTGGTACTGCAGAACTGCCAGTGGTCGTAGCTTCTTCCAACCGAATACTCGTACCCGGTGGTCCCAGCCTGCCGATGCTAACAGCTTACCGTCGCCTCTGATGCATAGCTGTGAGACTCCGGGGTTGACCAGCGTCACACAGTCCTGGAGCTGTAAAACCACAGAGGAAGAGTATCTTAGCAGGTTAAAAGGCAGACACCAGCAAACACACTTCAACCATGCGACCACCAAGGTTGCTGATTCTTTGCAGTAGTTGTCGAAGACTTATCTTACTAAGATCACATGAGCCTATTGTCCATGCAAATAATAGAAAGAAATAATCTAACAAACTAACTGGGTCAGTAAATCAATTAATCACTGCCGTCTAGGAAACTGCAGCCAACACAAACAGCGACAGGAGAGATTATCAGCTGATCTGATGACAGAGGTCCAAGTGTGAGGCTGGATGCGTGTTGAACCTGGCCGTAGACTCCTGGGACTCAATCATCGGCCATAAAACATTATGGCACGAGGGCCGTGAGCAAATCTCTCTGCGTCCCACTATTTGGTTTGGAGTTAGTGAGGCCTGTTCTGGAAGCACTACGGAACTTGAGTTACCTTTGTCACAGTTTGCAAGTAAGAGACAGACCATCTCGCTGAAATACTTGTTTGCAGAGGCGATGTTGCTTTAAGCACCTCTGATTTATTACAATTGCACTGAAAGGTCTGGTCAGCAGGAGAAGAGACCCGATAAATACACTGCTGTAACGTCTGCCTGCTAAAGATTAGCCACAGCTCCCTCTCCCTGTGATCTACAGTGTCCCAAGGACTGTATCAATCTCTTTAAAGGGGCAACATTCTGACATATTATAATGAATGGTGGCTAAGATCACAATCTGAAAGGCCTGCTGTGGTGGGCATTCCTGAGGAGCGAACGTGCTCTTCCTGCAAGCTAGGGATCTCAGCTGGATCGCTGGATGGGACGCAAACATCTGGATATGGGAGCTGAAATCAAACTGGACAGCGTAAAATTGACTTCATAAGTTGTGTCTGGGGAGACTAATGACCCTGGATAGGAGGAGACGTTGGAGAATTTATCTGCGTGCTCCTGTTCCGGGCTGGAACCGTCCACAAGCTGCATGTGGAAGATATAAGCCAGGTACTCACAGCCCAAGTGGATAAAGTGGAATGCAAGGGAGAGCAAGAGCGGGGAGGAATGTCATTGATCAAAACAGAACAAAAAAAGAGTCTAGAACAGGCTGTGATGTGACATTTTTTGGTTAAATCAAACCATTGTCACTGGTATTAATAGTATGAAACAGCATGGACAAACTGCTTTAGACCGAACAAGCCCAATAAAAAGAAACCTGGGGGGTGAAAGATTGTTTGGAGCTTTGTTATTACCTCAAGAAGTTGGTATGCCCCTACCACCCTCCATCTGGTTTGCATTAGAGGCCTGATAATGATGGGTTTAAGTGTCTGTTTTTGTTTGTTTTGCTTCCCATAGTTTGTGTCAGGAAAAGGCATTTGTTTCATTAAAGGGTCAATTGTAAGCAGTAACTGGTTAATGATGTTGTAGTGGTCATTCAGCAGGACCGGCGGGCTAATTGTTTTTACTTTCTACGGTCTGAGAAAGCAGAGAGGATGACTGGTGAAAAGTTGGCTACACGGTTGCCCTGTGCTACACTGAGAGGTGGATAGGGAGGAAATTAATTGATTTTAATAATTGATTAGAGACATTTATCGAGCAAAGAAGCAAACCATTTGATGGTGGCAGCTTTGCAAATTGGAGGATTTTCTTGAATATCTTTGTAATTCGAATTGCCATTTTGAAGATTTCACCTTTTTCTCTAAAGAAGTATTATCTTTACACAGTTCTTTCATTAAAACAAGAGACTCAAGAGAGATTCCTGACTTTTAATCCCTGGTATAGCTCAAGCTCCATAAACACAGGATCCTACACATCTTACAAAAGAAATGTTTCAGCCTGATAGCAAATATTATTTGAGCATTATACACAGTATCTGTCCATGTGTTGGTCAACTCTGCAGCACAAAACAATCCAGCTGTTTGGATCGAGCACAATGTTAAAAAAACATGATGTATCCATGTTAGAATAGCTCTCTTCCAAACAAGGAAAAGAGTCTAAATGAGATTAATTTTAATTCTACGCTCTCCAGCAGCAGTGATGTTGTTTTTGCTGTTGCGACACACCTCTGTTGAATGAATACCAAGTAAATGTTGCAGACTTCGAGCGCTGCCATTAACCAAGTCACAATCTGTAATGAAATCCATTAGCTCTAACCAGGGAGTCTTGGCTTATTTTATCTGACACTTCATTTTTCTTCCTTTTACTTCCTTACTATCTCATCAGAGACAGAATCTGTCTTTGGACTTCATCATTCTTTTCTTTTTGTTTGAACACTCCTTCCTGGCCTGTGTTACAGCATGCAGACACACACACAGCAGGCTAGCTGTTTGAAGGCCAGCTCTCTCAGCTGTCAGGAGGCTACCAGCTCTGTTCAGCAGCTGGGCCTGCAAGACTCTCTGTGGGCTACGACAGATACAACACAAGCTCACACTTCAGGATCCTCTTTTGTAGCATCTCACCGACGGAGGAGATGTTCAAAAGGAGAGTCCACTTGGCAGATCTCACTCAAGCCTTGCTTCACTTTTCCCCCCCGTCTTTGCCTCAGACTTGGCACCGATCTTGGCGTTCACGCCGATCTACTGAAACGTCCCATCATCGCTCACTCACTCGAGCCTAGCGGCTGGGAGGCTTTTTCGCAGGTATTTTTGACACACCCTGTCCCTGAATCACACTCGGCAGCAGGGAGATTACAGCCTTTTGTCGCCTTGCCTGTCAGAGCTTGGCCCTGGCTGACAAGAGATGGATGTGTCAAACAGGTGAGCAGACCCATTCAGAAAAAAGAGTGCTCAATAGAAAGAGCTATAATTTTTATGACAGCCAGCTCAAACATACAGTATAGCAGACTGAGGTCGGGCCTGATGCGACCTGGCTTCTTGTTCATGTCAGATCAAGACTGACTGACGAGTGCGAGAATTCCAGTTTCTGCTAAGGGGGGAGGGGGGGACATCGGGAATATTTTTACATTCAAATGAAAATGAGGAGCAGGAGTTGCACCTGTAGAGAACTGTCATCAGTCTCAGGAATAGCTCGCTGTCAGCCATGCTTGATTTACGCTGCTAATCTTACTCTGTCTGTACCTGCTTTCTCTTTCTCCGGTCCGCGACCTCTGTCTCTTTCTTTCTCCTGGAGGAACCCGTCACTGCACTTGTCAATACATTTGACTGTCCGCCTGAATATGTGTCCATCTAGCTTAACACCTTGTAAAGCCCGACGCCCACGCCCTCGTAGCCTTACCCTGACACATTCCCGAAAAATGCACGCTAGAAGGAAAAGAGAAAAAAAAAGAAGGTTGAAGATGATGCCTCATTACTATGAAAAGATATCAGGCTGGCCAGGTCAAACAGCAGATAAAGGCCTCGGGGAACCATGTGTAATACATTAACCTCCATTCCCGGAGGCTATCTGTCTTTATCTGGCCTTGATAAGCTCACTTCACAACCCTTCAGCGTCACTAAATCATAACTGCACTGCGTTGTGTCACGTTCAGTTTCCCCTCCGTTTCGCGAAAAAGCAACATCCATCCCTTCCCAGCCAGTTCCACTACACTGTTCGGTGTTGGAGAGGTAATTTGTGGGAAGTGGGATGCTGTGGCACTTATAGCCTCCTCAGCCTTTATTGCAGCCTCCCACTGTGAACTACTGTTCCCTTTACTGCAGATGTGTTTTTTGTTTAGTTAAGGGGCCTCCGAGGTTTTGATATTTTTATTACCTCTCACGGGTCGTCCGTCAGGACCCGGGGCCCAGGTCCGCCACCCGGCAAGCCCCCCCCCCTCTCCCCGTCACCCCCCCCTTACTGCTGCCACACAAAAATACTTTTGTGGGAAGAACTGAGGATAGCTGTCTGGGCGTCACACTGAGCTGCACTTCAGGATAATTTAAAAGCCCCCGTTGGATCCTTTCCCTCTCCTTGTGCTTTTTTCCTGTCATCTTCATCCTGGATTACATGCTGAATCAATATTTTGTTGCTTGACCAAAATAAACCAAATAACCACTCTCCTCCTGCTTTTGCTATATTGAATCAAATCCTTCGTAGTGTTTTTATAGAAGCAATTTAAAGGTAAAAGAAAAATCGAGGGTTTGCAAATATTTTTAAATCAAGCATTCATATATTTAAAAAAAGGCTTGGAAAGAATAATACCCCTTCACTGTGCAGGCGTGTACTGTATCAGCCTCAGGTTCCCCTCAGCTCTTATTCATGGGGGATGGCTGAAAAATGGGAGCGTTCCTTTTTTTGCTCATGAAATCAAGAGAAAATATAGCATGTAATGAGGCGTTAAGTCTCTGAAGCGCTGGCTGTTATGTAAAATGAGTTATGAGCACAAGTTAATGTGATCTTTTTTGGTGTGGCAGAAGATGCTCAGACACATTCTTTAGTGTAAAGTTTGGACCAGTCTCAAGTAAATGTGTGTGTGTGTGTGTGTGTGTGTGTGTGTGTGTGTGTGTGTGTGTGTGTGTGTGTGTGTGTGTGTGTGTGTGTGTGTGTGTGTGTGTGTGTGTGTGTGTGTGTGTGTGTGTGTGTAACTGTACGTATATCCTGTAAAGAAAAAAAGAAAAAAAACTTTTTTAACAGCTTAATGTGGGGTAAATTCATTTTTTCAAATATTCAAAACCTGAAATATGTGTGATTCTATTTTCATTCAGAACTTTATGAGACTGTATTTTGAACATATTATCCATGTTTAATGTGGGATTATGTGTCAGTGTGTTTGTGGGTGGTTGTAGTCTAGAGTGACAGCCCCAGCCCGGCCCTTGGCCCCTGGCCCTGCCAACGCTGTGTAACCAGCAGCTGATTTATGGCCCCGAAGCCCCGCTGAGCCTCTTCCTCTTTGGCCCCTGATGTTTTCCAAGAGAACCCCGGAGAAAGGCAACACTCCTCTTCTTCCATCTCCACCATTACTGTTTTAAGATATCTTATGGCATTTAACTAGCTGACGCAACAATGAGTTGGCAGGTCGGTCTCAGGACCTTAACCGTGGAGACCTTAACCAACTGTTGAATGCTGCAGTCTGGTATAGCTCTTCATCTGTATAAATAAACCTTAATTGACAAAAATTTAAAATAATGACTTCAGGTAAAACTGTTTTGACCTATGAATCTATTTTGGTTACATGACAGTGTGGTTGACTAGACAACACTACTATCCTCTAAGTGTGTCCTCTGCTGACCTGCAGGTTGTTCTGTTCATCCAGCATCCACGAGGAGAGTTTCTTCTCAGAGGATCCTGATATGCCCCTCAGACGCTTCGGGTCAAAGGTCATGCACATGACAGGCTCGGGGTGGGCTTTAGATTGACTCAACTTGGACCTCTGGGTTACGTCCCACAGCAAGAGGGAACCGTCCTCGTATCCGGCCAACAGGAGAGGTCCAGGCCCGGAGTCTGGCTGGAAGTGAAGGAGGGTGATAAGAAAGAGAGAGAAAGAGAAAGAGAGAGAGAGATGGGAAGAGAGGGCACAAAGTGCAGCATGAGGTAAGAGAGCCGTGTAGTGCAAACCACAGAAACCGCTGCCGAGCTGAGTGGAGCAGAGGTTATCATCCTGGAAGCTCCCGCTGACACCCAGAGAGACACTGCGGGCTCCATTCGTCAGCCTGCTGCTCCCTCTTTCCAGCACTCCATTACACCACTCCTCACTTTACTCCTCATCTGTATTACTGAGCCACAGGCCTCGCTGCAGGCACGCATACATATAGTGAAGTAAGATACTGCAAAAAATATCAGTCCTTTGGTTCATCCGAATTTCATACCCACATTTATTAACCACGTTATGTAATTTTTTAAACATTTTTAAATACTAGCACTTTTGCAATATTGCTTGTTTTCTTGCAATTGAATTTTATCTTCACTGTTGTTGCTGCAATGTCTACATTTACCCACAGTGATTGTCTGTCAACAAATAATAAAAACATAAATAATTAAAAAGATTATAGAGTTAAAAGTAAAAATAAACAGTACCATAGTTGATTAATCAATTAGTTAATTGACACAAAATCTTTTTTGCTGATCAATAATGTTTTTTAAATCATTTTTTTGTTTAAAAAAAGCATATATGTAGAAAAATATAATACAAATGAATGTTTCCTGGTTTCTTTAGTCTTTTATGACAGTAAATTGAATATATTAGAGTTGTTGGACAATAGAAGACATTTGAGAACGTCATTTTAAAGTGTGGGGAAACAATACTCAATATTTCCACCTCTGACATTTTATAGACCAAATGGCCTACCGATTAATCGAAAAAATAATCCTCAAAATAAATGATGATAGGGATGATAATGAAAATAATCGTTACTGTACCCCAGTTGCTGAGGTACAACATGCTGTATGCATGCTCACACGTCAATACAAACTCAAGCGTACCAAAAATCTAAATTAAAAAACAACACAACTTTGCTTCGTTCATCTCCATTTCACACTGGGTCATTACAGATCCGGCTGTGATGTTTACAACTGGTGAATCAATCATGGGAAATCTTTTAAATCACATGAGATGAAATGAAACCAGGTGCACATGTAGGCGTCTGACACAAAATGTAAACCACAATACCGCTGTTAAACACATACAGAGCAACCTGCACACATGCTGAGCAGCACAAATATGGTTATATGCATATAAAAAAAGAAAAATAATCAGTTAGTATTTTTGAAAGAATGATAAAGTGAGCGCTGGCCTGCTGTTTGCAGTCATAGATAACCTCTCAGTGCCGGCTGGCTTCCTCTGCAGGAGTGTGTATGATCAGAGGGGCACATTAGGTTGTGTGGAGGTATACGGAGAGCTTGTAAATCACTTCAGTGAAAGAGAACATAAAGGTGAGCTGATAACAAAAGGGGGCTTCATATATCTTCGCACTGCTGTTTGGGGAAAAAAGGAAGGACTGAAGGGGTAGAGAAGGGAAGGAGGTGGAATAGATAAAGAAAATGAGGGAGGAACAGCTGATGAGATTTCACCATCATCCTACTTTCCCAAAATCCTACAATTCTAATGTGTGAGTGCATGAAAAGAACACGCTTCACATCCACCTCTGCTGCACAATGATTTAAACTTTTATGAGCTTAAATGACTTTAAACTGGCTTGTAGAATAACAACAAAAAAAGAGAAACTATGAATCCTCCACAGCAACCTTAACCTTTGCTTTTAAAAAAAAACACCAGGCCTCCAACAACAGCACTGTGCCCTGCAGAAGCAAGAAGCAAAGAGGGAAAGAAATTTTTTCCATATGTGCGAGGGGGCCGGGACTGCCATTTTTACATCCATCTTGAAGTCCTCTTCTCACTTAACTCTATATATTTCGCTTCTTCCAGCTTTAAAACAAATTATAGACAGAGTCGTGTATTCCTTCCAAACACATCAGCGAGGACGAACACCGAGGCATTATGAAAACAAATAAAAACAAGTGAAAATCAGTGGCCCCTGCTTGCCGGCAGGGCCCGGGCTAAGCGTTCCAGACTTGGGGCCCACCGTTTCACTTAAGTGTAGGACCTCCTTGATTGATGATGTCATGGGTCGGAGGTCGGGGAACCCTGGGTGGACACCTAATTCATTATATCCTCCACAGGCCTTTCTACAAGAGGGCTCTCTGCTGGAGTGGGGCTGGGGCTTTGGGAGGAGATTCATCACCACAGAACAGCTGGAAAGACAGATGGATGGAGGCTGGCTTGGACCAGTGGAGAAAGAGAGATGGAACTGGTACAACTACAGTAGTTGGTATCCAACCTGTTCATTCCAATGTGAACTTCATCATCTTTATTGTCAATTCAACTATTTCAAGTCAGCAGAAAGCTTTATTTTCAGACTTGTTCCATCTGTTCAACTACAAAGGTTCAAATAGGTCATCGAGGAAAGTTACAATTCTGCAGGATTTTTCAGTTTCTACCCTTTCTTATTGTGTTTTTCTTCTTTTTTCTTTTTTCTTCTGAAACTATCAAATAATGGGGGGAGAGGTTTAAAATCCCTCCCTGCTGTGGCATGTGGCCTATGGAGGCACTACAACAAGCTTCAGCTCCTGAATAAACAGATAATAATTGCTTAAACATTAGATCTAAATTGCCTTTTATTCCTCCTGGGTTCCCCTCATGACTAACCCTCTACACACACACAATTTATCCTAATACAGCAAATAATGATTCCACTTTATAACTATTTAAGTCTTTTTATAATCAAATATATAAATAAATACAAATAAACTTGTCCATCACAGTTTCCTAAAGCCCAAATTTCCATCTTTCATTTGCTCATTTTGTCTGATCAATAATCTTAAACTTAAAGACATTCGCTTTAAATAAGAAACTGAAAAGTCTTTATATCTGAGAAGCTAGGAGCAGGTAATGTTTGCCAATTTTCCTTGAAACATGACTTGACCATAAAGCACTAATTTTATGTCCGTCAACTTATCCATTAACTGACTAACTGTTCCAGCTCTTTTTCCTGCCATTTTTTGATTCATATAAAACTGTCTGACCCAATCAACAAGGCAACTAATCTTTAAATTAAGATAAGCTGAATTCTCATGCATTGTATCATTATTACATTTTACACAAGTCAGTTTTTCCACTATGTGTGCCCTGATATTTTTATTAAATGGAGGATTTGTTCCAGCATTACAAGAGAATTGAGACAAAACCTGTTAGTATTTAAACTTCATGTACATTTTCATAAAATCGTTTTTAAAGAGTGATGGCTATAGATTTTGTCATTAGGATATGCATATGCTTAATATACATGGAAAGACAAAGTTGTGCATTTTTCCATGCTGACTTTCTGAAGGTGTGGTGACTTTTCTGAAGACACAATCATTTAAATTAATCAGAAATTCGGCTTAAATCTCACCTATATATAACCTCACTTATAAATAAATGATCACCTTTTTATAAGGCTTTACATGCAAATAAAGAAATAATTTAAGTCATGAACTACCAGTATATTTACAGGCAATACTGGTACAGCAGACCAGTTTTGAACTGCTCTCACACAAAATAGGCACAAAATGACACTGTAGGCCTCCATAAATGCAGACTGCTCACATTAACAAGTCTCCAGTAGTCGAAGAGGTATCTAAATGTCATTGGACAGAAATGTGTGGGAGACAAACTGAATTTATTGTGTATTCAGCAAACATTTGTATATCATTCAATTCTGTGGTAATTCCACCCGCAATCGTCAACAAACAAAAGACCAACAGCTTGTTTGCTGATGTGGCCGCCGCAGGCCTTGGGCAGGCACAGCCTCCACATAAGGAACCAATCGTTTCCTCTGGTTTGTGTCCCGGGTCCA
The DNA here is from genome assembly GCF_963691925.1 of Scomber scombrus. NCBI lineage: Eukaryota > Metazoa > Chordata > Actinopteri > Scombriformes > Scombridae > Scomber > Scomber scombrus. The sequence continues at coordinate 6,970,243 of NC_084973.1, forward strand.
CCATGATGTCATGGCCACGAGGCAGCAAGGTGATGAGCTGAGAGTGATGGATATCTGTATAGGAACATTTCCTTTTCCCCGCCAGCCTCTGTTCACATTAAAAGCCTTGCACATCATACATCACCACCGTCCCCCTGGCCGAGCCCTGCATCTCCGTACATCAAGTCAAACCCACATGTGGAGGCACTTTCTTCCTCCGCTTTGCCGTATTTGCTGCTGCTTCACAGCCGATCGGATTCAGCGATATGAAACAGTAAGCGAAGTCAGCTTCTAGATGGAGCGCGAGGGTTTGAACCGGGGGCTGGGTGGGATTTTGGTGAAGGGAAGCTGACTTGAGAAGAAAAAAAATAAAAAAGAAGTGCAGTTTAACACCGCATTTAATCTTTTCCATAAACTCCAGCAGAGAGGGGCTTAAAGGACGACAATAAATCTGTTGGTGAGTCTGTCGTAGGAATAATGGAGGATAATCGCTTCTCGTCTCATGGGTGGGAAGGAGAGACAGACAGAAGAGAGAAACGACAGGGAGGAGATAATTGTCAGTGGCTTCTTCCTGGAGTGGGTGTGAGAGAGAGAGTGAGAGAGAGACAGAGAGAGCGAGAGAAACGGACAGAGAGAGAGGGTGAAGAGCGAGGATGACTGTCTCAGCTGTTGCCTCCTGCTGTGTGAGTTGAAGGAAATATTGGGTAGCATACGAGCATTTGACGTGAAAGACAAGATGAAACTTCTTTCTTATGACTGACTGACAGAGAATGTGTGGGTAGTTTCCAACCTGCGTGTGTGTGTGTGTGTGTGTGTGTGTGTGTGTGTGTGTGTGTGTGTGTGTGTGTGTGTGTGTGTGTGTGTGTGTGTGTGTGTGTGTGTGTGTGTGTGTGAGTGAAAGAGAAGGAGGGGGTCAGTTACCAAAGTTTTACACACAAACACACACACACACAGACAAAGCGGGATTTTAGTCTCTTCCAAAGTCAGTGTAACAGATGAACGTGCCGCAGCCTTGAAAGGAATCAGCCTGAAATGATTTAGAATCGCCTGGGCCCTTTGCCTTTGAAGCCAGACAGCTGCCTGCGCTGTATTACAATGGTATTATATAATTTATAATGATATAATTGATCATTATGTTTCCTGGCACTCAACGCTGAACCAGCATTGGTTCATAAATCAGATGATGAAAGGTGGGTGTAACGCTCGAATCAAAGGGAAAGGAGGAAAAACACAAACAGTGTCAGCGTGCACCGGGAGACTCTGTAACTCGTCTGAGTGTCTCTGTAATAAAATCACAAACACACCGTCACCTTTAAGGCTTTTCAAAGCAATTCCAAACAGCATTGCAGAAATAAAGGATGAGAAGAATAATGTATGTTTTGATTTCTGTTGCCTGTAAACTGCACTGCTCATTAAATGTATTCAAACCATCCACAATCTTGCATGTCTAAAAAACCACCCCAACCCTCCGCGTCCCTCCCCCAGAGTCCCAAAACCAAAGAGTTAATAATTAACGATGAAAATAATTACAGGTTCTCGTTAATGGGCGGGAAATAAAACTTTCGACAGCGTTTACAAAACAGAAAGCAAATTTTTTTTTTTGCTTGCATCAGATTGGATGTACAGCTGCAGGCTGATATATGGCTGTGAACCCCCGGCCCTTCCAAACGCTCTAATTACAGTGTTGGGACTCGCTGCCAGCTGAGAAGAAACGTGTGGAAAAATGGCCCGGGACGATCTGTTCGGCTGTAAATCATGTGCCACGTCTCGCATGTGCATTTTTGTTGACTTTTGAATTTTTGCATCTTGTTACGTGCTGCTGGCCAATCGGAATAAAGCAGGTAAGTATAGAAAAAGTAGCATTAAAACAAGGAGGAAAGAAAGGGTATCTAATGCTACTCAGTGAACTTATATAAATACTGAAACAGCATGTTAGAATGGCACTCACAGAGGACTGGTTGGTGCTTACCTGCCACAGTTTGATACACATGACCATCCCAAGTTTAGCGTCTGGTACCAGGCTGCAGACTGGGGTCTTACTGGGCAGCTCAACAATCTTGATCTGCAGAGAACAGAAGTCAATTCAAACTTTAGACTAGTGAAATGTTTTCTCGTGTAGTGTGCAGCTTGCTAACATCACACTTGATGATTTCTGGGTGTAAAACTTGCTCAACCTTTTTACACATCTTCAGTTTAGGTCATTCGTGTTACACCGTTGTCTTTTCTTCTTCTTTTTTTACATGTTAAGTGGGGCGTCTTAAGTGGTTCTGGTAAGTGGATTTTGTTACCAACTTGGTTACCAGAACCAAGTTGGCTGTTTCCCCTTCGTCTCCAGTCTCCATGCTAATCAAAGCTAAGTAGCTTCTGGCTGTAGCTTCACATGTATGTCATAAACACAAAAGGAATACAAATATTCTCATCTAATTCTCTGTAGGAAAGTGAAAAAGCACATGTCTAAAAATGTTGAGGAATTATTTCCTTCGAAGAGTACTCCACTGGTGCGTTTCTGTTTTTGTTTTTGTTTTTTCAAAAGATCTAAATCAATGCATCAAAGAAGTGATAGTCTTTTTTATTCAAAGCATTCTTCTTCCTTGTCAAAACCTGGTGCCTACAGTACCCACAATGCAACTTGACCACCGACAGTTGGGGCTGGAGATCTGAGTGTGTTAGGCTAGCAGGAGCTAATGTAGCCTGACCTACTGGCCACAAGCAGAATTGATGTCTGGTAACTTCTCTTCATCGTAGCTTTTTGCATTCAGCGATTCAGAAATGTATTTTTACATAAGCAGTGGTACTCCACAACACCTGTAAACACACTTTGACTTTTAAGGTGGCACACTCTAGTATAGAATGTTTTTACTCTCTAATTTTTGAGGAATTTATCTATGATGATATAATTTATCCTATAGTGTTTTGTTTTAATGTACAATATATGTTTTCATTATTGAGTCCCTGGTGTACATATACACACATCCACAAGCTTTCCTCCCAAGTCGTGATTTGTTCTGAATTCAAATAACAAAGCGGCAACCTGAATCTGTCACTGTGGTTCACGACCTCGGCGGATCAGAGTGCCTGCAACCAGCGATACAGTACCATCCATTAGTGCAGAGCAGCCGCCACACTGTCTATAATAAATCCCGCTAAAGCCCGACCCTGTGACATGAATGGTGTTTTCCTGCACACATTGGCACTGATTCTGATAAAATACACAGCCTAATGAAGCCAGTGATAAAGCGTGTGCCTGTATGTGTGCACGTATGTGTGTGTGTGCACCCACATCACTACCAAAAACTCATTCCTCCGACTTCCTGCGTGCTGATGATCCACATATTCATCCTCATTAGGCCTCAGATTAAACAGCCCCTTTAAGGGAGCGATCTGTATTTTAGCGCTAGGCCACATCTGTCCTGAGTGTTTACCTCTGCATGCCTGACAAAGAGGGCCTTTAAGGACTTCTCTGTGCCTCAGGTGATCTTGCTGCTCTTGTGTGGCATCGCACTGCCCATAAATAAAACACCCACAGTATTAATTAATGTTTCTGCCATAGCAGCAATCTGCTGGCAGGAATCTCACTGTGAGCAATAAACAGTGAAACCGCGGGATATAGCTGAAGAGGAAACTGTTACTCTGTTTTCTTGGTTACGTATCTAAATATTGACCTACCTGCATATTGCTTACGGTGCTGAATCACCCTTTTATGCATACTGGCAAGTGCATTTGTATTGTTTCTTGGGGAATTTAATTGCAGGTACATCATAAGCGTCTGCCTTGGACAGTCTGTGGAATGGGTGGGGAGACGGAACAACACAATCGGCTGTGTCCTCCTGTTTTGGACTTGTATGCGTGTGTGTGCGTGTTTGTGTGTGTGTGTGTGTGTGTGTGTGTTTCTGACTATCTCTGTCTGTTGGGACAATGGGCATTATTGAGGTGCTGGAGTCACAGGCGCCCTGATGCCTGGCCTGCTGGACCGGGGTTAGCAGAGGCACGTTTGGCTGGATCAGGTGACCGCTGTGTCCCTTTCAAGTGTGGCTCCTTCACAGCAGAGCAAGTAACATGAATCTGGAGCAATAAAAGATGGCTGAATCGCTGGCTGCCCTCGACCCCATCCTGCCTGGCCACTTTGGACACTGGCTCTACACAAAACCCTGCAGGCCTGTGTAGGGTGTTAAGCATTTACTGCCAGACAGACAGAGTAGTGATTTCACCAGAGCAGGGAATTATATGTTCAACGCACGAGTCGAAGCAAGGATATCCTTCTCGGTGACCTTCTAAAAAGCACAATTAAACATTCTTAGGCTGTCACAGAGCTATTAGCTGCTTTAGACAAACACATTCACTGGATGACACGTTACTGGCCGCAGCCAAAATTAACCGGTGGCTGTCTGGGATTATGTTCTGACGCTCACTCTGACTCATGACATGAAGGTTGGTTACTAATGATGCCGTTTAGATCGCTGATTGACAGATCCCGCTGCAAACCGCATGCTCTCATGTCACCTTGACTAATGACACATTCACCACTGACGACCGGCTAAAAATATTACATTTGCCACCTGATTAAATCCAAGCCATCTCACATTTATGGATGCATGCAAAGGGGGTCACGGCAGAGTAATAAGAGGAAAGATGACGGGGCTTTTGATGGAAGAGAACAACCTTTCACAGTTGTGTTGTGGGATTTCCGATATTCCGCTACCCCGGTTGAATAAAAGCCGCAAATACAGTATCTGTTAATGTTGGATGTCAGTCAAGCAGGCTGCCAAGAACAAGTTTGCTCAGGTTCATACAGGTTGCCTTTTTTTTTTTAGTCAAGTCAGAAGGTTTAACCAATTAACCGGCCCACCTCCTACTTGACATCAAATTCAAAGATGTTTTCTCCTTCTGAACGGAACAACATGTGCTAGCTGACACATGTCCAAATGAACAGCCCTAAAGTGTATGGCAGAGTGTGACAAAAGGTTTCCTGATTCATTGGCCTAATTTAGAAATGATTTTTTTTAAAGAGTTTGAAGAACTACTAAATAGCTATTAATATATTATTGTTATCTATGGGATTTCCCTGATGCATGTATTTTTAGATGCAACATTTGGGTTGAACTAATATAGCTGATTCAGACATTTTTCAAGCAAAACTCCCAAAAACTGTCTGTTCTAGCTTCTCAAATGTAAAAGATTTGATGCATTTCTTTGTCTCTCCAATTATTTTCTATACCCACTTCCTCTTTTCAGATTGCACTGGGTGAGAGGCAGAAACTGGACTATATACTAAATACAGACAGTTTCAGAGTTTCCGGTCCTGATGTCTAACCTCTTCCGTTTCTTGTCCTGCAAAGGCGAGCAGGCAGGTCCCGGGGCTCGTCTCCAACAAGGAGCACTGACAGAATCCGACGCTGCCGGTCCAGACAGAGTCCACCACGTCACTGCGACCTTCGCTCAGATCCCACAGCTTAACCTGCATGTCCCGTCCCTGACTGCTCCAATAACAGAAAACAGGGGCAGGGTTTTTATTTAGCAATGTATGTTTGTGCTCAGTAGGAAGTTAAAACCCTAAAGACACCACACTGACCTGATGAGGGTATCCGTTGACTGTGTGCTGAGCCAGATGACTGAACTACCAGAGTGACCTTCTAAAATCTTCTCAGCCCTCCTGTTGTTCAGGTTCCACATATGGATGGCACCCTTCCCTGACCTGCAAAACCCCCAAGTTTATTCAAACAGTATAAAACCTCACATAGCTCTGCTCTCATTTACACCTGCAGAAAAGCACTAACACTAACAGCGCTGTCAAACACTCTGTGACAAATACTCATAATAAAAAGAGCAAACTGGAGGTGAAGGTGAGGAAATAAACTTTGAAAATGTTCCAAGACAAATGACTTACCCAGAAAAGAGGAGGGGAGTGTCCCCACCGTGGCAACTAAAGTGGAGGGTGTTGAGGGGTCCACCGGCCCCCCTCAGGGTGTAGATGGGGGTCGGAGCAGGACGAGACATCACTGGATCATGCAAGGAGGCCGCGGATACCCATCATGACTCCCACTGCAACAGACAAGGAAAAGGGAGTGAAAAATTGTGATTTTGCGACTGAGCTGAAGAAGTCAAAG